>NC_073696.1:225701278-226021833 GCF_029784165.1 Wyeomyia smithii
ATTCTTCTGAACAAAATGATACACCTTTCCCATAAGGCCTCTGCTATAATAGACGCGAAAAGCGACGCGAACCGATTCGCTCGGTTGTAGGTTAATGTACAGCCATCAGTAGAGCTGCACATTTACCTGGCCGAGCGAATCGGTTCGCGCCGCTTAATGCGTCTACTATAGCAGAGGCCTTAGAGAAAGTTGCTGGCTGATGTATTCACTTCATGCAAGCCTGCTGCTGATGCTTCCCGCTACCACACTGAAACAGCATTTTAGTGAAGGGAGTTTCATTGCATCAGCTGACCCTGCTACTATCAATGCTGATATACCCGCTGCAACGGTATCGATGGTACCCACTGCTCGCTCCCGCTGCTGCTAAGAAAGGACTGCTGTCGTCGCTGTTCAGAACTATTATGAGCGGCTTCGACTAAAACAGGCTCTTATATAGGGATGAAAATAGGAATGAATTATTTTTCGTACGTGGTGGAATGATATAACTTGAAAAATATGTGTGACTTATTCTGGCTCAGAGCGATCATTTGACAAGCTCCACCTCTTTTTTCAGTTTCTAAAATTTTTCCTCAGTTTCGTAGCACGGATGCACAAGAATGATTTCTTGTGACAGTGCTATCGGTCCGGCTCGACAGAATGGAGCCGGACCGATAGCACTCTCATTAAAGCAACAAAATAACATGTTTTGTGTAGTGTTGTGCAGCTTGGTTGAAGAAAATGTTCCCGTCCCCGTGTCGCATGTAAGCAGATTATTGCGTTCAGTAGACAGTAGATAGTGTATCCAGCGAATAAACACCGATGGTGCTCTCACACACGCGACGGTTTTAACCCGCATCTTATTGCGGTTTGTAACATCAAGCGATTTCGTTAGCTCGCTGGTGCGTGTTGCATCATGTTGCAACTTGGCAGCTGGGAGACGACGAAATTCTGTTTATGCTGATTGATTGAATCGACTACATATTAGCTCTGCATAGTCGAACTAACTGCTTTTGTGAATGCGTACTAACAGGGCAGTTAATTATTCAATGTCGGTTATGCTGATCGCAGCCTTTGCGCTGCCCCTACAGTGGGGGGTTTACTAAATAAAGTGAAAATTAGACAACTACAACAGAATTTGATTGCATCCCGCACAGAATGTCTGCTTGTGTTGATGCCAGAGAATTATTAACCTTCAATTATTTTATTTGCCTTGAAAAAAGCATTTTGCGGTTCAAGATCGGTTGCAAATTACAACCTTTGAGCTGCCCTAACATTGGGGGAATTAAGATACACGGACAACATGCACTGTGGAAGCTATTTCACAATAGTAAATTCGACGGGTGCGACAAATTTAAATTGCTATGATGCAACACAGAATGCTTGCTTGCGTTGACAAGAATTATTAACTTTCAATGACTTATTTATTTGCCTTGAAAAAGGCATTATGAGATCCAAAATTGGATTTCCTGATGGCAACCTTCATGTTGCCCCGACAGTGGGGGAATAATGGCTGTCTGGCGACACACGCTGAGAAAAACCGCGCTGCTCCTGAGACGTGGTGACCAACCACAGGGCTAGTGCTGCTGCTAAGGAAGGACGACTGCTGTTGTCGCTGTCTAGAACTATTATGAGCGGCTCCGGCTGAAACAGGCTCTTATATAGGCCAAATAGCATGTTTTCAATTGCAAGGTATATGATCCTGTCGACCGTGCTTGGGAAGCAAGCATATAACGACCAATCAGAGGTCGAATTTTTCGTTTTGACAAGGCTTGACTATTTTCAATAGTACAATAGTGTGAATAATAAAATTACAATTATCTTATTTTGGGAAGAATCTTAGAAGATTTTTCAATCGATTGCTGCAAGAACGAAGGAAATCCATCGAAAACTAACCGATTTATTAGCATTTGAAATTGGACATATTTTTCACTTTTTTCGGTTTTAGATTTTCATTTCACATCCCTATGTAGCCGAACTTCCTGAGAGAAGTATTCTACTTCAAAAATCTTGATAGCAACAAACTTCAAGCTGGCACTGAAATAATCACGCTACTGAACCGATTTTTGATATTCCAAAAATCACCTAGATTTGTATTGCAGTGATGTTTCCGAATGAACTCTTTATAGTCTCGACGGTTGACAATGAAAACCCGAAAATGGCAACAAAAGAGACAAGATATTGATTCACTTGTCGGATCTCCACGCTTACTGTGATGGTTACTGGCTATTCATTAGAGAAAAAAACGAGTGCGATGATATTTTCTTTCTCGTCATAGTCAACATGTTGCTTGGATTAATCGCAGCTCTGCCTCTACCCAGTAGGACTACTTCCAGGGAACCAGCAGGCGTTGAAAAAGTGACAGTCAGTGTTGAGACGGTTTGCCAGCTATCTCTTAGTGATAACATTGAAGTGTTCGGAATTCGAATCAAAGCGGAGTTCTGAATTCTCGTTAATTTAATAAACAAAATATGTTTTATTCTATATAAAAAGCACTTGATTGCAACAAAAATAAAATAACCAACATGTTAAACATTTAAGATCGATTTATTATTTTGTTTCAATAATTTTCGGATGTATTGATTCTTTACTTTGTTTTACTGACTTTTTATATTCTTGTTTCGTTACTTAGTTGTCTATTTGATGTTTTTCTTTTCGATACTTCAACTTGTTCCCTCTAAAGCTTCTCGATTTTCAATTTTAACTTATCGACACTTTGATTTTCGATTTTTCGACTTACTGGATATGCTTATTTTAAGATTAAATTATTTTGCTTTTTGTTTTATTCTTAAATTTCTGATTTTTTTTCTTTCAAACCTTTCGTCTTCATATCTTTTGGCTTATTGACTCGTTGACGTTTTTAAACTTTCTTAAACTTTGACAGTTATACTTTTTGACATCTGGACTTTTCGACATTTTATCTGACTCTACGACTTTTTAGCTTATTCATTTTACTCTGATATTTTCAACATAAAAGTTTTAACTTACTAAATTCCTAACCTTTTGAATTTCTGACTTTTCGAACATATGACTTTTTTGTGTTTATTTTTGAGGGTCTCAGAAGCTTTCTAGTCTCATTTTTTGATTCTAGGCATTTTTAATTCTTTAATCTATAATATTTGAATTTTGCTGACAGCTTCCTTTTGCGACATTTTTTTTCTTTTTAAATTTTTCAATCGGTTTGAATTTTTGACTCGCCAAATTGAACAATTTTTCTATTTAATTTTGTAAATCTTTGCATTTGTGAATTCTCAAATTTCAAAAACATTGATTTTCATACATTCCCACTGTTGGCAGTTTCATTTGTTTTACTGTTTTACTGTTTTACTGTTTTACTGTTTTACTGTTTTACTGTTTTACTGTTTTACTGTTTTACTGTTTTATTGTATTACTGTTTTACTGTTTTACTGTTTCACTGTTTTACTGTTTTACTGTTTTACTGTTTTACTGTTTTACTGTTTTACTGTTTTACTGTTTTACTGTTTTACTGTTTTACTGTTTTACTGTTTTACTGTTTTACTGTTTTACTGTTTTACTGTTTTACTGTTTTACTGTTTTACTGTTTTACTGTTTTACTGTTTTACTGTTTTACTGTTTTACTGTTTTACTGTTTCACTGTTTTACTGTTTTTTGATTCTAGGCATTTTTAATTTTTTAATCTATAATATTTGAATTTTGCTGACAGCTTCCTTTTGCGACATTTTTTTTCTTTTTAAATTTTTCAATCGGTTTGAATTTTTGACTCGCCAAATTGAACAATTTTTCTATTTAATTTTGTAAATCTTTGCATTTGTGAATTCTCAAATTTCAAAAACATTGATTTTCATACATTCCCACTGTTGGCAGTTTCATTTGTTTTACTGTTTTACTGTTTTACTGTTTTACTGTTTTACTGTTTTACTGTTTTACTGTTTTACTGTTTTACTGTTTTACTGTTTTACTGTTTTACTGTTTTACTGTTTTACTGTTTTACTGTTTTACTGTATTACTGTTTTACTGTTTTACTGTTTTACTGTTTTACTGTTTTACTGTTTTACTGTTTTACTGTTTTACTGTTTTACTGTGTTACTGTTTTACTGTTTTACTGTTTTACTGTTTTACTGTTTTACTGTTTTACTGTTTTACTGTTTTACTGTTTTACTGTTTTACTGTTTTACTGTTTTACTGTTTTACTGTTTTACTGTTTTACTGTTTTACTGTTTTACTGTTTTACTGTTTTACTGTTTTACTGTTTTACTGTTTTACTGTTTTACTGTTTTACTGTTTTACTGTTTTACTGTTTTACTGTTTTACTGTTTTACTGTTTTACTGTTTTACTGTTTTACTGTTTTACTGTTTTACTGTTTTACTGTTTTACTGTTTTACTGTTTTACTGTTTTACTGTTTTACTGTTTTACTGTTTTACTGTTTATTGTTTTACTGTTTTACTGTTTGTTTCGTTTGTCGTTTTAAGACTGAACTTTACTTTTGGACTTGTGATTTTCAAACTATGAAGTTCGAGCATTAAGCTTCGGGTTGTGGAATTTGGAGTTTTATTTTTCCGTGTAGGATTTAATTAGGTTTGCATCATTTTGCATCCCATATCATAAGTGCTGGCATCTGAGCAATTCATTTTTAATCCAGAACTTTTTATTTTCTCATACTTTTAGATAATAAATTTCGAGTTTTGAGCCTTTGTTCTTAGGATTCATAATCTGAACACATCAAGACAGGATTACTTTCCATCTATTTCCTAAAGGCGGAAGTTTAAAGAACTTCTTTTTATTAAGCCTTCTAGCAACTGGAGCGCACCTTTTCACATGTTGCTCCTCCAAGCAAAAGAAGTAGATATCGTAAATCCCGATTTAATTGCACACCTAGTTCGCTTAGTATAGACTGATAACAAACCTCGTTCGTCTACATAGCGAAGTATTTAAATTCTACCTTCATGGAGTAAACTATTCTTTAATTGAGAAGAAAAACACCGATGAAACTTTCTTTCTGCTGAGAGGTGGTTCCCCTCCGATAAAGTCACCACTTTTCCAGTCACGCAGAGCAGTTTACGTCGCTTGTTAAGCATAACCGTCGTGTGAAACATATTGCCAATGGCTTTGATCGGAAAACATTCCAAGCACTCACCGATGCAATCAGCTGGTAAGTTGAAACCCGCGCTTACACATGACGATGCACAGGCAACGAAGCGATGCACATTCAACCGGTTGCAGGCGTATGCATCGTACCACTCGAAGTAGCTTCTGCTGTAAGCATTATTTCGAATTGTTTCGCCCTCGTTTGCTGTAACGTTAGCTGCTTCCCTTCTCAAGTGGATCGGATATTCCGAAATCAAAGCTACAAAAGCTATCGACTGGGAATGGAACATCATTTTCAATAGATCATAGCCATTGGACGATCTAGCATTTGACGGTGCAGTCGGTACATGCCAAAAGTGTGATGACATTGCAAGGAAGCTGCATTTTGCAACAAATCATCGCCACCATTGGTCTGTCAATAAGGACGCGAAGAGTGGGATGTATCACTGCCACTACCACGCAATCTACAATTGCCGATTTGAGCTTTCAATTTGGTCCCTCATGGATTGCAGTCAGGATGATTTTTTTGGGAACTCAGTATTTTCTCTGTTTGCCCTTTTTCACAGTGATTGAATTAGGGTCAGTGTTGCCAAAATATATCATCATCATCTTTTCTAAAGTTTCACTTAATGAAGGCAATAATCTGATGAAAGAACTGAGCAAACCGCAAAAAAAGCAATTTCAACCGATAAGATAATAACTACAATGTATGAATAAAACATTGACTAGTAACATGCAAACTTCTTTGGAGGACTTCCGAAATTACGTATTACACATAAAGAACTCATTACTTGTGCTCCCCACATGAGAAAAGCAATTACCACAGCTTTGATGCAGGACAGCGCAGTGATAAACCAGACGAGTTCATGCTTGGCAGATTTTACGGACCCGATTACAGCTTGCAGTAATTGAATTATTAATTCACACGTCGCCTAATTATTGAGCCATGAAAAAGCCCGAATGTCGTTACAAGCTTTACTCGGAGAATTTATTGAGCCAACTTTCGAATTAAGTATTTACATACATCCTCATTGCAAGGATACGTAAAACTGGCACCCACCAAAAGCATGAACTCTCCACCGAGCAGCCCCCAAACAACGGCAATTTCCATCGCTACAGTATTATATAGACACAATCAAACGGCATGAAATGAAGCATCCACGAGATTTACTGCCGCTGCCAGGAATGCGTCAGTCAGGTCGGTTACAGCCATTTCTGGCGTTAATGTTTGCCTGCCGGATGCCGTGATGAGGCACGCGAACATCCAGCTGCGCCCGTCTTTGCAGCGGGAAACAAATTTTACAACCCTGTTTACGGGTTTCTGGAAGTGGTCCTCACAGAGGAACGACTGTTTCGCCCGAACCAAGGCTACTGTTGACATGCGGAGGAACCGTGCCATTGGTTAATAAACTTCCGATGCCGTTCCCGGAAACGATCCGTAAATTTGCGTGTTTTTTTTTTTCAATCTCTCGTTGCTGCGAAAATGATGCCATGATGTGCTTCCTGTACATTAAAAAAAAAAGTACTCGCAAATACCGGTGAACGTGAATGAGTGTACCCTCGAGGAGTTCCGTTTTTTATTTCATTATTTCTGAAGCAGAAGACGTATCAGTAATTAATTTCGTAGTTGTTTCAGTATTGCATTAGTATACCTTTAGGTTTCTGCAATTTAACATCGAATTAAAAAAAAAGTTTTAGTCAAAAACCAAAAACCGTTTTGATTGTTATGTTCTACTAAATCGAACATTGATACCACTAGTAGCACCTATAATGCAAACGAAAAACCAAGAAATAGATTAATGGAGCTTGACGTTATTGCTTATTAATGTAGAAAATTACTTTTATATCTTTCATTTTTTCATCCTGTATTTTCCTCTATAGAAGCAAGCGCAAACGACGAGACACCAAAATAACTCATCGCAGTCTTTTATATGTTGTAAGCTTTACGAGTTCTTCTGCTAGAGATTATTTTATGGTTTTTGAACGGGTAATCACTCATATCTTGACAGGCATTTTAATAAAAAAAAATGACAACTAACATGCACGAGGATATCAATATCAATATTGTTTTCTGAAGGGTTAAATAGTTTAACTATTTCAATCGATAATATAACCGGAACAAGGATATGGTTTAATAGAACAAATTTCAAATAAAGTATCATAGCTAATAATAAACTGTTGGCATGCAAAAGAGCAATTCCAATCACCATAGGATAAATAATTATTTATTTTAATTGTCATTTTTTATATAGCTGAAATTTTGCACTATTAGTTCTATAGGCTCAATAATTTATATTGTGCTATTAGTATTTTTTAATCACAACCAATTTTTTAAAGAGCTTGTGTAAAACTGATATTGTTGCTAAAAGATATTTTAAAATATTAATAATATTATTTGTGATTACTCATAGTACACAACGATATCTTTAGCGTATAGGGACACCTGTGAGAAATTTCAAACAAATAAAAAATGATAATCTAAAATAATAATTGAATCATTCTACGCTGCTGATGATCTGTGCCATTCGACACAGCTCTGAGGTAGACGCGTATCTAAATTCCGTATATCGAACGAAAGAAAACCGTTGAAAACTCCTGGAATCATAGGCATTTTCAATTAAACTAAAATTATTACATGTTCCGATTTTAGACTTTCATTTTGCACCTATATAGACCTACCTTAACCCGTGAAGACCCGGGACGGAACTTGTTTTTTGAAAATGCTCGTTCTCAGCACTGGAACGGTCGATTTGGGAAAACTTGGAATTTTATTTAAAGGGAATAGTTGCTCTAAGTTTTGGTAAAGGTGCCACCCCTCTGGACCCCTCCCCGTTTTCGTGAGTCGCTAATATTTCTGTGTTTTTTTCTTATTTTTCAAACAGATTGAGCAAACACTTGGAATTTTCATACGTATCGATTGCTCCATGTATCAAATTATGTCAGGTAGATGAAATATGGAATGTGAGAGTGAATTTTAGAGTTTCTAAATTATTTCAGTACAAAATCACAAAACTACGTATTTTCATAAAAATTTAAAAAACAAAATCGTTCTTGAAATTTTAGGCTCTACACTTTTGAAGTGAGGTCTCCTGAATCCATACGCGATGAAATATTCGTACGTAGTTTTTCGTCAAAAGAAAATTAATAAACGATTGACTAGCACTATTTTTAGTTCGAATAAAAAAAGGAAACTCACGCGAAAACCAAATGCATACTATAGACATTAGATAACTATCAAAACAGAGTAGATTTTTTTCCTGTGTGAACTCCTCACTGCGACCAGAGATTAGATCTATTGTGATATTGCCCAGGTGTTTTCTATACTCCGCACTTCATATTATTGGCAGTATCAATATTAATGTAAGTGATACGCTTATCATTCATATCCGTGCTTGTGTGTAAGTTTTACCTTTCCGTTTCAAGCTTACTACTCTACTATACCGAGCCTCTGTCCCTCCTAACAATATCGCCTAATTACAATTCCCGGGAGAGAACTTCCATACGTTACTCACACCAGTTTTATTACAATAGGGACTTACTTTTGTTAGAAAAATCACAGGAGGGTTGTGTGCAAAGCCACGACCGCAAGGTTGGAGTAGAATACTTTTACACAGCTCTACTAACGGCTGTACATTAACCTACGGCCAGTCGAATCGGTTTGCACCGCATTTCGCGTTTAGCCTGGCAGAGGCCTAATGCGCACGGCCAACACAATAGAAAGGTGTTTTCACATTGAAAATTAGACACGGCTTTACTAGAGTAAGCGCGACGTTTCATGTGGGGAAGAATATTAACAACGAAAAATGACGCGCGTCTAAGCACACCCGAACTGTTTCGCCGTGCCGCATCCATTTACTCCTTATAACATCGGCCTCAGGGAAGTACCGGCTGCACCTACCACTGAGGCTGTTACCATACTGCTACTGGTACCCAAAGCTATTAACTCTTCAAATTAAGTGTTTTATTTGTCCTCAAAAGAAAAATTATTCAATTCCATATCGGATATAATGCAATCGCATCTCTGTAATATTACCGACAGTAATATCACATACATAAGACATACGTAACAATCAGGAAGAAATCTTCCAAAAAAGTTGGTGCAAAATGAATTAGGGGCCATCCACATACCACGTGACAGATTTTTAACGATTTTGACCCCCCCCTCCCCCTCCGTGGACAACTGTACAGATAAATTCTAAAAAAATTGTATGGACCGTGGACATTAGCCACCAACCTAACCTGTCCACGTGGTATGTGGATGGCCCCTTACTCGAATGATACCACGCTCTGAATAAAATCAATGTTTGATTTGTTTGTTTGTTTGTTTTAAGGTAGTGTACCTGCGCAGCCCTGCATTTGTATCGTTCCTACTCGAAAAATGCTGCATTGATTTTGTAAATAACTTTTTGACAATTCCTTATGAGAGTTTCTTTGGGGCTCAATAAAGCCGAGAAAACCGAAAATTCATTTTGTTCATTATTTATCGAGCAGTTTGACAGGACGAGGCACGAAGTACTATGGGGCAACGTGTACCAGAAAAAAAAACGCCAGTGTTACGTATGTCTTATGTATGTGGTAATATTCTTCTGAATAAAATGATACAACTTTTCCATTAAAGGAAGTGCCGGCTGATGTACGGCAAAATCTCGCCCGATTGCTCTCGTTGGCGTTCAGCCTGACAGAGGCCTGAGACGTGGTGACCAACCACAGGGCAAGTAATTTGTTTAATTTGAAGGCAGCCATAGGCACAACCCGCTGCTATCATCTGTTACTGCTGAGTGCTGATATCTGCTGCTACTGCTGTCAACGTTGTGGACGGTCCATCCAGCTCACCTTCCGACTAGTGAATGTAGCTAGTTTTCCCAGAAACACTATTTTATACTCGAAGGGTGCTACGAAATAGGCCACGCCTTTCTGTTCAGTTTTACTATTTTGTAATGTTCTTCAGACGAATTATTATACAATTCGCATTTGATGTTTGTATCCAGCGAATTAACACCGAAGGTGCTCTCACACACGCAACGATTTTACCCCTAACCGTATTGCGGCTTGTAACATCAAGCGATTACGTTTGCTCGCTGTTGCGAGCTGCATCATGTTGCAATTTGGCAGCTGGGAGACGACGAAATTCTGTTCATGCTGATTGATTGAATCGACTTCAAATTAGCTCTGCATAGTCGAACTAACTGCTTTTGTGAATGCGTTCTAACAGGGCAGTTTATTATTCAAAGTCGGTTATGCTGATCGCAGCCTCTGCGCTGCCCCTGCACAGAATGTCTGCTTATGTTGATGCCATAAAATTATTAACCTTCAATTATTCGTTTATTTGCCTTGCGAAAGGCATTTTGCGGTTCAAAATCGGTTGCTGATCGCAAACTTTGAGCTGCCCTAACAGTGGGGGAATTAAGATACACGGATAACATGCACTGTGGAAGCTATTTCACATTCAGTAAATTAGACGGGTGCGACAGATTTAAATTGCTAGGATCCAACACAGAATGCTTGCTTGCGTTGTCAAAAATTATTAACTTTCAATGACTTGTTTATTTGCCTTGAAAGTAAGCATTTTGATGTTCAAAATTGGATTTCCTAATGGCAATCTTCATGCTGCCCCAACACGGGGGGAATAATGGCAGTCTGGCGACACACGCTGAGAAGAACCGCGCTGCTCCTGAGACGTGGTGATCAACCACAGGGCTAGTGCTGCTGCTGAGGAAGGACAACTGCTCTGCCGCTCATGGCAAGTCCGTCCCAATTGCATTTTTATCAATTTTGATTTTATTAGTGGAATCATCACCTTCTTATATCTACTTTCGATAGAACACATACTTTTGAACACTTTGTTCTGAGAAACTATGAAAAAAATAGCAAGTCAGTTTGGCCCAGAGCAAAAATGATCGCAAGTCGGTCCCATAGAAAAAATCATTGCAAGTCAGTCCCACAGCCAATAATAATTATGAAACATATGATATTTACCACAATTTATGGTCTTCAAAAGTGATGAAACTCAGTGACATCTCAAAGTTTATTAAAATTTTGATAACATTAGTTTTTTTATAACAACGAAAGGGGGTCAATGGGGGGTACCCTGGTACCCACAAATTGAAATTCGTGTAACTTTGACAATTTTCATTCCATTCCAATAATTTAGTACCAAAAGATTCAGTACCTTTTCTACTTTTAAATTCGTGCCAGCGGTGTCCCAAAAGAATTTTTTTGTTGCTGGAGATCTGGTTTTCCGGGAATATGTTCCGGAACTGAGGAATTTTATGAATATTCGAACAGAACCTTACAGTTATTAGTTGAAAGTTCTTAAAATTACTTCCACAGGTCATTTTTATGGTTTTGGGTGTTATGGTGATATGCTTTCAAATGGTTCTTCCGGAACAGATTTGGCCGGGGCCTCTAGTGGCCATAGAAACGTTGAAATAGTACAACGTCGCAGACCATCCTATATGGATATTTTCAAAACCGAATACCATCAGACGCCATTCTGAAATTCAAGATGTTGCCTCCTGGTTCCCGGAAAACATAGAAAATTGTCCGAAAGCCACCTCATAAGAGTGTTTTCGGAATCAGGACGGTGTCTAGAGACCTTTAAACGACCATAGAGACCCTTTCTCAATTCCAAAATGGCGACTTCCGGTGTCTGGAAGAAAACTAAAATTGCCCGAATACCGTCGAATATGGGTACAGTCAGGTTTCTTTTTACGCGAGGGATACGTACCTCGTAAAAAAACCGCGGTAATTCGATAATCCGCGTAAAAAACTTCGTAAACAATATCCGCGTATAAAAAAAACCCCGTAAAAAAACTTGACTATATTTCTGGCATCGCGATGATGCTCAGAGACCGAAAATCAACTCCAGATGCCATTTTGAAATTTAAAATGGTGACATATGAGAAATTTAAAATGATGACTTCCGAGCACATAACGGTTAAAGCATTTTCTCTTGCTGATTTCCAGAGCTTATTTTTTGTAGATGTTAGCATTTAGATTATGCATAAATATTTTTATAAGAAAGTTATCTTCATTTGCACCACTACCGAATTCCAAATTCCCACATCAGTTGTCTTCTTCCAATATTGACTTTTATGAAAATGTATGATACAGTGAAAATACACTGTATTTACTGCTCTGACAGAAGATATCAGTGAGGACACTTTCACAATCATGATTACAAGTAATGAGTGAGGAAACTGGTTTTGAATTTTAAAAGTTTGTTGAAAGTTATATTCCTCGTTTTTTTTTTAAATAAACTACGCATTTTGTGCTGCTAAATTGGTTTCTTGGCGAAGTATTTATCAATTAGTAAGATTTTTGCTCTGGTAGATTATACCAGAAAAGTTTTTTCTCGACACTTATCACCGGTTGAATAACCTTCAGCATAGCCTCCTTCCGATCTGGGTCAACTCCATTTGGAGCTTTCTGATAGGACAGATTTTTCTCTAGTGAAAAACCTTCCGCATTTATCTTCTTCATTTGTTACTTTGTAAACAAAAAACATCGTTTCATTGCGCCATCGTCGGAAACTGTATCGCCATACTGAAGCTCCAGGCTCCCTTTGGTAAACTCTATTCTTCGTATTTTATCAATATATGGTCGCGGATGACAGTTATTCAAAACGTATTGAGAAACGGTGAATTTAGTTTTAAAAAACGTCTCTGCTGTCATGTCAAGTACATCGGTGCTTTTTTGGCAGTTTTCACGGCGTTGCAGAAATCTTCGTAGGTGACGGGTGGGTTCTTCCTCATGCTGGCTTCCACTGCAGCGTGAAATCTATCCGCCGCCATGAAAGTGTGTCCGCTCTCAAAAAACTTTAGCACAACTTTCTCCAACTGAATTTTTTTTAATTAATTAATAAAATTAGATGGAGAAACAAGTTCCAATTCTTATTTTGTGCGGAACAGTTGTCCAGCCACAAGGTCAGATGCTTCTCGTTGCCAAATCTGTTTAGGACTCTGTGGAAGCACGAAAGAATGTCATAAGCAGATCTCCCGGCGATTGATTCATTCCACAGACAAGCCACTACAGGAACGAGTTTAGCGTATTTGCCTACCGGCGCGAATGTCTCGTTGTACGCTGATAAGCGTTGAGTAAAAACAATCGACTTCAAACCATCAAGCCGGGGCAGCTGGATTACCTGTAAACAGTGAAACATAGACCTTATGAACATCTATCAAGAAAAGAAATGCCATTACCTTTTGTGAATCAACAGCGAGTACAACGTGGTTTGGTTTTGCATTTTCACCATCCTCTCTATATGCTTTTCTAGACACTTCTGCATTACGAAGGTGAACTTGTTGTGAGTCGCATATCGAACAAGGCATCTCATCGTGTGGGACAGTATCTTTATGACCGGAATCTTTTTTATGCGGCTGTCACACAAGATTCGCATTGCTCATGTCCCAATTTCAGGAGTGAGATATTCATCTTCTTCAGGACATGGCAGTAAAATCCATAGCTCACCTTCAAGTCGTGTGTGCTCTGAAAATTTTCAAACATTATCTTCTCCGTGAGGTCGGAAGGCAAATATAATCGGTTTGGGGCGTGTTCCCTTCTGTAGTGCGAGATAGTCGGTTGATACGACAGAATGTGTGCTCTAACTGCATCACGCTTGGACAAATCCCGTTCATGCTTGCCACGCTTCGAGACTACTGCTCCATCAGGATTAACTGCAAAGGCTCGGTAGATAAGATTTCTGTGAACAAAATATCCAGAATACATATTGTTCAGGATACAAGATTATTAAGCAAAACGATTCCTTACCCACAACCATCTCCATACCCCAGTGTATTTAAGAAAAACTTCCGGCACACCGAAACAAGCTCACCACCAGACGACTTAAGGCTGAATAAATAGCTATGCTGCTTCATTGCTTCTTGACCAGAGTAGGTGTTCCGTTTGCGCCTACGTACAGGAACTTGCTGTACTCTTTCCCGAATCAACGATGTATGCTCATCCATGCTTACGTTCCAAAAAAATGTATTCTCGTCAGATCTCTCATCCTTAGAAAGCATCGTGAAGCACTTCCTTTTACAGTTACAATCAACTAGTTTCACTGCGTGACTTACACGCCGTTTCTTGGCAGCCTGAGCCGCTAGCTGTTCTTTCTTAGTCCTCTTCCACGTCATCATTTCATCTTCCGAATCCGTAATGTCCTCTATGCGGAGCGGTCCACGAGCATCCAACCTTGGCTCTCTGTTCAATTTAAATATTATTATAGTATTTGTACCATTCAACTAGTACATACCTTTGAGTTACAGAGGCTGGCGTGGGTTGTACGGTTCTAGAAGTGATTTCTTCATCGGAACTTTCATCAGAACTGGCATAAAACTTGATTAACTCCAGTCCGGACATTTTCAACCGTTCGCTCAATTGACAAATCGTTATGCTGATAGTTTATTTTTCATCACCGGTCATAGGTGGCTATGTGACTGACTTGCTATCATTTTGGCTAGGTATCGTAAAAGTAATGGCATACGAGTCCCAGCTAATGTTTTTCAACATAATTGAATCAAATTTTGCTGTTTATGCATGTTTTATGACGCAAAAGTGTTTATCTGCCATTGCAGCATCAAATTCTGTTGATGGTTTTGATTGAAAAAACATACAGGAGCGAAATTTCTCCAAAAGCGTTATGATCTTTAATAGCTATTTTCTCATTTGCACAAAAACGCAAATGGGACGGACTTGCCATGAGCGGCAGCAGCTGTTGTCGCTGTCTAGAACTATTATGAGCGGCTTCGGCTGAAACAGGCTCTTATATAGGCCAAATAGCATGTTTTCAATTGCAAGGTATATGATTCTGTCGACCGTGCTTGGGAAGCAATCATATAACGACCAATCAGAGGTCGAATTTTTCGTTTTGACAAGGTTTGACTATTTTGAATAGTACAATAGTGTGAATAATAAAATTACAATTATCTTCTTTTGAGCAGAATCTTAGAAGATTTTCCAATGCATTGCTACAAGAACGAAGGAAATCCATCGAATACTAACCGATTTATTTGCATTTGAAATTGGACATATTTTTCACTTTTTTCGGTTTTAGATTTTCATTTCACATCCCTATGTAGCCGAACTTCCTGAGAGAAGTATTCTACTTCAAAAGAACCAACATAGGTACTGTAGAATTTAGATTGAAGGAAGGGTACTTGGTGGGAAGCCGGAGAATAAACCCATACTGAAGTACTTTGACAACCAAATGGCCAGATTCTATTAAGATTCGAGCCCACGACCACCCGCTTATCAAAGCGGACTCTGTAACCTTGCGGCTACGGAGCTCCCCTAATCGATTTGAAAAACCAATAATATTTTGAGCAAAATTTATGGCAGAGAAAATAAACAAAAATGCGTGACGAAAAAGAGAACAAAATACGAGAAAGGATAAACGAAACATAATGAAAAATTATAGTAAAAAGCTTAAAAAAAACTAAAAGTTGTGGAGAAAATGCAAACTTTCGACACCAAGATGGCGGCTGCCGTTTTCTAGAAAAATTAATGCTAAACTAAAATATGTTTGAATACTCCCTATTATTGAGATTTCTTAAACTCGGGCCGTGTCCAGAAACTAAAAAATTACAGAGAGTAATGAGGATAGAACGTGAAAATATATATGTAACTAGCTGACCCGGCAAACTTCGTCTTGCCTATTTTAGTGTTCAATTTAATGATTTTAAACATTTCAAATTCATTGATTCCTTGCGATTTGTTTATATCATTTGAAATGATTGGTTTTATCGGAATGACAACATCCTCGACTTTTGGCTTTAGTACATCACCTCTATTCCGGAAATATATTGAATGCATTTCAGTTATTTTCGTTTATTTAAAAACTGAAATGGGTCATCTTCGAATTCAAAATGGTGTCCAGGGTAAATGCTTGGCTTCTATACATCATTTCGATTACGGAATTATCCATATGTAGTAGTATTCGGTTATTTTCGGCTGTTTCCCAGAAGTTGCCATTTAACAATTCAAACTGGTGTCTGAGGTCAATTTTTAGCTACTTGCATCATTCTGGAACCGGTGAAACACATATTGGGTGGGATTTGGTCACTTCAGGCTATTTTTCAGAAACCGTAAGTCGTTATCTTGGATTATAAAATGGCATTAGGAGACAAATTCTGGCGTCTGAGCGTCATTCTGATTAAAGAAACACTCATATTGGGTGGTATTTGGTCGATTTCGGTTGTTTTCCAGACACCGGAAGTCGTCATCTTATAATTCAAAATGTTGTCTGAGGTCGATTTGTGGCTACAGTCCATCATAAAAATCCCGGAAATACCCATATTGGGTGGTATTTGGTCATTTGCCGCTGGTTTTCAGAAATCGGAAGTCACCATCTTGGATTTTAAAATGGCATTAGGAGACAATTTCTGGCCTCTGAGTATCTCTGGTTGAAGAAACACTCACATTGGGTGAAATTTGGTCATTTTCGGCTGTTTTCGAGACACCGGTAGTCGTCATCTTACAATTCAAAATGTTGTCTGAGGTCGATTTGTGGTTTCAGTGCGTCATAACAATTCCGGAAATACTCATGTTGGGTGGTATCTGGTCATTCGCCGCTATTTATCAGAAACCGGAAGTCGCTATTCTGGATTTAAAAAAGGCATTTTGAGACATGCCAGAAGAAGGAAGGGTGTCGAAACATTATGGACATGTTTGTTACATCTACAAACATTCACTTGCCAAATTTGGTTATATTTGCTTGATTGGTTCACGAGCTATGCGAAAATTGAGTATCATGTGTATGAGCCCCTCCCTTATAGAAGAGGGAGGGGTGTTAAACCATTATGGATATATTTGTTACCCTTAAAAACATCCACCTACGAAATTTGGTTCTATTTGCTTGGTTAGTTCTCTAGATATGCAGAAATTTGAGTTTCATTTGTATGGAACCCCTCCGTTCCAGAAGAGGGAGGGGTGTCGAACTAATATTGACATATTTGTCACTTCTTAAAACATCCACATGTCAAATTTGGTTTCATTTGCTTGGTTAGTTTTTGAGATGTGCAGAAATTTGTGTTTCATTTGTATGGGGGCCCTCCCTTCCAGAAGAGAGAGGGGTCTCAAACTATCATGAAAACCTTTCTCGGCCCCTAAAACCCCTACATACAAATTTTCACGTCGATCGGTTCGGTAGTTTCCGAGCCTATAAGGATCAGACAGACAGACAGACAGACAGACAGACAGACAGACAGACAGACAGACAGACAGACAGACAGACAGACAGACAGACAGACAGACAGACAGACAGACAGACAGACAGACAGACAGACAGACAGACAGACAGACAGACAGACAGACAGACAGACAGACAGACAGACAGACAGACAGATAGACAGACAGACAGACAGACAGACAGACAGACAGACAGACAGACAGACAGACAGACAGACAGACAGACAGACAGACAGACAGACAGACAGACAGACAGACAGACAGACAGACAGACAGACAGACAGACAGACAGACAGACAGACAGACAGACAGACAGACAGACAGACAGACAGACAGACAGACAGACAGACAGACAGACAGACAGACAGACAGACAGACAGACAGACAGACAGACAGACAGACAGACAGACAGACAGACAGACAGACAGACAGACAGACAGACAGACAGACAGACAGACAGACAGACAGACAGACAGACAGACAGACAGACAGACAGACAGACAGACAGACAGACAGACAGACAGACAGACAGACAGACAGACAGACAGACAGACAGACAGACAGACAGACAGACAGACAGACAGACAGACAGACAGACAGACAGACAGACAGACAGACAGACAGACAGACAGACAGACAGACAGACAGACAGACAGACAGACAGACAGACAGACAGACAGACAGACAGACAGACAGACAGACAGACAGACAGACAGACAGACAGACAGACAGACAGACAGACAGACAGACAGACAGACAGACAGACAGACAGACAGACAGACAGACAGACAGACAGACAGACAGACAGACAGACAGACAGACAGACAGACAGACAGACAGACAGACAGACAGACAGACAGACAGACAGACAGACAGACAGACAGACAGACAGACAGACAGACAGACAGACAGACAGACAGACAGACAGACAGACAGACAGACAGACAGACAGACAGACAGACAGACAGACAGACAGACAGACAGACAGACAGACAGACAGACAGACAGACAGACAGACAGACAGACAGACAGACAGACAGACAGACAGACAGACAGACAGACAGACAGACAGACAGACAGACAGACAGACAGACAGACAGACAGACAGACAGACAGACAGACAGACAGACAGACAGACAGACAGACAGACAGACAGACAGACAGACAGACAGACAGACAGACAGACAGACAGACAGACAGACAGACAGACAGACAGACAGACAGACAGACAGACAGACAGACAGACAGACAGACAGACAGACAGACAGACAGACAGACAGACAGACAGACAGACAGACAGACAGACAGACAGACAGACAGACAGACAGACAGACAGACAGACAGACAGACAGACAGACAGACAGACAGACAGACAGACAGACAGACAGACAGACAGACAGACAGACAGACAGACAGACAGACAGACAGACAGACAGACAGACAGACAGACAGACAGACAGACAGACAGACAGACAGACAGACAGACAGACAGACAGACAGACAGACAGACAGACAGACAGACAGACAGACAGACAGACAGACAGACAGACAGACAGACAGACAGACAGACAGACAGACAGACAGACAGACAGACAGACAGACAGACAGACAGACAGACAGACAGACAGACAGACAGACAGACAGACAGACAGACAGACAGACAGACAGACAGACAGACAGACAGACAGACAGACAGACAGACAGACAGACAGACAGACAGACAGACAGACAGACAGACAGACAGACAGACAGACAGACAGACAGACAGACAGACAGACAGACAGACAGACAGACAGACAGACAGACAGACAGACAGACAGACAGACAGACAGACAGACAGACAGACAGACAGACAGACAGACAGACAGACAGACAGACAGACAGACAGACAGACAGACAGACAGACAGACAGACAGACAGACAGACAGACAGACAGACAGACAGACAGACAGACAGACAGACAGACAGACAGACAGACAGACAGACAGACAGACAGACAGACAGACAGACAGACAGACAGACAGACAGACAGACAGACAGACAGACAGACAGACAGACAGACAGACAGACAGACAGACAGACAGACAGACAGACAGACAGACAGACAGACAGACAGACAGACAGACAGACAGACAGACAGACAGACAGACAGACAGACAGACAGACAGACAGACAGACAGACAGACAGACAGACAGACAGACAGACAGACAGACAGACAGACAGACAGACAGACAGACAGACAGACAGACAGACAGACAGACAGACAGACAGACAGACAGACAGACAGACAGACAGACAGACAGACAGACAGACAGACAGACAGACAGACAGACAGACAGACAGACAGACAGACAGACAGACAGACAGACAGACAGACAGACAGACAGACAGACAGACAGACAGACAGACAGACAGACAGACAGACAGACAGACAGACAGACAGACCGGACTGCATTTTTATAGGTATAGATTGGTATTATTTTATGAATATAAATTTTGTTAGCTATAAAAATTGTAAACGGTAAACTTTATACTCATCTTAAATGATAAAAAATCAAATGTTTGTGTCAAAATATTATTTCGCAAATTTCAATTCATAACTACTGAGTTCTTTTTCTAACAATATTTGTCCCACAAGAGCATTCAAGTATCAACAACTGTGATATGTCAATATCGAACTTATTTGTTGTTTTGTTTTTCTGTTTTTCTTTCAATATTAATTTGATAAGTATGGTTCGATACCCTGATACCAAATAAAAAAATACGTTTTTTCTGCGTTCAGGCTGATCATTTTCCTAATAATTGAAGAGTAGCTTTAAATAGCGGCAACAAGTCGGTTAAACGATGTGAGTAGGACAATAAATACGACCAAATTCTTGACTTGTTGGCAATAATAAACATAAACGTAGTGAAAAATTGAGTCCAGGTGTTTTGTTCTTTGAAAATACAAGATCTAGAAAAACGTTTTGTTTGATGGTTTTTATTTTCGGGAAATTCTACTTTTTTTTCTAAAATCATGTAGGTATATTTTATTATTTTATAAGAGCGACATTTTTTATTCTTCAATCTCACAAAACATTTGGTTTATTTATTTGGAACAAGACTTTTTTTTCGAGAAGCTATTTTAAAATTCTGTTTTAGAAAGTACTGATGGTTACAAAGATTTTTAGTGTCATAACGGTTTGTGTGGTCGGTAAAGTTGTAAATAATTTACCCAGTGAAAAATGAATTACATTTTTTCCAGAATCTTAAATTTTTTTTGATTTACCCATGATCGGACAGTCTCCATTGTTCAGGTAATCTTTTGTAGTATTTATGAGAAAATCAGATTTAAAAAAAATACTTTTTAGAACATTTATTTTTAATTTTTCTTTTGGTTTTTTTAAAAGAAATATATTTTTAGGGCGTATTTTTTTTAGAAAGACGTTCTCATTATCTACAACTTTACCGAAGACGTCACACCGATCAAACAAACCATTTTTCTCTAAAAATCTCTAAAAGGGTGACATGGGACTAAACACTGTAATTAGGGGATTTTTTGTTACAAAATATACAGAGTCTGCAGACAGAATCAATGTGTTTGCTCAGCGACTGTACGTATTTTTATTTTCAGCCTCCCCTGGATATCAATATTCGAAATATATTCAACAACACTTGAAAGAATACCGTTTATATTTGGCGATATCATACCTGTAGTATTTTTTTGTGCAATCAACATGTATTTGACAAGGCACAAGCGTATTGTGCTTGTTGAAGAAGAACGAAGAATTTCTCGTAATGCGTTAAATTCAGAATTAACTCTATATCCTCAAAAATCAAATCCCATAATACTTACGTTATCATGATCAATGGTTTTGTCTTATTTAACTCTGATTAAACAGAATCTTTAATATGGATCTTACTTTCAAAATAATATGGAAGCCCTTACAGAGGTTCAATAATCGGCAAACATAAGAAGATATGTTAAACAAAATTATCAACAAGTTCCAACAAAAAATCCTAGCAATCAACAATTTAATTTTAGTTTTTTGCTTGTAAATTTTTTTTCATTTGCCTAAAACTACATTTGCTGTATAACGAAGACAGCTAATATACGTTTATTATGGTCAAGCTTAGAATAATAATATATCATCTAACAATTTTGAAATGTAAAAAGAGATTCTGAATGAATCTCAGTAAATAAACTAAAAATTCACAAGCATACGCAGGCTCTTACTCTTCTATAAATGTGTATATTTGGGTCACGTTTATTTAGTATACATCGAAGATAAAATTAAGTGAAGATTCGTTGAAAAATCTTACAATTCTTGTTGAGTAATTTATGGTAATCATATTTATGATATAAACTTCCAATCGCCATCAACAGCAGCATTGCAGTTTTACCTCGTTTGCACACGAATATAAATGTACGAACAAAAGTGTACCACTGCGAATAGTATCGCTGCAGTACGAATAATATCGCTGCAGTACGAATAGAAGTGTACCGCTGAAATGTAAGAATAGAAGAGTACCGATGCAATCATAGATGACGAGAGACCTGTGGCTCTTCACTACACTGGTACTGTTGCTTTTACCGGCATGTTTTCTTTCGGGACATCAGTTTTTATTAGGTTCTGGAAGCAGGTATAGATATTGTTCAAGGATGGGGATTGTTTCAAACTTTTCGAAAAACTTTTACCTTCGAGATATCATATTAGTCTAAGCTCATGGAAGCAAAAATAAATTGACCTATTGGGACGGGGAGACTCTGTTAATTTTTATTTCGATATTGATACAGAGAATATCACAGGGAACGGATGGTGTCCATTCACGTCGTCTGTGCTGGGAATGCTCGCATGTAATTGGTTCATTATTCGCGTAAATTTGTCATTGAAACTTTTTATCAATTTTACCGCTTAACAATGAAATTAAAGTGATAACTAGCAAATAACAAAATTGTTCTACATTTTATCTATCCAACAACATATTGGTTATTGTTATCCATCATGTGGTTATGCTGTTAATAACATTTGAAATCTGACGCAACATTTGCCAGTTTCATTTCAAATTTTACAGAATGCATCCCAGTATAGTAAACAAAGACGTAGCCGTGTTTCAAAAATTCAACCAATAGCACAAAATGGCATATTTTGCCCATACAAACGTCTAAGCAAAGTTTCAGCTAAATCAAAAATGGCAATTGAAAAAAAAATTAAAACTGGGACATTTTATGTGGAATTGCTCATATCAGAAATCAATTATAAACCACCATGTATCTCCATTGAAAAGTGGGAATTACTTTCTTTTATGGAGACGCATTGTACTTCACGGTTTATTCAACGCTAAAAAATTTAAAATCGATCGAACGACTCAAGTGTTACAAGTGTTTGAAAATGCATAATTTTTGGAATACAGGTCGGACTCGATTATCCGAAATTTTATTTTTTGTGTTCGTTTTCAAATTTTCTTATTCCGTAATCTTACCTTTACCATCTCTTCTGGCATATTTGGTACCATGGCATGTTTGGGAAATGTTCGAATCAAGAGAAAATAATCAATGTTCAATTTATTCTTTTTGCTTCCCAAGAGATTACCCCTTTTCACTTCAAAAATAATTTCTGGTTACGCCACTGCATAATCAAAGTAAAATACAAAAAAGGAAATATTTATTTCATGTTCGTCATGGCAAATTTGATTTTGTTTTTCTGATTCGATTATGCGGAAAACTCGATTATTCGGTATTAACATTTTCTGATGTTCCGGATCATCGAGTCCAACCAGTATCAGATTTCTGGGCCACTCTATTGTAAGAAGTGTTTGCGATAAGGGATAAACATAACGCTTTGGGCATAATCAGAGCAAAAAAGTTGTCGGGACGAACCCGGCCAGTAATTACTTTACGACCTGTTGACACAAAGTAAATTCACTCGAAATTTTCTTTCTATATTTTACTGCTTTTTACGCAGGTTGCTTCTCTCCATTACTCAAAAATGGTACAAGATATCGACCTCATTTCAATCACGTTTTTCGTTTTAGGCCACGAGTGATCCTACATAAGTTTTCAGAAAAATTCACAATTTTTGGTGTGAAAACTCAAAACATATTACAGTCATACCTCGATAAAAGGCAACTTTATTTTTATTTGCGTTACGTTATATCGAGTTACGTTATATCGAAGCACGAAAAAAAAATGTTTTTATTGATGCAAAATTCTTTATGGTTACTCAAAAGTGCACAAAAACTTATTTCCCTTCACTTGAAAGTATATATAAACCTGTCTTATGTCCCGTTAAGACAATTTTCGTAGACCAACATAACCAGTCACAAAACATTGAAAAAATAAATGTCAATTTTACCCCATTTTACGGCACTTATTGGTTTCAAACCTTACTTAAAACATTTATTCGGAACATTATACACCCCAAGAATAATTGTTGTACTTTAATTTTGGGAATTTGAAAAAAGTTACGTTATATCGAGGTAAAAGTTACGATATATCGAGTTACGTTATATCGAGGTAGCCTTATATCGAGGTATGACTGTACATTTGGTCTCTCATCATATTCAATCAAGGTTCAAACATTTTTGGACGGGTTTTTCGTTATATTTGCAATATAAAAAAGTCGTTTTTTACATGGGCCTATACAAATTTGGAACGCATCCCCCGCGTTAAAAAAGACCTTACTGTATTTTCAAATGAAAGCTCTGACAATTCTCTGGAAGTCATCCAACGTTGACAACATTTTTCTTTCTCTTGTTATTGTTCGGATCCAACGATTTATCGATTTATTTATCGAATTATTTTCTTTAGCTCTTTTCAAATGTTAGTACAGATAAATATTAAAGAAAATATGTAAAGCTGCCTAGTTGCAGGTGTGTATACAACATTTCATTGAATTCTGAGAAGGTGCTATCATCTGGCCTCAGGCATGGGGGAAACACAGCACACTAAAGCGCGTGTGGCCCATCTGCTAACAAACACACCACGCAGGGCTATTCGTATTACCCTCCGTCGCTTGCTAATGATAGAACACCGGAGAGCTATTCGTTAACACGCAAGTCGAGGGTTTTAACTTCGACACATGAGCCAACCGAGGGCTTGCTGTTTCGGAGAACACACAAGCATTGACGGTAGTCATCGCATACAACCACCTGCAATATTTTTTTCAAATGTACTTTCGTAAAAATGAAGCGTTTGAGAAAACACGTGTCAGCAAGCGGGCTCCCGATGGCTCACGAAGTCGGGAACACTCGAGCCTGTGTTTTCCGAAGCTGAAGGGCCGTTTTATTTAGAACAGCGGTTCTCAACCTGGGGTACGCGTACCCCTGGGGGTACTCGAAAGCTTTCAGGGGGTACGCGAAAGAAAAGTCAGTAATGGTGGACAAAGCAATTTTTCTCTATAATACTTCATTTGTTGGCCAATCTAGCCCCTGAAACATGACTGTAACAATCAAACAAGTTTAATTTGAAACCTTAACTAGACTACCACAACATGATCTACCATTGCTCTTTCCCACTCTGCAAGAACATTCCAAGCCAGGGGGTACAGTTGATATGAAAAATATCGCCAAGGGGTACGCGGACAAAAAAAGGTTGAGAACCGCTGATTTAGAACACTGTGGGTTTCCGTTTTGTATAAGTACTAAGGGCAACGAAAATACCCTCCGTGGCATCGCTTAAAACACACACGCAGTGGTGTGGTGGGATTGAACATGCCTGATCTGGGCTATTTGGCACAAAATATTTCGTTTTTACGCAGCTTATAATTTGCTTCGTTATTGAATTTATGTTAAATTCTTTCAATCCTATGATTGATATTCTAAATTTTCTGTTTTTTTGTTTTCGTTAGTGCTGTTCACACATGTTCTACGTTTTCTTTTATATTTAAACTTTAAATTTGTTTATGTAATTTTTGTTTTTTCAATTACAATGGTCGACAGAATAAAAAAGAGTCCATTCCAAAATCTCAAACCGAAAAAATTCAAAGATTATAGCTATTCAACTATACCTGTGAATTTTTGTGCCCCTAGCCCCCGACAAAGTTGAAGATAATAATTTTGTCTTTCCATTAAAATATGAACCTCGTGAGAAAAAAATTAATTATTTTTTCAAAAAACCAAAACTTTTTTTCTTGATTTCTTCATCATCGCTAAAATATGAACCTCGTGAGAAAAAAATTAATTATTTTTTCAAAAAACCAAAACTTTTTTTCTTGATTTCTTCATCATCGGACCATTGCTAAGGCAATCTTTTGTAGTTTTCATAGAAATAGTATAGATTTTCAAGAAATTAGCTTTTTCAGATAAATGAATTGTAATTTTTCTTTTCTGTTTTTATGAAAAAAAAAAACAATTTTTTGAGTTAGATTTTTTTCGGAAAGACAAAATTTTTATAGATAACTTTGCCGAAGATGTCATACCGATCAAACAAACCGTTCAGATGAACGGGCTAGTTAAGGGTTAACTGATGAATTATGATTGAACACGTGGTTTCAAAGTTTGGCTGCCCTACACGTTACCTTTTCATTTGATTGTAATCAGACTTTAGCAACCGTTATGTTCAGGGATGTTACGGATGTGATTTTTCAGACATCTGCAGATGCGGATATGTGATTACGGATGCAGATGTTGATGCGGATGTCAATTTTCATGCGGATGTTTCGTATTCGCGGATGCGGATGCGGATATCCGTAGCATCCCTTGTGTTATATTTTGCATTTTTCACATAACCATGCCCCTTCCCAGTGCAAAAGTTATTTGGGCGAGCAGTAAATACACCAAGGAAAATTTTTCTTCAATATTTTATGAAGCGATATTTTTTTTAATATCCTCATGGTATGATGCGGATGCGGATGCGGATATCCGTTACATCCCTAGTTATGTTTTAATTTGTAAAACAACGAAAGTCTATTATCTCAAGTATTACACGACTTATTTGAACATAACTAGTGTCATACAAACGAGTCATCTCTCAAACTTACAAAAAACAAACTCCACAACAGTTTGATATGCTGTTCAAAAGTTTTGGAAAGAAAAGAAATTCAAAGACTATTCAACACTATACCTGCTTTGATCAATATATATGGCCTCAACATGATTCAAATGTGGTATCGTACTCTCTGATCGTTCCCGGTATCGCTCGTGATTAAATTGTTCGAAATTAAGAGTCATTTCTTTTATTTCGCTATTTCTTAAGCACTAACATTACGTCAAATTTCATATTTTACACTTTGATTACAACATCAATATTTTAGAACCCAAAGAGTGAATATGCATTTATTGGATTTAAGCATTCATGTAAATCTATTTTTACAAATAATAAGTTTGAATGAGAAAGGCTGAGTCTGACCGCTAGGTGGATTAATTTAGGTTTTTTTATGGAGTTGCTCTAAGGTAGAATTGAAAAAAAATTACCTTTTCAACGTCGTTTGGTTTCAAACATTGTCATGCTCATCTACAGGAAGCGGGTCGATGTCCAACCTGGTCAATACAGGTTTTGCACTTGAGCTCAAACTGGACGATTTCGAGATATTATAACCTTTTTATACGTTCCTGTATCTATTAGTGTCTCTAGCAAGCTCGAAAGTGCTTCTTAAGACCACGTAGTAATTTCTCACCGGGCTTGTCGCTTAAACGTTTGCTCAAAGTATAATTTTATTTAATTTTCTGAAAACTTTACGCACTTCCGACTTGGCTAGAAGCACCAAACTTCATAGGAATGGTTAAAGCTATAATCTTTCTTTTCTCCAGTTCGAGCAATAGAGTAAACTGTGTTAAGTCTTTAGAGACTTGAATGAAGTTTTCCCGTAAGCAAACGTAGTTATAACGAACCCGACGAGCACTCTCTCTGTGAACTTTCAAATTAATTGTAGCTTGCTTCCGGAACCAAAATTTACAGGAACAGTTGAAAAGCTGTAATCTTTCTTTTTTTTTTTTTTGAGCTCTAGATCAAAATTATTTTTTCATTTCTGTCTACCAATGGTGAAGAAAACAACGGAAGGAAGAAAAAAAAACCTATAAAATCAAAAAACGAACCAATTATTTTTCAAACAGTATCCCTGTTCCAGTTTTTAGTCGAGAAGCTCCATATAAAATGAAATTTATTATATTACGTTTTCCATCAAACTTACCAGGTACCCCTTTGAATCGATTGTAAATGTCCATGGAAAAAAACGATTATTCTACTGTAGCAATAAAAATGTGTATAAGATAACACAATCAGCATTGATCGAGATTGATATCTTCCAGTCGAATATAGGCTCTGAACAGCCAAGCACAAAAACCTGCAATATTTGTAATTGCAATTAGTAATTCATAAGAAAACCAAACCATAGATAGCAATGGCCTATATAGCAGCAAAACATACTCTGTCGTGTTGATACTCATTCGAAGCGATTAGACAGACTATCGAGTTGTGGAACAATATTTTGAGTCAACTAAGAAATAAATTGTGCAGACATTGGTATCAAATAAACACACAAATAAACACGCAAACCGAACTTTATTACCCACCTGTCCGGAGAGCCAAAAGATAAGCACTAACGCATATTGTACCGAAGCCCATTTTGAGTGGCAGCGCACAAAAAAGGAAGCTTTTGCCCCCAGACTTTGCTCCTCTGTAATGAAATTCCGTAATTTATTAGTGAAGGGACCGCCAGTCCCGTCTGCACCCAGCGCCCCGGTACCTTACACTACGAGCGGCGAAACATATTTGTCAGATACCTTCGTGCCAAATCCTACGGAGCTTACAGGTTCGGGATATCGTGTCGGTGTTATTGGATCACAGCGAGTAGTGGGACGGCATTCGGTATACCGGGAAAGAGACGATTATTGGCAGCAAAAGGGATTAGGCTTACCGGTAATCAGTGTCCTGTGCTATCTCCGAAGGGTGACCAATAAGTGATGTTCAAAATGCTGAATTATACATTTTATTTTCGTTGGCCCGAGTGATGAGGTTTTCCACGAGTCCTGGTTTTTGGTCACCCTATCTTTGTTCGAAGGGAAGGAAATGCTTCCAATTTGCACTCGCTACGCCAATTCCTCCCTACATGCATCTGCACTGCCGGAGATGTAAATTAGACGGATTTCGGCAGTGGTTGCTGTTTGGGAATTGGCTGGCATTGTGAATGTGCCGGCTTTGTCGGGCAGGTATTCCTGCTGGGTTGGAAGGTGCTGAGTTCGCTTATCGCAGACAACCGTGCAAAACCGAGGTCTGGCTGGTAAACAACAGACGCGAAATCTTGTTGTATTATATTCAGTTAAAATTCCAACAGAATCTCGCGGAAGTGCCATAACCGGTGGGCAAAGTACCTGTAATAACCGACCGACTGCCATTTGAAGCATTTCATTCGCTACGCATACCGGACGAGGGCCGTTTTGTGGGCTCGGGAAACAACCTTGGCGAGCTCAAGTAACAGCAACAACAACAACAGTGGTTGAGCAGCGAGACATGGCACATCTGTTCGTAGCACTAGGCCCAAACAAACCCCGTTTTTTGGTTCGATAGGAACAGGGCCTGTGGTTATCTGACAAGACTCTTCGGCATCTGCTTGAGGTCGTTCTTTAGCCACGTGATCATTGAGAGGAATACGGTAGGAAATGATTCCAACGAAGGAATGGAGGCGGGGTTAGAAAAACGTGTTTCATTTTTTCAACGAGGGCTTCGTTGTTGCCATTTAACACAATTGCTCCAAAGGGCCGAATGGCATATATCACTTGACTCAGCTCGACGAGCTGAGCATTTTCTGTATGTATGTGTGTGTGTATGTGTGTGTGTATGTGTGTGTGCATGTGCAGATTTTTATTCTCACTCACTTTTCACAGAAGACCCTATTAAATTTCATTGTAATCGTATTTTTAGTTTAGAGGTTATGTATCAAAATGTAAAAATCATGAAACTTCATTATCTCGAAAACTACACAACCGATTTGAACAAAATTGGTTTCTAATGAATGGGCTACCTGAAATATCCTTAACTTTTGAATTTCATGAAGATTGAATTTGTGGTTCAAAAGTTATGATAAGAAACGTGTTTTGAAGACTACTTAATCTCAGTCATGTTTCTCAGAGATGGCTGAACCGATTTTCATAAAATCAGTGTCAAATAGAAGGTCTAGTTGCCCCAAAAGACCCCATTGATTTGTTTTGCAAGACTATAACTTTGCCTGTTATGTTTAAAAATGTGAAATCCAGCTATGAATAGGAACATATTCCGAAGACTACTTGAACTCACTCACTTTTCTCAGAGATGGCAGACCCGATTTCCACAAAATTAGTGTCAACTAATAAGTCTAGCTGCCTCGTAACACCCTATTGAATTTTACTGTCATCGGACTATAACTTCGTCTGTAAAGTACTAACATGTGAAAATCACGAAGTTTCATTATCTCAGAAACTACACAACTGATTTGATCAAGATTATTATCAGATGAGCGGGCTAGTTAAGGGTTAACTGATGAATTATGATTGAATAAGTGGTTTTAAAGTTTGGCTGCCCTATACGTTCCCATTTCATTTAATTATAATTGAACTTAAGCCACCGTTATGTATTAAACTGTAAATAAAACAACGAATGTCTATTATTTTAAGGATTACATTATTTGAACATAACTAGTGTCATCTCGATCAGAAGAGCTTAACAAAAAAATTACAAAATTCTATCAACGCGAGATACAAATAACATATTTTGATACAATTTTGTATTTTTCCATATAATTTTAATAACAAAATTGAATCTGAATGAGTTATTATAACAAAACCTGAAATAAAGTAGTTCTGAAACAAGTCTAACAAATTTTTCGTTTTTAACAAAACCTGTTGTTTCAAACAATGTTTGTTATTATACTGTTCTGAATACTATCTTATTTTGTTAGAAGGCTGATACATTAGTAACAAATTTTGATATGTTTTGATATGTAGGTATATCATTTCTGTTATAATTTCTGTTATTTCAACACCTAACGGGATCAAATTGAAAACACAGCCTGTAAAATTTTTCCCGTAACAAACTAACAGCTTCTGCTACATTTTTGTTTTTTCTTTCTGATCGGGATAGGAACGACTCTCTCAAACTTACAAATAACAAATTTCATAACAATTTGATATGTGGCTCAATAGTTATGGGAAGAAAAGAAATTCAAAGGCAACTTAAAACTATACCTGCTTTGATTGATATATGTGGTCTCAGCATAATTTGAATGTGGTATCGTACTATTTGAACGTTCCAAATTCATTGATTCCTTGCGATGTGCTTAAGGACTCCAAATGCACGACAAATCGGCCATAGGATATGATCAAAGTCAAAAGACAAATCGTTTGAAATGATTGGTTTTATCGAAATGAAAACATCCTCGACTTTTGGCTTCTATACATCGCCCTAATTCTGAATATATTCATATTGGGTGGTATTCGGTCATTTTCAGCAAATTTTCTGGCATCAATCTGACACCAGAAAAACTCATATTGGGAGGTGCTTAGTTATTTTGGTTGTTTTCCAGAAACCAACAGTGGTCGTTTTTAAATTCAAAATGGTGTCAAGGGTCAATGTTTGGTTTCTATGCATCATCTCAATTACGGAAATATCCATGTTGGGTATTATATGGTCATTTTCGACTGTAGCCTATAAGTTACCATTTAGCGATTCAAAATGGTGCCTGAGGTCAATTGTTAGCTCATTGCATCATTCTGGTTCCAGAGATACTCATATTGGATGGTATTTGGTTATTTTTGGCTGTTATATACAAACCGGAAGTCGCCATCTTGGATCAAAATGGTATTTAAGATAATTTCTGGCCTCTGAGCGTCATTCTGGTTGAAGAAACACCCATATTGGGTGTAATTCGATCATTTTCCGCTGTTTCCCAGAAACCGGAAGTCGCCAACCTAGAATCCAAAATGGGGTCTATGGTCGATTTCAGCTGCTGTGTATCATTCTAGATCCGGAGATACTCATGTTAGATGGAAATCGGTCATTTTTGGCTGTTTTCCAGAAATCAAAAGTTGCCATCCTACAATTCATAATGGTGTCTGAAGTCGACTTGTGGCTCCAGTGCATCATTACGATTACGAAAATACCCATATTGGGTGGTATTTGGTCGTTTGCCGCTGTTTTTCCGAAACCGGAAGTCGCCATATTAGAACTCAAAATGGTATCTGTTGTCGAATTTAGCTCCTGTGTATCTTTCTTTATCCGGATATTATTATATTGGGTGGAAATCGTCCATTTTTGGCTGTTTTCCAGAAACCGGAAGTTGCCATCATACAATTCAAAATGTTGCCTGAGGTCGATCATGGAACATATTTGTTACCACTAAAAACATTCACCCGCCAAATATGGTTCCACTTAGTTGATGAGTTCGCGAGATGTGCAGAAATTTGTGCAGAAATTTGTGCAGAAACATGTGCTTCTCTAAGAGGGAGGGGCGTCGAACCATTATGGACCTATTTATTACTTTTTAAAACATCCACATGCAAAATTCGTCTTCATTTGCTTGGTTTGTTCTTGAGTTGTGCAGAAATGTATGTTTCATTTGTATTGGACCCCTCCTTTCCAGAAAAGGGAGGGGTCTCAAACTATCATAGGAACCTTTATCGGGACCAAAAACCCCTTCATACAAATTTTCACGTCGACCGGTTCGGTAGTTTTCGAGCCTATATGGATCAAACAGACAGACAGACCGGACTACATTTTTATATGTATAGATTACAACATCAATATTTTAGAGCCTAAAGAGTGAATATACATTTATTGGATTGAAGCGTTCATGTAAATCTATTTTTACAAATAAAAGTTTGAATGAGCAAGGCTGGGTCTGACCGCTAGGTGGATTAATTTAGGTTTTTTCCGAGTCATCGCAAATTAAGATGTATAAAACATAAAATAAAATAGACTAGAATGGTTTGAAAACGGCTTCTACGCACGTTTTTTTTAATCCCTAATATGATGAAACCGGCCAACGATGATGATTAAATTGATTTGGCCTTTCCAACGAATTTTTTATTGGACTATCCATTTGTATGTCATACGATTCATTGTTCCATGTTTCACATGAAAAAAAGAAAAAAAAAGAATATCTGATATTTATTGAAAAAATAAATATTGCACACTGGCATCGCAATAACGAAATAAATGCAGCCAAAGCTTTGCGTTGAACGTGGTGACTTAACCAGGCTTAAATAGAATCACACTTCAAAGCGTTTCCTCCCTCCCCTGTGGGAAAATTAAACAGAAAATCCAGCAAACGCTCCGGTGAAAGATTATTCAACTCTACTGAACCCACATAAGACACACGAGTCAGGCTTGCAAACCGCTTTGAAATACCTCCTATTTTTTTCTCTGTGGAAGTGAAAATGTATACAAAAAAAACTTGACGAATCCCCTAGAAGAAGCTTATACCTCTCTAGTATAGACATGCTGGCAGCATGTTAAGTTCACTAAGAAAACACTTTTCTCAATATATTATCCTCGTTCCGCATCGGGGCGATTGGTAACAGACACTACATTCCGTAGCGCATAGAGCCGGAGTCGGTTTTCTCTACTTGTGTTTGCACGCTAACCGATGCTCGGCAAAGGTAAACATGCTGAATAATGCGGTTTTCTTTCCGTACACTAGCGAATGAAAGAAAATCCCGTACGCAAAACCTAAACGGGAGTTAAACTTAGTTATCCGGAAGAGCAGTTGCACCGATTCGAGAGCCAATGTTGAACAGTTCAGTTACTGTCAATGCTTCAGCGTTTGCGGCGACATTTGCTGCAATGGTGTTTGATGTATTTCCTAGCGTCACGAAGAAATACAAAAAACGGAACTGATTTGAAGCACCACCAGATGAGCTTGGGGTATACAGCGACGTTTAGATAGGAGACCAAGTGTAGCTTTAACTTCCTTCAAGATAGTTCCCATTTTTTGTGCATTTCTCATGTCCAACTCTGTTTAACGTTGAGAATATTTCATGGATATGAAATAATTGGTTTTTAGGAAAACTTTTTTTCCCTGAATAATTCCCATTTCGAAACGTTCAGGAAAATATGGAGCTACTGAATTGTACATTTCAATTACTTTTAAAAATAATTTCTTTGATGTGTAGTATATCAAATTCAATTTTTTTTTAAATTTTCAAACAAAAATTCAGTCAATTCCCTGAGAGTCATCCCTTGACAACTTTAAACAAATTTTATTATAAATAAGAAGTAAAACTAAAAATTAATTTGGAGGAATTGTACGAGATGAATCGGCAACACCACACACTGAAAGAAAAAGTTGTTATCTAATAAAATAAACTCACTCAAAAGCAATGATACGGTCGAGAACTGTTCGCCAAAATAGTTTTAAATGAATCTCATATATTTCTACTTGACACATCTCGAAAAATAAGATTTGTTCTAATCTGTTCTATAGTTTAACCTCATATTTAGTCTATAAATTGTAAACTCTATTCTAGCCTCTGATTCGAGTTTTCATCTGATATCTTATCTGACTCCGGTTTAGTCTCTTAGTAAAAGCAAAGCCAAAGCCTTGGTGCTATATTCCGTATCGGAACTCGACCTTCTGTTTATTATACACAGACTTCGCAGCCAACTGTTAAGTGTACAGGACAAACTGCGGGGCTAGCGCTACGATCCTACTGACACTAACAGTCTCTCCAGAGCCGAGACTCGAACCTACGACGACTGGCTTGTTAGGCCAGTATCGTTCCTCGAGACCACTGCGAGAGCTAGTCTCTTAGTATATTATCTAATAATATGTACAGTACGAAGACCAGTATCGGATCTGGATTCTAAACCATTCTAAAGTCATACCTCTGCACTGTAATATATTGCCAAATTTCTAGACTGTACCTTAAATCTGGCTCATATGTGATGTTGATTTGGTATTTGGCCTTGTCTACGATCTAACGCCTGACCTCCAAGGTGATCTGTGGATTGATGTGTGGACTGATCTCTGGTCCAGATTCTAATTTATGATGAGCAAATGAGATTATTTTTAATCAAGTGTTTGGTCCGGTTTTGGTCTGATAAGATCGTTTGTTATTTTTCTGGTCTATTTTGTGGTTATCTTCTATCTCTCTGTTCCGAAGCCACGTGGTCATAAAGGGGGGAAAAGTAGGATTTGTGAAAAGACCACTAAAGACCACGCACGGGAATGGGTGGGTTAACGAAATGACCCCTGACTTATAATTTATTGTTCCCATCAAGTCAAGAATAAAACTTTTGCATTTTTGACGCAGGACTACGTCTATCTAGAAGTTAGATACCTAAATTTGTAATTCAACCAGGGAAAACCAGGAAAAAGTGGTCAGGTGTTGAGCGCTTATTTTTTAGTCATTTATAATCAGGTTTTCGAGGTTTTGGCATCAATTGATTACAGTTGATTACAGTTAAATTTATGTAACACAATCAACCTATTGTTTGAGATACACTATTGAAAAATTGGTAAATAACATCGAATGTCTAAAACATATCGAGCAGCCAATCACTACCTCTCTTCCCAAGCACAGTCGACACTAACGAATACCGCCGATCTGACTTTGTTGTTATTGTTGTTGTCACTTTCTGTTTCCGATGCTTATTTACGTTCCTTACCATTCCATATTCTTCTTAACCCCTCCTTCTTCCTAACTAACTGACGAAGCCTTGATATTAAAGGTGCTGGTTTCACCCGTAATGTTGGTGGCTGTTAGTAATACATGGCTACTGCATAGGTACTAAAATGGCGGGAATTATGACCGAAATAACCAGAGAACAAGAATAATCGGCAACTGGCACCTTTTGATGCCTCGGAGTGTTGTAATAGAAGCGGCTAATTGAAATTTCTGTCTTACAAAATGCTGCTGCTAGCGGTAAAAGCCTTGCAAATATGCATATTTTTGTTGGTGTTAATTGTACGACAGCGGCCGGTGCAGCTTTCAAGAAAATTTTTCTTTCTTACCATTCCATATTCTTCCTAACTCCTTCTTCTTTCTAACTAACCCCCCTTGATATAAAAGGTACCGTTCGAAAATTTCACCCCATCAGTTTCATTACTAAACCGTACCGGTGACACACGGATGCTAGGTGTTAGCAACTGTAAGGAGGAAAGACAAAATAGTACCGGTCTGAGAATTTCCACTTGAATCGTTCTGGTCTCAAATACCAAATAGGTTCGTATTTGCTGTCTACTATGAAAGGAAGAATACATTGAATTTGCTAAATGTAATGTTTGTCTTGTCATTCCAAGCTACGAACAAATGCTTTTCTAATTCGAATACCTGCGAAGTGGGGATGCCAATATAAATAAGGTTTCATTCATATATTTTATTTATATTAATAATTACTAGCTGACCCGGCAAACTTCGTCCCGCCTATTTTTGTGTTTAATTTATTAATTTTCAACTTTCCAAATTCATTGATTTCTTGCGATTTGTTTATATCGTTTGAAATGATCGGTTTTATCGGAATGACAACATCCTCGACTTTTGCCTTTAGTACATCACCTCTATTCCGGAAATACTCATATTGGGTGGTATTCAGTTATTTTATCACAACCGTGTAGGAGAGCTAGCCGACCGACATCGCTAACCACAGAGCCACGGAGACCACAGATAGGTGTTATTTAGTCATTTTCGGCTGTTTTCCAGAAACCGGAAATCACCATCTTAGAATTCAAAATGATGTCTATGATCGATTCTAGCCCATATGTATCATTCTGGTACCGAAGCATCTCATAATGGATGGAAATCGGTCATTTTTGGCTGTTTTTCAGAGAGCGGAGGTGGCCATCTTGGATTTCAAAATGGCATTTGGAGACATTTTCTGGCCTCTGAGCATGATTCTGGTTATAGAAACACCCATATTTGGTTGTTTTTGGGTCATTTTCGGCAGTTTGCCAGTCACCAAAAGTCGCCATTTTACAACTCAAAATGTTGTCTGAGGTCGATTTGTGGTTTCAGTGCAACATCACGATTTCGGGAATACCCATATTGGGTGGTATTGGTCATATCTCGCTGTTTTCCAGAAACCGGAAGTCGCCATCTTGGATTTCAAAATGGTATTCAGAAAAAATTTCTGGTCTCTGAGCGTCATTCTGGTTAAAGCAACACCCATATTAAATGGTATTTGGTCATTTTCTACTTTTTCCAGTCACCGGAAGTCGCCATCTTACAATTTAAAATGTTGTATGAGGTCGATTTGTGCCTTCATTGCATAATAAAAATCCCGGAAATACCCATATTTGGTCATTTGCCGCTGTTTTTCATCAACCGGAAGTCGCCATCTTGGATTTCAAATTGGCATTTGGACACAACTTCTGGCCTCTGAGCGTCATTCTGGTTAAAAAAAAAACACCCATATTAGGTGGTATTTGGTCATTTGCGGCAGTTTTCCAGTCACCGGAAGTCGCCATTTTGCAACTCAAAATGTTGTCGGAGGTCGATTTGTGGTTTCAGTGCATCATCACGATTTCGGAAATACCAAAATAGGGTGGTATTTGGTGATATCCCGCTGCTTTTCAGAAACCGGAAGTCGCCATCTTGGATTTTAAAATGATATTTGGAGACATTTTTCGGATATAAACCGGAAGTTTCCATCTTAAATTTAACAATGGCGTCTGGAGTCGAAAATTTGCTTGCTCTCAAAAACCTCAACATATCAAATTTGGTTCCATTTGCCTGTTTATTTCTCGAGATGTGCAGAAATTTGTGTGGAACCCCTCCTTTCAGAAGAAGGAGGGGTGTCTAAACATTATAGACATCTTTGTTACCCCTAAAAGTATTCACCAGCCGAATTTGGTTCCATTTATTTGGTTAGTTCTCGAGATGTGCAGAAATTTGTGTTTCATTTGTTTGGAACCCCTCCCTCACATAAGAGGGAGAGGTGTCGAACCATTATAAACAAATTTGTTACCTCTAAAAACATTTACATGCTAAATTTGGTTCTATTTGGTGGATTGGTTCTCGAGCTGTGCGAAATTTGTGTTTCTTTTGTATGGGACCCCTCCCTTTTAAAAGAGGGAGGGATGTCAAACTGTTATGGATATACTTGATTTGATGAGGTTTGTTACATGCATAGTCAATCGCAATGTCGTTTCTTTTTTCTTGGGTGGAACTGCACTGACCCAGTGGAATAAAGAAATTCGCGCATTCGTGAGTCAGAATCCGCTACAACAAAGCGCATGCGCAAATGCGTTGCTATGACAACATTTACCCAGCGCATGCGCAAATGTGGTGTTATGCGCAGTGCGACTAGATCGACAATCGTGTCGTCAATGGCGCTTCCAAATAATTTAAAATTGATTATAAAAAGGAATGTAGAACCTTTCAAAATGGATTATTTCTGTAGCTTGAATATTAAAATTGTTTTCGCATAGTTTCAACGTTATCTAGACTTAAATTATAACAAAACTAGAAAACATTTTTAGATATACGGTAACAAAAAAGCGTTTTGTTTATCTTTTCAGGGCATTTTTTAACCCACCTCGAATAGTTTTATTGAAATCGTTCAAATATTTTAATAACAATTTGATCAAGTAATTTTGCGTTGGCTGCTGAATACTAAGATCAATAAAAAAAAAGCACTTTGTAGGTACATAGAATTATTATTATGCGCGTAATATTGAGCAGGCGCGGCTGACCCGGCATTTTATACACAGTTTTTCTAATAGTGCAAACATCTGGAAGACAACTTGAAAACAAGTGCCATTCATGTAATAGTTATTGTTCGTTTAACCCATGCTATTGAAAAACATCTCCAAAACCAGGAAAAAACGAGCTTGTTTTCGAAATGTGGTTGAATCACTGCTGAAAAACAACTTCTCGCAAATGATGTATTTTAAGTTGTTTTCTGTGCAGTTTTGATCCCATCATGCAAATTATAAACACAAGTTACGGACAAGCAGCGGCAGTTCATATTCAATAACCTATTAGCTAACTAAGGGAAGGGTTATTCCAAAACAGCTACTTAAGTAGTTCACTTCGAACTACACTATCAATGCTTACTTTACTTTACTTTACCGTGCTTCGTTGGCCGACAGACCGTTTATCGGTCCTAGGCCAAACGTATTAGAACAGTACTTTCAATAAATTATTTAAATGAATGATATTTCCAGATCACTTTTGGGTCTTTAAAATTATATCCAAGTTTATTTAACACAGTGGAAATAGTCCTCTGAAATTTCTACACTCTGGGTCAGCGACACACACGGTCGCCACCCAGAGTTACTATAATCATTATTAAAAAGCAAAGCCTTGGTGCTACATTTCGATTCGGAACTCGACCTTCTGTTTATCAATACACAGACTTACAATACAGAGACCTTCTGTTTATCAATACACAGACTTAGTGTACAGGACAATTGCGGGGCTAGCGCTACGATCCTACTGACACTAACAGTCTTCTCCCGAGCCGAGACTCGAACTTACGACGACTAGCTTGTTAGGCCAGCATCGTACCTCGGGACCAGCAGGTGCATAATCATTATTACAATAATTAAAAACATAACTATTTTTGTGTTAGTTTTGAAAATGAAAATATGATATTATGATTGATTCTCAACGTATGTATTCAGTAACAGCCCAACGCGATTTTTATGTTGGTTTCAGATTGTAAATAGTATTCTTTTGAACGGATTGATGTAAATTATATTTGTTACATGTTGCAAGTTTGTCCATTGCTGAAACTGCCATAGATTTTCATTATACGTAGATACATTTTGAATCTTAAGACATGTAAATTAACATTCACAAAAAAAAACACTGCGCTAAATTTCATGCCAAATTTAAAATCACACCGTCTGTAGAAACTGTGATAGAGCTTCGCCTCTTGGCGGCTCAATTATCCGGTCTCTTCTAGTCTTCTAGTCGAGTTCAACAGAATGCACCGCTTTTGGTCCAGATATGGAGGAGAAACGAATAATTCACTGTGTCATAATAACTGTCGAAGCTCCGTTCCAGCAGTGTCTTGTTTTCTGCCTTGTCCTGCCGTGTTTGCCTCGGTACAAGAGCGTGGAGACACTTTGAACCGGTTCCATCAGAGCCTGGTCCAGTTTCATCATTCCCCAAAGTATGATGCTTGGTAGGGCCGACCGACAGACAGCGCAGCACACTCACATTTGCCCGTTGTGTCCCTGGACGGAACAATGGCAAATTCACCCGGATAGCCACGATACGGCCAGTTACATCATTCGAAATGAATATTGTGAATATTCAGGCTGGCAAGTAGCTTTCCAAAACGTGCCAATGGGGATGCGCGGAAATGATACAAACCAGGAAGTGTTTCGTTTAAGCGTAACTTTACAGCTAATATTCCGGTTTTAATTTCCAAGTAACACAGTTTTCATCTGAAGTATAACACTGAGTTGATCCTGAAACAAAGTTAAACAGTTTAATCGTTCGCTAGTATCGAAAGTCAACACTCAAATATGTATCAAAACCTCTTCAGCCACGTTCCACTGAGCAACCCTACCGAATCCTTTTATAATTCGCTGCCATCGCAAGAAGCAGTAACCGTTGCGGAAGGGTTCGTAAAAGCACGGAAAAGCAAGAATGAATGGAAAAAGTCCCTGGTGTAAAATTGTCGAACGCAGACAGCTGCATTGAATTTTTAATCGTGGACTAACGTTCACTTAGTTAGTGGTACTACATTGACGACACACAACGCATGAGAGGAGTATAAACGGGTAGGAAGGAGACAAGTTTCGGGCTCGGGTCTCCCCAAAGTTGAGTCCTGTCCTGATTCGCCGGGATTTGCAAGACAATTTGCGGACTAATTTCCCAAGGATAGGGCCACTGCTTGCTGCTTGCTGCTCCTGGCGTGCAATCCTGTCGTCATTTCGAATTCAACGTGGCAGGCTGTAATCTTCTGTGAAACGTGCAACTTGACTGACACCGAATCATCGGATTGGAGAAATCAATGGCCGCGCATCCGGTAATAATGGTTGCTTGACACATTTTCGACAAATCGATTACTTTTTACTGCTTTCGTTTATATTTTTGCATGAAATTTTTCTCAATTATGAGCTATTATTACCTAGCCGAAAATCGAAGTTCACATAATTTCAACTTGTAACCTCGAAAATTCTGTTAAGTGGTTAGTAAAAACCAAATCCTTTATCGAGCCGACATTCCCTGTAACCGCCTAATAGCTTATGCAGCAGCTTCTCCAAGGTATTTCAATCAACCCACAAAGGCGTATTTTAATCAGTAATGCGACCTATGTGCATATTTCTCACGTTACGAACTTGTCCGGCTTCGCGTCATAATTGATCACAACCGAGCTGGCATAAAATATGCACATTATGCAAAATGTGTATCACTCTCTCCCGTCCCCGGATTTCCCTAGCCACAACATCTCCGGCGCATACCGAGCATGCTTTCGCCGTAGAAACGAGAAACGATACGGATTTCGATTGTACCTATGTTAGTGCTGGATGTGCTTTTTCCATTGACCGAGGTAACACAGATATGGCTTTGGTGGACCACCACACACAGGCGAACCGGTCCGAGGTTCGGGTGATCTCCGGAGAAGCCAAAGCACTTGTGGAATGCTGGACACTGCATCACTGCAGCAGGATCCTCCGAATGCCTGCCGCATCGATGCGCAGCAGCTTAGGAATGCAAATGTCCTTTTCTGCCAGTAATTTCTCAGCTATGATAAGGTATGTGACACATAACCAGCAAGCGTCCTGTGCACGACCGAGTTGTACATACTTTGACTGAGCACAGGTTACTTTACAAATATTTTCTGGATGATTTCAATTTACACGCTTTTAATAATTATAGACGGAATTGGTAGGTGGTTTGATAATATATGTACATTAGGGTGTCCCAAAAAAAATCGATGTTGAAATAGTCAAGGTGCTCAGCCCTAAATTGAAAGATAATGTTATTTATAGGATTCTTGTAGAACATTTCGACTTTCTGAAAAATCGTTTTCAGGTTGCCCAAACGTGATTTATGAAAAAATTACTTTTTCAAGCTACAAACCCACTCTTTTGCACTTTTTTCAATTCTGTTCGATACCTACATTTTTCCATATATTTTTTTATTTTTGTGGGGTTGTTTTTGAATATTTTGCATGGTTCAGTTCAGCATTGCATTTAGTTTTTTGACTCCCAGAGCCCATTAAACAACACAGAAAAATTATTTTTTTTATTAATTTTTAGATAAAACCCTTCAAAACACAAATAAAAAAAAATTTGATCAAGAACTGAAATTTCCATTGTAAAGCGGGATTGACGACTAAAATTTACATGAAAAAAGATACTTGATATCTTATCGGGGAGCTGTGATATTGGCATTTTTATATATGATGAAAAACTACGCATTTTAACAAATATGTTAAATAACTGTTTTATTTTGAGAGAAAGAAAATAACAATGTTCAGAAAAAAATGCGTTTTTAGATGGCTAATAACTTAGTAGAAGGTTTAAACATTCGGAAAAATCTGCGAAAAAAGTTAGAACGAAAATTGTGATTTTAAGTGCCTTCTAATAGAAAATTCAATGTTGCTCGTAATATGTAAGAGACAGGTACATGATGTCTTCGGTAAAGTTTATTGTTTTGAGATAACCTAAAACTTTGTCGAAGAAACCTTGCGTCTATCTCATTCTGATTAAAAAGTAAATTTTTTATCTCACTCATTGATGGATTGATCACCTATCTTTCTACATCAAAAGATGCTTTTTGAATATCCTGAAACTTCCGAATATCCTGAAACTCCGAATATACCTTATGGCTATAATCAACATTTGAGTCACTATTTTGGAAATTATACGCACAAACGGCAAAATAAAACACTGTGCAAAGGAGATATTGAGCTTTAGTGGCATTTTTGACAAAATGCATAGTTTTCCATCTCACGTTAAATCGTCAATATCTCAGCCCCCCCGAGAGATATCAAGGATCTTTTCTCATGTAAATTTTCGTCTTAAATCCCGCTTAGCACTAAAAATTTCAGTTCTTGATCAAAAAAATTTTTTATATGTGTTTTGAAGGGTTTTATCTAAAAATTATGAGAAAAATTCACTTTTTTGTGATGTTCAATGGCTTCTGTGAGTCAAATAATTGAATGCGATGCTGAACCAAACCATGCAAAATATTCAAAAACAACTTTACAAAAATAAAAAAAATGTATGGAAAAATGTAGGAATCGATCGGATTTGAAAAAGTGCAAAAAAGTGGGTTTGTAGCTTGAAAAAATCATTTTTTCATAAATCACGTTTGGGCAACCTGAAAACGATTTTTCAGAAAGTCGAAATGTTCTACAAAAATGCTATAAACAACATTATCTTATAATTTAGGGCTGAGCACCTTGACTTTTTCAACATGGATTTTTTTTGGGACACCCTAATGTACATATTCGGACTAAGAAATTGTTGATGGGCTCAGCAGCAATTATGCCCGTCGTTTTTAGTGCCATTGTACCATAAAACCCTTTTCTTCTGCTCAGATGTGTAACAAACTAGAAGAGAGTTTTCCAGTAGGAGTATGATATTCAATTACTTCCCCATTGAAATTAACTATCACTACGGGGTAAGGAAGTGTGAAATTGAACTTTTATGGAGTCGAAAAGAAATTTGAATACAATTTCGATGGTGCAAAACTGTTCGAAATTAAATCGATGAAAAAGTGTTCAGCGAAATAAAATCTAAAATGTGTAGAAAATAAAGGTTTAGACCAAGCATTTCCGTGCCAAATCAACGAATGGAGCAGTTTTTAATAGTCAAGAGTAATTTTATGTATGCATTATTTTTACTTTTCATTTGAAGCATTGTAGCTCAGAAACCTATGATTTTTTTTTCTTCTACTCTACTTATATATAAATTTGATATTCCGTAACGCAGTTGATCGTTTTGGTATTGTTTCCGTTGGTCTTAGGTGTACAATGACCAAATACCACTTAAATAGGTGTTTCTGAAACCGGGACGATCGATGTCCAAAAACTGGAAATACAATTTTTAATTCCAGGATGGTAACTTCCGGTTTGTGAAAAACTGCCAAAAATGAGCAAGTGCCATTTTGATATCCAAGATGGCGAATTCTGGTTTCTAGACTACAGCTTGCAACAGCATATAATATTGTATCTCCAGAACCAGGATGATTCCCGAAGATACGAAGTCAACTCCAGATGTTATTTTTAATTCCTAGATGGTAAATTCCAGTTTTTAGAAAATACTCTAAATAGCCTCTGATATGAGCAATTCCAGATTTTCGTTTTGTAATTTTTTATTTGGACAGGTCGTGGAAATTTTATGCTGATTCAAAATTCCAGAATACGCTTCCACAAAAGTCAGTCTTGAGCTGCTCCTCTCCAGTCGCCTATCTGCAACCCGAGCATCCATCTCGACGGCAAATCCAATGCGTACGAGGTCTGTCTCAAGGCGGTCGTCCTTTATCCGGGTATCTGCTAATCCGCTCCAATACGTAGGACAGCCCACAGTGACCTGCCGTGTTTCATCAGGTTGACAATATCAGCATGTCTATTTTTCCACCGAGTATTGTTCGCAAGACTAAACGGCCGGAAACCCTGAACGCTCGCCGATCGGGCATCATCCACGCGCACGATTCCTGTCTGTAAAGCACCACCGACAGGATCAGCGTCCTGTAGAGTGCAAATCTAAACACATAATAAAAATGCAGCTCTGTCTGTCTGTCTGTCTGTCTGTCTGTCTGTCTGTCTGTCTGTCTGTCTGTCTGTCTGTCTGTCTGTCTGTCTGTCTGTCTGTCTGTCTGTCTGTCTGTCTGTCTGTCTGTCTGTCTGTCTGTCTGTCTGTCTGTCTGTCTGTCTGTCTGTCTGTCTGTCTGTCTGTCTGTCTGTCTGTCTGTCTGTCTGTCTGTCTGTCTGTCTGTCTGTCTGTCTGTCTGTCTGTCTGTCTGTCTGTCTGTCTGTCTGTCTGTCTGTCTGTCTGTCTGTCTGTCTGTCTGTCTGTCTGTCTGTCTGTCTGTCTGTCTGTCTGTCTGTCTGTCTGTCTGTCTGTCTGTCTGTCTGTCTGTCTGTCTGTCTGTCTGTCTGTCTGTCTGTCTGTCTGTCTGTCTGTCTGTCTGTCTGTCTGTCTGTCTGTCTGTCTGTCTGTCTGTCTGTCTGTCTGTCTGTCTGTCTGTCTGTCTGTCTGTCTGTCTGTCTGTCTGTCTGTCTGTCTGTCTGTCTGTCTGTCTGTCTGTCTGTCTGTCTGTCTGTCTGTCTGTCTGTCTGTCTGTCTGTCTGTCTGTCTGTCTGTCTGTCTGTCTGTCTGTCTGTCTGTCTGTCTGTCTGTCTGTCTGTCTGTCTGTCTGTCTGTCTGTCTGTCTGTCTGTCTGTCTGTCTGTCTGTCTGTCTGTCTGTCTGTCTGTCTGTCTGTCTGTCTGTCTGTCTGTCTGTCTGTCTGTCTGTCTGTCTGTCTGTCTGTCTGTCTGTCTGTCTGTCTGTCTGTCTGTCTGTCTGTCTGTCTGTCTGTCTGTCTGTCTGTCTGTCTGTCTGTCTGTCTGTCTGTCTGTCTGTCTGTCTGTCTGTCTGTCTGTCTGTCTGTCTGTCTGTCTGTCTGTCTGTCTGTCTGTCTGTCTGTCTGTCTGTCTGTCTGTCTGTCTGTCTGTCTGTCTGTCTGTCTGTCTGTCTGTCTGTCTGTCTGTCTGTCTGTCTGTCTGTCTGTCTGTCTGTCTGTCTGTCTGTCTGTCTGTCTGTCTGTCTGTCTGTCTGTCTGTCTGTCTGTCTGTCTGTCTGTCTGTCTGTCTGTCTGTCTGTCTGTCTGTCTGTCTGTCTGTCTGTCTGTCTGTCTGTCTGTCTGTCTGTCTGTCTGTCTGTCTGTCTGTCTGTCTGTCTGTCTGTCTGTCTGTCTGTCTGTCTGTCTGTCTGTCTGTCTGTCTGTCTGTCTGTCTGTCTGTCTGTCTGTCTGTCTGTCTGTCTGTCTGTCTGTCTGTCTGTCTGTCTGTCTGTCTGTCTGTCTGTCTGTCTGTCTGTCTGTCTGTCTGTCTGTCTGTCTGTCTGTCTGTCTGTCTGTCTGTCTGTCTGTCTGTCTGTCTGTCTGTCTGTCTGTCTGTCTGTCTGTCTGTCTGTCTGTCTGTCTGTCTGTCTGTCTGTCTGTCTGTCTGTCTGTCTGTCTGTCTGTCTGTCTGTCTGTCTGTCTGTCTGTCTGTCTGTCTGTCTGTCTGTCTGTCTGTCTGTCTGTCTGTCTGTCTGTCTGTCTGTCTGTCTGTCTGTCTGTCTGTCTGTCTGTCTGTCTGTCTGTCTGTCTGTCTGTCTGTCTGTCTGTCTGTCTGTCTGTCTGTCTGTCTGTCTGTCTGTCTGTCTGTCTGTCTGTCTGTCTGTCTGTCTGTCTGTCTGTCTGTCTGTCTGTCTGTCTGTCTGTCTGTCTGTCTGTCTGTCTGTCTGTCTGTCTGTCTGTCTGTCTGTCTGTCTGTCTGTCTGTCTGTCTGTCTGTCTGTCTGTCTGTCTGTCTGTCTGTCTGTCTGTCTGTCTGTCTGTCTGTCTGTCTGTCTGTCTGTCTGTCTGTCTGTCTGTCTGTCTGTCTGTCTGTCTGTCTGTCTGTCTGTCTGTCTGTCTGTCTGTCTGTCTGTCTGTCTGTCTGTCTGTCTGTCTGTCTGTCTGTCTGTCTGTCTGTCTGTCTGTCTGTCTGTCTGTCTGTCTGTCTGTCTGTCTGTCTGTCTGTCTGTCTGTCTGTCTGTCTGTCTGTCTGTCTGTCTGTCTGTCTGTCTGTCTGTCTGTCTGTCTGTCTGTCTGTCTGTCTGTCTGTCTGTCTGTCTGTCTGTCTGTCTGTCTGTCTGTCTGTCTGTCTGTCTGTCTGTCTGTCTGTCTGTCTGTCTGTCTGTCTGTCTGTCTGTCTGTCTGTCTGTCTGTCTGTCTGTCTGTCTGTCTGTCTGTCTGTCTGTCTGTCTGTCTGTCTGTCTGTCTGTCTGTCTGTCTGTCTGTCTGTCTGTCTGTCTGTCTGTCTGTCTGTCTGTCTGTCTGTCTGTCTGTCTGTCTGTCTGTCTGTCTGTCTGTCTGTCTGTCTGTCTGTCTGTCTGTCTGTCTGTCTGTCTGTCTGTCTGTCTGTCTGTCTGTCTGTCTGTCTGTCTGTCTGTCTGTCTGTCTGTCTGTCTGTCTGTCTGTCTGTCTGTCTGTCTGTCTGTCTGTCTGTCTGTCTGTCTGTCTGTCTGTCTGTCTGTCTGTCTGTCTGTCTGTCTGTCTGTCTGTCTGTCTGTCTGTCTGTCTGTCTGTCTGTCTGTCTGTCTGTCTGTCTGTCTGTCTGTCTATCTGTCTGTCTGTCTGTCTGTCTGTCTGTCTGTCTGTCTGTCTGTCTGTCTGTCTGTCTGTCTGTCTGTCTGTCTGTCTGTCTGTCTGTCTGTCTGTCTGTCTGTCTGTCTGTCTGTCTGTCTGTCTGTCTGTCTGTCTGTCTGTCTGTCTGTCTGTCGGCCCTATATAGGCTTGGAACTATTGAACCGATTGGCGTGAAATTTTGTATATAGGAGTTATAAAGGCCGGGAAAGACAACAATGATATTTCGAGACCCTCCCTCTTCTGAAAAGGAGGGGTCCCATACAAATGAAACACAAATTTCTGCACATCTCGAAAACTAACCAAGTAAATAGAACCAAATTTGGCATGTTAATGTTTTGAGAGGTAACAAACCTGACCATAATGGTTTGATGACCCCCCATGTCCTGGAAGGGAGGGGTCCCACACAAATGAAACACAAATTTCGCGCAACTCGAGAACCAACTAAGCAAATACAATCAAATTAGTCATGACAGAAATTTCTGCACATCTCGAGAAATAATCAAGTAAACAAATTTTATATGTTAAGATTTTTGGGAGCAAGAAAAAGATTCATGGTGGATCGACACCCCCCTCCCCCTCTTCTGGAAGAAAGGGCTCTCATACAAATGAAACTCCAATTTCTTCACAACTCAAGAACTTATCAAGTTAACAAAATCAAACTTGGCATGTGGAGATTTTTGGCAGCAAAACATATTTTCATGGTGGTTCGACACCCCTCCCACTTCTAGATGGGAGGTATCTTATACAAATCAAACACAAATTGCTATGGTGGTCTGGAAGGGGAGAAATAATATATTTGCCTTAAATGATCAGGATGATGCACAAGAGCTGAAAATCTGCTCCATACGCCATTTTTAAATTTAAGATGAAGTTTTCCGATTTCTGAAAAACATCCAAACAGGAACGAATACCTTCCAATATGGGTGAGATAGATGGGGAACGATTCGAAGTGGTTGATGGATTCGTTTATCTTTGTACGCTTGTGATATGTGACAACGATATGTGCCGTGAGGTGAAACGATGAGTTGCAGCTGCAAACACGGCCTACTACGAACAACAACACACAGCTAAGGTCCCGTAGTTTGCGAACTCGCACAAAAGCAGCGCTGTATAGGATGCTGATACTCCCAGTGGCCCTTTACGGGCATGAAGCATGAAAGCTGATCGACGAGTCCTCGAAGTTTTTTAGCTTTAAGTTCTGCAGTCGATACTTGGCGGTAAATTGGAAGATGGCGTGTGACGCAGACGCATGAATCACGAATTGTACCAGGTATACAGACATGCTGATACAGTGAAGGTAATACAGCGGGACAGGCTTCAGTGGGCTGAACATGTAGCCAGAATGCCTGACGAGAGAACCGCCAAAACTATCTTTAGTAGAGAACCAGAGGCCGTCGACTCCGTGATAGGCCTCGCACGCGGTGGATGTGCGCGGTGGGAGAAAATGCATGATCTGCTGGTGTACGAGGAGACTGGAGAACGGCTGCCCAAGACAGAAGAATCTTGACATGTCTAATTCGTTCGGTTCTAGACCGGGAACCGTCCGTTATCCAAAAAAGTAAATTAAAGTAAGTAAATGAGTTTTCCCAGAAACCATTGTAAAAGCTACAAACCCGGCCTACTATGCGTCCTTTTGACGCACTTCTGCATTTACTAGGGGCACTAAAATTCACAGGAATGGTTAATCTTCCAATGGCAATTTTTCGAGCTTCAAGGCAACTTTTTTTCGTTTTTGCCGACAAGTGTAATAAATTCGTTCAAATTGCGGTCTACATGTGAATAATCTAACGGTAATAATCAAGACATATGAAGAGTTTGATGATATCCTGCTGATGATGGCGTTAATGCGGATTTAAATTGCTACATTTGCAATAATGAGAAATTAAGCCAAACTTCCATAGACCAACAAATTGTAACAAATTAAGGATATGGGTAGAAACTATAGTCATAGATAAATTTAAGGTGGAAAGAGAAAAAATTTTCTGATCTATTTAATATGCACTCAGCGTATAGGGACAAACAATAAAATCCGGCTCTTTGGATAGTATCAGAAATAATATATAATCCAGTACAAGAATGTGCATCATTGTTCTTGCATGCATCAGGCATCAAATGCGATAAAAATATTAGTCAGTAAAACATGGATTTATTTTCCAGTTTTCAGTTATTAATTGAAGATTTTAAGGTTTATAACAGAAGTTATTAAGAGAAATACACTCTTTCATTACAAAAAATAAACGAATTGATGGTCGAGTTATCGTGTACTACTTCAAAATGTTTTTGGTTTATTGGGGAATTACTTTAAAACAAATCTCGGTCTTATCATTCGCTAAGTTCAAAGTTTTTATAATTGCAATAGCTGAATTTGAAACCCTTAACCGCGCGTTCCAGCTTGAACATCATGGAATAGAATAAATTCCTATTTCGATGCAGTGCAGTGTGTTTCCGATTAGCCCTCAACTCTCCTCCCAGATGATATGCATCGTAGTCCCGACGATGGATGCAGCAAGTGAGATATGAAAATTGCATTTTGATTGCAACTGACAGTTAAATTGCGCTTTCACTCCTAGCAGCTTTTTACTACTTCTTCTTCTTCTTCTGCAGGTTCTCTTTTTCTGCAGCCCAGCTCCCGGGTGCAGTGTGACGTTGCGTATTTAATGCAACCGGACAATGCAGTCTAGCGGACTGCCTTAGATGGTTTTTGTCCTTGCCGCTGGCTGATGGAAGACAACCTTATCTTGAACAGTGTTATTTTGTTGTCCAATGTCGTTCCAGTTAAACATGGTCCCGGCAAAGACAGCATAATGTTGTCTTGTTGCATTTGTACCATTTTAGAGACAAAAATGATTCGTTCTTGCATTGCATTATCGTGAACTGTCTTGCAGCTCACAATTTCCGGGACGGGGCGCCTGCATTGGTTAGAATAATTGAGGCAAATGTGTTAATATCTTGCCGATAACCGATGCATAATGAACTAAATTTGCAGTATCTCGACTAGATGATCAATCCGTGCACAGGAAATTATCGACGAATGACGCTACAGCTAGTGTTCAAATAAATTGACTAGCAATCACAATTATCCTACGCAATCCGTTTACACAAGCATTGTAATTATTGTGAGATGATCTACGGAAGTGCAGCTTGTAACCGTATTCGAATTGCGGTGTATTTGTACTGCACTGCGGTGCAGCTGATGCTGAATAGCGAGCTTAGTATTGTTAAAACCATTCACCATCAAAACGATTCAAGCCACGCATTTGTTGGAAATTTAGTATGTAATAATATGTAGCATTAGCGAGTCAATAACGCACGCTACTCATGATGATAACGGGTGATGTTTGATTTGTTCTACTGTTTAACTGCCTATCGGTCGCATCAGAACCATTCAAACTCAATCAATTAGTCAAAACCGTTCACAATATGTTCCAACAAATGAATGAACATTACCTTATACTGTTTGAATTTAAACTAGGTTTTTAGCAAACAACACTGTGGCGTTTTTAATTACAAGCACATTGTTCGAATGAATAATTCCTTCACATTAGTAAACGGTAAACATATTTATTATTTAACAAACGACGTCAAGCTTCTTTGGATATTAAATATTCATTTATATTATACACTGCGTCATTGCACAATTAGGTGCATAGGAACTCGCCATGAAAAAATATGAATGGAAACAATCGCCTGATCGAAGTCCGATTGAACGTTAAAATAATCAACGAAATGGGCACCATAACTCATAACTGATTGATATAATGAATAGCATTTGGTACAATTAAAGTACATCTCTGCTCACGTTAAAGCTCCCGGGCGGTGCATCCGAGCCCACATAAGCGAGCTCTCCGTCCGTCTGTGGTTAGGGTGCTCCCCTTTCTCACCGTGTGACCGACGCACTCGACTCTCGGTCGTCGGACGGAAGGCAGATTTTAATTATCATCCTGTTTACTTTTATCGGCTTTTCGCGAAGTTTTCCTACCCTGTCGGTCCAGTGCACTAGCACCGTGGGAGATGGGAGATGCTCAGCCACAACAATAAAATCTAGAAATTTATTCACGCTCCAGAGTAAAGTGCTGACTTACGCCTATTGCATATTGGACCAACAATGCAGCCCGGCATGGTGAGAGTTGATTTTTCTCTCTGTATGTGGCTGGGTAGAGGAAATCAGAATGGTAATATTGCTACTTTTGGGTAGATGTAAAGCAATAACACCGGTCGCGGCACAGAAAATATGTGCATTTTGTATAATTACTTACAAGTGGTTTGTTTATTGAAATCCAAACCACTGGCTATCTGCAATTTTACAGCAAATGCGATTGAACTCATTCTAATAAAAGGCACAAACTAAGGCGCGGGAAAAATACTGCCTATTAAAAGAGGTTAATTGAATAGACTTAAAATTAGCCTGTAATATAAAAAACATAAATGTAAAAATTGAAATTGACACAATACGCTCATTCAGAATATTGTGTGTTTTTTAGCAAGTTTACAAACTCTTTTTGTTATTTTTTACAGAGCTGATGAGAAAGAAAAATGGCTCGTCAATCATTGAAAAAAAATTATGACACTCACAATAAAATAATCCGGAGATGAGAGTATACTAACGGAATTTTTCGGACATAGGCTTACGTCGTTCTTCACTATACTGGGATGCAGTCCATGAGGTCGAAAAATATAAATAATCTATAAAACTTTATGGGATGCTCTAACGCAGTGTGTTGTTGTATATATAAAATCTACATTTTTATGATACAATATTATCACTTTTATTCCCTTACTAACCGGTACACCCTCAAATATTTTCTATACGAACATGTCATTTCCCTTTTACCCAGTGTATCAATCTCAGAGCAACACAATTCGTGTCACCATCAGTAGTCCTAGCCAACGTTTACAATTCACAGTTATTCTACTACTTTTTCATCGAAAGCTTTGGTTGTCGGTATGGAAAAGTTTCGCAAAATATACTAGTAGTTGTATCTGAAAGTTTGTGAAATTCCAAACATTTCAAAAATATTTGGAGTTGCATTTGAAGTCATAATTGAATTATAAAATGTGAAACGTAATGCTATACTTGTAAAGCAAGGTGTGCTGAAGATATACATGATTCTAATTTTGAAACCGTTAATCCCGAATATCGATGGAAAAGTTCAACTAAATTTATCTCGAATCTAATAACTTTGGAAAGCAACTACAAACCAGAAAAGCTCGTAGTCGGCAGCGAGGATAAAAAATTTGCTTTTAGTTATTAAGATACTTTAGAAAGTAAGCTACCAGATATAATTGGCGCCGTTAAACATTGAATTGTATTTGTGCCGTGTCAAATAAACTATAGATGAAGAAAAAAAAAATACAAACCAGAAAAAAAACAAACTCAAAAAAAATCTACATCAAATTAAATTTAAAATGCACAAAAACTCTTTCAAATGTAGCTTCAAACATCTCTCCACTTCCGAAGGCTTGAAAAAAATGTAAAAGAATAAATTCCGAATTCAACTAGGATATGTTGAAAACGACTCTGAATACTAGAAACAGCCAGCAATGCACACAATGTTTAAAGACGCTTTAATTTGACAGAACAGATCAAAACAAAATATAATTAAAAGATAATCATAAAGGACTAAAGAGCTGCTTCTTAGATACAGATGACACAAACAAACTGAAAATTTTATTAGATGAAGAAAAAAAAACTGAAAATTTGTCTAAATTATTTCAAATATATTCCAAATTGATAAGAAAATGCTTGGGAACGCTCCCGAAATCAATCAATTGGTTTGGTTCAAACTAATGACGTAGTTCTAGCGAGGTGCGTGGAGACTGGAGAACGGCTGCCCAAGACAGAAGAAGCTGGACATCTCTAATTCGTTCGGCCCTAGACCGCTGAACGGTCCGTTAGCCAAAAAAGTAAGTAAGTAAGTAATTCTAGCGAGAGGGAAAGGTTTAAAAGAAAATGATCCAGAATCAGCCCAATGGATAAAAAACGCTTCTAAATGGAAGCAAAGGCAAAGCAGAAATTGATTCCAGTTTGAACTAAAAATGGTTCCATCAATGGATGCGACTAAAACAAGCAAACAACTGACGCTAAAAGTCTCTCCCGAATCAAGACTCGAACCTATGACGACTGGCTTGTTAGGCCAGCATCGTACCCCGAGCTGGGAAGGCTAAAACAAGACTGATTTTAAATTGAACACACAGCATAGTTTACAGTTAAGACAAAGTTTTAAATTATGATAAAAAAAACTTAAAAATTTATAATTTTACCGGAAATTCTTGAATGGTTCTCTTCAAGTGCCCAATATAGCTAAAGAATCTTTACTAAAAAAAACAAAAAAATGACGCCAAATTTATCTCAAATATAGCTGACATTGACTCTATACTATTGACTGTAAAGTTTTTTTCATAGGCCAATATATTTTGTTGGCAGATTTCCATGTGTCGATGATGACATTATCATGACCACCTACCGAGCAATTCCGCAAAAAACGGGAATTTTCGATTTGGTTGAAACTTTGCGTAGATGTTTCTATGTGCAAAAGATGCCAACCAATAGCGTTTTTTTTTTTGAATCACGACTCGTTTCTGAGAAGTTTAGTAGATAGATATAAGTGATAACAAATCTTTTTAGAGCCAGAACGGTTTGTTGATTGGTGTGACATCTCCGGCAAAGTTGTAGATAACAATTTTGTCTTTCTGAAACAATATACAATACAATATTTTTGCCTTTCTCCTAGAAAGGTATAGCAATCACTTGCAAAACCGAAGATATAAAAGTGCTCCAAAGGGCCGAATGGCATATATCACCCGACTCAGCTCGATGAGCTGAGCATTTTCTGTATGTGTGTGTGTATGTGCAAATTTTTATTCTCACTCACTTTTCTCAGAGATGGCTGAACCGATTTTCATGAAATTAATTGCAAATGAAAGGTCTTGTTGTCTTATAAGACCCTATTAAATTTTATTGTAATCGGATTTTTAGTTTAGAGGTTATGTATCAAAATGTAAAAATCATGAAACATCATTATCTCTAAAACCACACAACCGATTTGAACAAAAATGGTTTCAAATGAACGGGCTATTTTGAAAACCCATAACTTTTGAATTTCATAAAGATTGAACTTGTGGTTCGAAAGTTATGAAAAGAAACGTGTTTTGAAGACTACTTAATCTCACTCATGTTTCTCAGAGATGGCTGTACCGATTTTCATAAAATCAGTGTCAAATGGAAGGTCTGGTTGCCCCATAAGACCCTATTGATTTGTTTTGCAATCGGAATTTTACTTTGACTGTTATGTTTAAAAATGTGTAAACCAGCTTTGAAAAGGAACATATTCCGAAGACTACTCACTCACTCACTTTTCTCAGAGATGGCTGAGCCGATTTCCACAAAATTAATGTCAATTGATAAGTCTAGCTGCCTCATAACTCCCTATTGAATTTTTCTGTAATCGAAATGTAGCTTCGTCTGTAATGTACCGAAATGTGAAAATCACGAAACTTCATTATCTCAGAAACTACACAACCGATTTGATCAATATTATCAATATCATCATCAGATGAGCAGGCTAAGGGTTAACTGATGAATTATGATTGAATACGTGGTTTCAAAGTTTGGCTGCCCTACACGTTCCCTTTTCATTTGATTATAATCGAACTTAAGCAACCGTTATGTATTAAATTGTTAATAAAACAACGAAAGTCTATTATATCAAAGATTACATGACTTATTTGAACATAACTAGTGTCATACGAACGAGTCATCTCTCAAACTAACAAATAACAAATTTCATAACAATTTGATATGTGGCTCAAAAGTTATGGAAAGAAAAGAAATTCGAAGACTATATTCATATTGGGGGGTATTCGGTCATTTTCAGCAGATTTTCTGGCATCAATCAGACACAGTATTAGTAATTTTGGTTGTTTTCCAGAAACTAAAAGTGGTCGTTTTTAAATTCAAAATAGTGTCCAGGGTCAATGTTTGGTTTCTATGCAGCATCTCGATATATCCATATTGAGTATTATTCGGTTATTTTCGACTGTTTCCTAGAAATCGCATTAAACAATTCAAAATGGTGCCTGATTGGTTATTTTAGGCTGTTTTTCACAAACCGGAAGTCGCCGTCTTGGATTTCAAAATGGTATTTATGATAATTTCTGGCCTCTGAGCGTCATTCTGATTGAAGAAACACCCATATTCGGTGTTGTTCGATCATTTTCGGCTGTTTCCCAGGAACCGGAAGTCGCCAACCTAGAATCCAAAATGGGTTCTGTGGTCGATTTCAGCTGCTGTGTATCATTCTAGTTCCGGAGATACTCATGTTAGGCGGAAATCGGCCATTTTGGCTGTTTTCCAGAAACCAGGAGTTGCCATCCTACAATCCATAGTGGTGTCTGAAGTCAATTTTTAGCTTCTTGCAACATTCTGGCTCCGGAGATACTCATATTGGGTGGTATTTGGTCATTTTCAGCTGTTTTTCAGAAACCGGAAGTCGCCATCTTAGAATTCAAAATGGTATCTGTGGTCCATTTGAGCTCCTGTGTATCATTCTAGATCCGGATATTATTACAATGGGTGGAAATCGGCCATTTTTGGCTGTTTTCCAGAAACCGTATGTTGCCATCTTACAATCCAAAATGTTGCCTGAGGTCAATTATGGAACATAATGGTTACCACTGAAAACTTTCAAACATCAAATATGGTTCCATTTAGTTGATTAGTTCGCGAGATGTGCAGAAATTTGTGCAGAAACATGTGCTCCCAGAAGAGGGAGGGCCGTCGAACCATTATGGACATATTTGTTACCTCTCAAAACATTCTCATACCAAATTTGGTTGTATTTTCTTGATTGGTTCTAGAGCTGTGTGAAAATTGTGTTTCATTTGTATGGGACGTCTCCCTCATAGAAAAGGGAGGGGTGTCAAACCATCATGCACATATTTGTTACCTCTAAAAATATTCACCTGCCAAATTTGGTTCCATTCAGTTGGTTAGTTCTCAGGATGTGCAGAAATTTGTGTTTCATTTGTATGGGACCCCTCCCTTCCAGAAGAAGGAGGGGTCTCAAACTATCATAGGAACCTTTATCGGCACCAAAAACCCATACATACAAATTTTCACGCCGATCGGTTCGGTAGTTTTCGAGCCTATATGGATCAGACAGACAGACAGACCGGACTGCATTTTTATATGTTAGATAACAGCATCAATTTTTTAGAACCTTAAGAGTGAATATACATTTATTGGATTGAAGCGTTCTTGTAAATCTTTTTTCATAAATAATAAGTTTGAAGGAAAAAGGCTGGGTCTGACCGCTAGGTGAATTAATTTCAAGAAAAAAAAAGGTTTTTTCAAGAAAAAAGAGTAAGAAATAAAAATTAATTATCTAGAAAAGCTCATTTTTTGAGAATTTAATTTTTCATGACAACTACAAAACATTAGCAAAACATTGATGGCTGTCCGATCTAGAAGGAATAAGAAACATAAAAGTAATAATTTTCCAGGAAGAAGAAAAAAATTAAATCCAAAACGTTTGGTATGATTGAGACAAATGGGATAAAGTAAACAGTAATTTTGTTCTTCCAGAAAAACAACAATAAAATAAAAACCCAAATTAATCCACCCAGCGGTCAGTCCCAGCCTTTCTCATTCGAACTTGTTATTTGTTAAAATAGATTTACACGAAAACTTCAATTTTCAGAAAAAATACACCTTGATAATATTTGCTGAATTTATTTTCCACTCTTAATAACAAATTTTTGTTGGCCAACAGTGAAACTATACCGAACATTTGAAACATAACATTCATACACATATAAACATACACTAACACATGCAAATAACATGGAATAAATATGTTTCAAATATATGACGCGCATTTTTTTTTTATCGTGATAAAATCGAAACGTCACTGTACTCATATTTAGGTTGGACTCGGTTATATATGTATGGGTCATTCCATACAAAGTGACCACGAAAGAGCACAAACTTGGACACGACCATCACAATTTTTGCTCAAAGTTGGGAGAATTATTCATCTACTGTCACTTTGGAAAAATCTCAAATTTGGTGTCGATTGGAATACCCTCCGCTCTGTGGGACCCCCCTGTTTTTCGCAAAGTCACGCATTTTTTGTTCAAAATCTCTTTTTTCTTTTTCTTACAATTCATAGACTAAGATGTACGAAAAATACTGGAAGATTATTTTTGAAGAAAATAAACCAAGGAATCCAGAAAAAATATTAGTTTTGACCGGAAGTGTTGTCAGATAAATTATTTTTGTATTTGAAAATTAAATTTACATTTTTCGGCAAATGCAGCCATTTTTATTTTAAGTTTGATAATTTCATCGTGTTCCTTGGAATATTTCACATAAGAAACAACTATCATCCCGAGGTAATATGAGCCAATCTCGAGATATAGAATTTTTACGAAAATAGTTCTAAAATTTTCGTAAAAATATTATATCGTAAGATTGGCTCATTTTACCACGGGGTGGTAAGTGCTTCTTACGTAAAATTTTCCGAAAAATACGATGAAATCATCAAACTCAAAATAAAATTAGCGGCATTGGCCGAAACACATTGGCCACAAACACTGGAAACACTTCCGGTCAAAAATAAAATTTTTTCGGGATTCCTTGGTTTATTTTCTTCAAAAATCGTCTATCAATATTTTTCGGACATCTTACGTCTATGAATTGTAAGAAAAAGAAAAAAGAGATTTTTGACAAAAATTCCGTGACTTTGCAATAAAGACAGTAGATGAATAATTCCCCCAACTTTGAGCAAAATCTGTGATAGTCATGTCCAAGTGGCATGTACACTTGGTATGGATTGACCCATATAGACTTTATTGTATATAGACTAAATTATACAACATTCGATTAAATATCATTTTAGATTCGATTATATATAGTAGAATTTTTTCTCTATTTCAAATATGACTTTTTTTTCACAACTTTTGAACCACGTGCTCAATCATTAAAATTCATCAGTTAATTCTTAATTAGTCCGTTCATCTGATATCAATATTGTTCAAATCGGTTGTGTAGTTTCTGAGATAATGAAGTTTCATGATTTTCACATTTTAATACAATACAGACGAAGTTACAGTCCGATTACAGTAAAGTTCAATAGGGTGTTATGAGGTATCTGGACCTTTCATTTGACACTAATTTTGTGGAAATCGGTTCAGCCATCTCTGAGAAAAGTGTGTAAGCTTACGTAGTCTTCGGTCTGTGTTTCTTTTCATAGCTGGATTTCACATTTTTAAACATAACAGGCAAAGTAAAATTCCGATTGCAAAAAAATCAATAGAGTCTCATGGGGCAACTAGATTTTCCATATGACACTGATATTATAAAAATCGGTCCAGCCATCTCTGAGAAACATGAGTGAGATTAGGCAGTCTTCAGAACACGTTTTTCACATAACTTTTGAACCACATGTCCAATCTTAATAAAATTTGAAACTGAAGAGTTTTTTTGGTAGCCCGTTCATTTAAACCCAATTTTGTTCAAATCGGTTGTGTAGTTTCTGAGATAATGATGTTTCGTGATATTCACATTTTGATAAATAACATACAATTTAAAAATCCGATAACAATGAAATTCAACAGGGTTTTATGTGGCAACAAAACCTTTCATTTGAGAATAATTCAATGAAAATCGGTTCAGCTATCTCTGAGAAAATCAAGTGAGATTGAAAAGTTGCACATACACACACACATACACACACATACACACACATACACACACATACACACACACCCAAACACACACACACACACACACACACATTCACACACACATACACACACCGACAGGAAATTCTCAGTTCGTCGAACTGAGTCGGGTGATTGATGCCATTCGGCCCTTTGGAGCACTTTTATATCTTCGGTTTTGCCAGTGATTGCTATACCTTTCTAGAAGAAAGGCAAAAATTATGTAACGTGTTAATGTTTTTTTCTACAAAAAAAAAACGAAATTATAAGTTAACCAATAATAGTTTACAGAACTTGGAGAAATAAAAAAAAAAAGCAAATAAAATATATTGCTTGAAAGGACAAAACTATTGTCTACAAATTCGCCAAATACACTATGCTGATTTAGCGAACAACTTAAATGCTAGAAATATGTTTATCACGGTGCAGGAAATAATCCCAAACATGATGTCTCGGATATCCCGCTGACATAAATAAAACGCCGGGACTCTTTCCAGCGCCTAGTATCTATTAATGATTCCATATATTTTTAGCATCTGTACGGTTTGCTTGTCGGATATAGTGTCTTCGCAAAGCTGACTCGGAGAAAAATCTCAGAAAAAATACTCGAAGATCTAATTCAACGCATGACCAAGGTCTGCAGAGCATGTATTATGCAAGTGAAGGGTATTTTGAGGAATCGAAAAAGTGGGTGGAAGCTTTTGACGTGTTTTCTAAATGAAAATTCACTGGAATTTTACATTGGGTATCGGTTCACTTATCGTCAGGTTCTACCTATTATCGTCCCAGGGGTAGTCATAGAGAACTATTTTTTTGCACGAAGGTTCTAGGCATTATGGAAAACTTTTTTGCAAGAAATTAACGATCTAGGACAACATTTACCCCCTGACGATAATAGGAAACCTGACGATGATAAATATTTGACCATTCCTGTGAATTTTCATTTCCAACATGCGTGAAAAGCTCCAACTCATTTCAACGCGAACGTTAACCGTGCGCCTCCTTTCACTGTTGAATCAGTGGAGACGCCAAGCTAAAAATTTGATAGCGTTCTAGAGAACGAATTTATGGGGAAAATGGAAACTGGAGCTCGTAATATTCTAGGGAAAACCTTTTTTTTTTTGTTACATATGATACGGTTATTTTGTTTTATCACAAATTAGGGTGACGAAATTTTTGTTGCTGTTTCGTTAATTTTAAGCAATTTCGTGTGAAAAGCTTTATCCATCTTTCAAAACAACCGATTTAGCGTTACTTCATAATTCATGCATTGCAATAAGATAACAATGAAACAATTTTTGCCGTTATGAATTTTAAGTACGAAAACGACATGGTTTAATTCAAAGATAAACAATCTTTTATGCATCTGTTTTGTTTTACGTTTTTTGAAAAATTAGATTAGACTAAGAAAGACTTAGAGATTAAAACCTACAATTTAGTCTAAGAAGGAGTGATGGTATGTTTAGAACTTTACAAGTGTACAGTTTGCAAGTTTGGATGAGTTGATATATTGTGACCCATGTGATAGAACTTAGTCTTTTTTTCGGTCACTTCTTAGTTATTGAGCATTCAACAACGACGGCTACCCGGTGAAGCTAGGCCATTTAATAAATTACTGGAGAAAATTGTGATCACCATTACGCTAGCGACTGAAAGTAGGCCAAGCCTACCGGATGAGGATCGATGATTTGATCAGAGAACTTTTTGAAGATAAGGGCGAGCTATTTTGCGACTCAAACAGTAGAATCTGCAAGCGTCATGATAAGTTTTCCGCATTCTACACATACTCCCCAGCTGGTCTCGAGGTACGATGCTGGCCTAACAAGCCAGTCGTCATAGGTTCGAGTCTCGGCTCGGGAGAGACTGTTAGTGTCAGTAGGATCGTAGCGCTAGCCCCGCAATTGTCCTGTACACTCAACAGTTGGCTGCGAAGTCTGTGTACAATAAACAGAAGGTCGAGTTCCGATACGGAATGTAGCACCAAGGCTTTGCTTTGCTTACACATACGAAAATGGTCTGTGCTGTTTCCATGATATTCATCGGTTGTTCGAGGAAAACGGAGTCGTTCATAATGCAGGTGAATGACGTTTTCTCATTGACAGCTCTTCGAAAAGCATAAGGGGTGTTCTTTTGCATAATGAGAACAAATTGCCCTCAATCCCTGTTGCACATTCTAAGCTACTTAAGGAGAATTATCTCAGAACCAAATTGCTGTTGGATTCGCTGAAATACAATATAAATGGTAAGTCATTAGAGATTTTAGGAGGGTTGCATTTTAAAAGGGACTGCCATTATTTATCTGTTGTTGAGATAGCTGAGAAAAATCATTTTGTCAAAAATCGAAAATGGTCTTCACGTGAAAACACACACAAAAAATATTGATGCCGTTACGCCGTATTGTTAAAGCTCCCCCTAATTTGTCATTAATTGAAATTGTCGCACAATTTTATAGAAGAAAGCTTTTGGCCAGAATATTACTATAGAGCTCTAGATTGAAATTTCGCCCCTAAACTTGTTCCTTAGAACGCTGTGCAATAGATACTTGGCGTCTCCATCGCATCAACGTTGAAATGAGGTGCACGGTTAACGTTCGCGTTGGAGTTGATTGGGACCTTTTGACGCGTTTTTGAAATGGCTGGGGACACCAAAATTCACTGAAATGGTTAAAGAGCTGAACTTTTTCTGTTTATTTCCGGTTTGAGCTTTATAACCACACCTATGTTGAGCAGTGTTATCCTCAACAGACTGCTGAAATACATAGAGGGTGCAAACGGTCTGGCAAGTAACAAGTCGATATTGGGAAAGGTAGGCTCACAATGGATGCAATTATCTGCGTGCGCAATATTCACGCATGACGTGAAGGATGCGTTTAATTGCGTAACTGGGACCGCAAAGCTCAATCCTGGACCCAGTGTTGTGGAATGATGAGATGTTAAAGCTAAAATTCCCTGTAGAGGTTGTGATCGTCAGCTTTGCTCACCTCAAAGCGATATTTTAAGCTCTTAGAAGTTATGGTTAACGAAAAGTTTTGTCAACTATGTTCGAAAAATGGCATTAACGGTTATTGCAACACCACCTCGAATGATGCCGAAAATCACAACGGTGTACGGCAGCAAGCGGAAACCTCTTGCGTTATTTCGTTTATGTTTAGCTATGGCGGACCAGTGTGGTCCGAAGCTCTAGGCACTCTTAGTTGTTGTGGTAAACTGGAAATTACTTACAGGCGCATGAGTGAAAAAGGTGCATCAAGTACCAAAAGCCACTTCTCGACATAATACTTAACCGTCGTTATACAGAGATAATCGCTAGTGTTCCCATAGGTTTTTATGAAATTTCATCATAAGTTTGACCTTTATGTAATACCTTACTTACCAGTCAGCTCGAGGCCGAACTGCCCCTTTGCTGTTCGAAGAATTCGTCTTCATTCAATTCGGTCCATGGCTACCTGTTTAAGAAGGTTTTGCAGATGGCCAACTTCGTGCGGCGGCGGATTTTATTCGAGCGAAGCGTCCTCCGGAGTCGAAATTAAGCACGACTTCCTGCCATAAGGCGTCGACAAATTTCTCTGCTGATGTCGTTGTCAGCAGCCACCTTTATATGAGCCGTTGCGGAACAGAGTGGTCTTTGTGCCATCGAGCAAATTTTTCAGGAGAAGCAGTTTTCGAAAAATCTGTGAATAAAATTCTGTTCAACGGATTCATTCAAACAAAATGTTCTAATATAAAGTTTATGAAGTTGTTTAACATGGGAATACATAAAATTAACAGATTCAACAACTTACGACTGATAATTGCTTTAGTAAAATTTAGTATATCGGCTTTCCAGTCATCTGCTTATCAAAATGAAAAGGGAAAAGGAACGAAACGGAAATAGAAAATAAATTTTCGTTTTGATAAGCAGATGACTGGAAAGCCGATATACTCAATTTTCCATAAAATAAACAGTTTCTTTGCGAAATAAGTGATTTTTTCTCACCAATTTTTCTCACCACCACCACTCTGACTTCATATATATATATTCACTGGAATCCTCGAATCGTTTCGGAACAGAGTGATCTATGTTCACAAACCTGGTAAATGACATAGAAATTGACGGTAACTCGAATAAAATGGCTTGAGTCACATTTTTTTTTTTGGCTAATGTCACATGTTATATGATATATATAGCATGTCACATGTAAGATGTCACGTGTAACATTACATGTAACTTGTTATATTTTTCGTGTTACATTACGTGTAACATGTTACATATCACGTGTGACATGTACAAAACAAGTGACATGTTACTTATCAAATGTAATATTCCAAGCAGCACTTGTAACATCTTCTTGAAAAAAGCAATCAAAAAGAAAGTCGCATTGTGATCTCACTGCAGTTACTGTGAAACATACTAGACTGCATGAGAGAGGAAAAGGTCACATATATGACGCGAAACGACTTTTTAACTCCCCAAGATACAGTATTGTTACATAGTGGTTAGTGTAACTCCAAAGTCGAACAGTAACTTGTATCAATCATTCCTTGTTACAATCATGTTTACATGCAACTGATATGCGGAATAACAAAAAACTTGTCACATTGCCACTAGTCGACGACTTGTATGCAATTAACATATTTTGAAAGGTAACATTGCAGATTTGATTTGAAGTTTGCTTGCTTAGCGGACCAAAAATATGGACTGCTCTACTCATTCGCAACAGATTCGTCATTTTTTATTTAACTAATCATGTGTTGGATGGCCAGTAAACAATTTTTTCGCCACCCAGTTTGTCATAGCTGTTGAAGTTTTTTTTTTAAGCTATCCGTGTCTGCACTTGTGTTGTGCAGTCACAACGGCATCGCTACTTCGTTTCCAAGCTCTTTGCGATGAAATCACAACACAGGAAAACTAAGGGCAAGACGGATCATTGCTCATTTCTATATGCCAGTATATTAAGATGCCAGTATATTGTACTACAATGCCAGTAAAAACTAAATTTTTATGTACCTTCTAGAAATTTACGAACTCGGACTTTGTTTTCTTTGAATCATCAACGAAACAATTATGCTAAATACGGGCCTATTAATCAAATGATGCTAGTGTATAACCAACTCTGTGAAGCAATTGGCTTTTCTATGTCGAGAACTAAATTAAAACAATATTTCAATTCCACGCGTAATTTAAATCGATAGAATACATCCATTGTAATAATCCGTCAAGTAAAGAAACCATTATTCAATTATGTATAAACTCCTTGTTTTTCCTCTTTCACTAGTATAAATAACATATAGCATGTAAGTTAGTTATAAACATATGTAGTCTACTTTTGTTAGACGGAATAATAAATAAATAAATAAATAACGTTTTTCAATTATTTTACTTCTCAGATGTTATGGAATTTTCGACATTTTTGCCATGTTCGAAACAATTGACTTTGCTATCATATTTCCCATTTTTGAAATATTTGTCGTATTTGAGATTTGTAATATTTTCGACATCCCTGACATTTTTTATAAATTTGCAGTTTTTGACACTATTACCATTTTTGACATTTACTATAGCTTTAGTTCACCGTGTCGGATATCGCGGCTTCAGATCTTTCAAAAGATATAATTTTTAATGCTATTAGAATGGTTTAATTGGTTTTATTTTATGGAGAGTATTAGTGAATGTCCAATATTATGAATATCGTTGGATAAGAAATGTGTGTCTTGCCCGTGGTTTCCCTATGCGACCGCTTCGTTACATTATAACAAGATGCATGGGCAGAATAAGTTACTTTGTGACAAGATTTGTCAAGCTATTGTTACAGAATAATATACTGGCAACATTTGAGATGCCGTTGTTTCAGTGAAACAAATTCGGACGATAAACAAGTGACAAAGAAACATGCTAAAGTTTAATAGTAGTTAGGGTAGATAATTGTGACCGAATTGTGATTTCCGATTAAAATGTCAAATTTATTCTACTACTAACTGAAAGTTTCTGTACACCTTATCTTAAAACGTCATGTTTATTATGAAATTAGAAGACCATTGCAAATATTTGTTAAAAATTTAATCCTATTGCAACAAATATCATAATAGGAAAATGGAAGATCTAAAAGTAACATTATTATTTTTCTAAAGCAAAAAGATTTTTATAGACTGTTTTAATAAATATTTCAGTAACAATTTATATTGTAACCTCTTAAAAACGAAAATCCGGGTAAACACAAGGTTATTTATAAATACACGTTGATTCAAAAACCCGCGCAAAAAAACGCGTAATTCGAAAATCCGCGCGAAAAAAGCATTGATTCGAAATCCCGCGTAAAAATTGCGCTGATTCGAAAATTCGCGTAAAAAAGCGCATTAATCAAAAATCCGCGCAAGGAAAACTAGCGTGAAATTCGGATAAGAAAAACTAGTATAAAAATCCGGATTTAAACCACCACGTTTTCTCTCATTACGCTTCAATTAAACTGACTTGTTACTACCTCCCAGATCTTTTGGTTTTCCTTTAAAAAATATGTGTGTTTGGTTCCTCGAAAGATATAGCCACTCTATTGACTGGCAGTGTAAATTCGAGTTGGATGATAGAAATGGCGATTATTTTGAGCAAATGAAAAAAAAATCTGCTTCGTATAGCAATATCCTGCAATAATGTTTTCCAACAATAAAAGAGGGATTATCTTTTAATTTTTGCTGTTAATTATACTACTTTTAGATATATGGTTTGTTCCAGCATTGAAAACTATTTTAAACGAGTATATAGGATTGTGAATAAAAGTAATTAATTTATTCAATGCCCTAACGTTTTCGAGGCGCGTGCTTTTTACGTAAGCAAAATCATCAGTTTCACCATGGAATTTAATTTGCATGTCAAAATTATGTATAAGCACAAAGAACCACTCACATTTATATGACATGGAAATGCTGGTTAAATTTTGAAATATGTCGCGAGTAAAAGCCAGACAAATATGCTTGAAAAATTTGTTGAATCGAAACTTCAATTTGACCAAGAGAAGTTTCATGATATGTATCTGTCTCACTGCGATCGATATGTTACAATCATGTTACCTAATGGTCGAACAGAAACATCGTTAGTAACAGCCTGACTGGTGGCATATAGACTTCAAATTTGCGCTTTTCAGGTTACATAGTAGTAATGATGTTTGTTGCAGAGGCCGCACATGATTTTTCTAATTTGTCGCATAATGCTTACTGACACTTAGTAGTAATAAAATATGTTGCTTGGGATGGTACATGTAACGTGTTACATGATAATATTACACCAATTTATGTACATAGACCACTCTGTTCTAAAACAGAATGGCCATTCTGTTCCGGACGAAATTTCAACACGGTATAAATCAGCTTTAATGTTCGATTTTTCGAAATTTTCTTAATTTCCCAACTTTAGCTTCTTGAGTAGATGCGATTTATGCAAAGAACTTATTTTCGAAAAAAAAATGGTCTTTAGGCCACTCTGCTCCGCAACGGCTCATGTAATAATGCAACTCTATTATTTCAAGGATTTCGTGACTGGTTTAAACAAAATTAGTGCCAAATGAATGGGTTGTTTCCAAACCCTAACCTCATACCAATGAAATCCATGAATGTTATAATTCGAATGTTGCGTTTTTTGCGAGACAATAATTCGAGTTTATTTCTGATTTCACTTGATTTCCTGGAATAAATCTTCAGCGTGATTAGCGAAGTTTCGAAAATAGTTTCCCACAGTTTGGAAGCATTCTTAAATATTTCCAGAATTTTAAAACGGTGATCGCCGGAACAATAAGAAATACCGTGGCATAACTAGACTTGCTGTTGCTCTATAATATTCTATATTATTCGAAATAATCATGAGTACGTTTATGCTCTTACGCACAAAGTGTTATATTTCGTACTTATGTGATAGAATTGTACGAGTACACAATAATTTCTTCTGTTCGTCATAGTTTCAAACACCTCTGGCGTTCCACATGGTAGCAACTTAAGACCTTTGCTGTTTAGGCTATTCTTCAATGACGTTTCCTTACTGCTGGATGTTGACTGTAAACTAATATACGCAGACGATCTTAAGCTGTATTTGATAATACGCTCTGTCCCGACTTTCGGCGGCTTCAAGGGCTTTTGGATAAGTTTGTTTATTGGTGTCGCAAAAACTGGTTAACGGTCAGCATTAGTAAGTGTCAAGTAATGACCTTTCACCGCCGAAGAATCCAATTGTATTTAACTAGAGTTGACTACGTTAGAAACCTTGGAGTGTTGATGGATACTAAACTTATGTTCATTCTCCATCGTACCAACACTATCGCTAAAGCCACAAGACAACTTGGATTTATTTTAAACATTGCTCGCGACTTTATGAATCTCCATTGCTCGAAGGCGTTGTATCGTGCTCTCGTTCACCCACTTCTTGGAAATTTCAGCTTGGTTTAGTGCCCTCAACAACTAGTATGGAATTTGCGACTTGAGCGAGTGGAGTAAAGATTCATGCGGATTGCGTTAGGAAATCTTCCGTGGCGTGACTCGATTAACCTGCTACCGAATCCTGACCATTGTCGTCTACTTGGGATTGACACATTGCAACGGCGCAGAAAACTTCAGTAAACGCTGTTCATAGCAAAAGTTTTAAACTCCGAAATCAACTCGCCATCGCAACATCTTCTTCGCTGTATCTACTGGATTGCTGCAACCTAGTTTTCACCGTACTAAAGTCGGGTTTGACGACCCGTTAGCTTGCTGCTTTCAATCATTCTCCAAAGTGGAAGATCTTTTTGATTACGGCAGACCGTCACACAAATTCAAAGAGATAGTTGGTCGTAGTTTTTAGTTACACTGACAAGTGCATTTTCTTTATGACTATTTTGTCAGATGAATTTTTACCGAAAAATAATAACAGTAATAAATAATTTACGTTTTATTGCCATTAACATGACTTTACATAATTTTCTTCTTTAGTTTGCATTTTTGCTTAGAGTTCTAATATCGTACCGATAATGTATAAATTTGACACACAAAGTCACCTAATCTCTCTGAAAAATCAAATTCAGAATCAATTTTCAATGATAGGCACGTCCAATTTTCAGCTAACTTCGCGAATCAAACCCCACCCACTTCCCAATCCCGGTCATTGAATTTATATTTTGACAATTCCAGTCTTCCGTTGTGGACATTCACGCGGTCATTCGCCGGATTGCCGGTGGCCGTTTTTCTCAGGCTGGTCAAATTGGAAATGATGCAAGTTTGCAGATTTGCCAGCTCCGAGGTCGTACGGTACTGTGTCGTATTGCTGTTTAGTTTCGATGGAGTGATGTGCTGTGCATTTTCTCATATTCATACCATATAGAGTGGAGTGGAGAATTTGGTGTGAAAAGCAAAAGCGCTCAGCGAATCGATGTGAAAGGAAAGCAACAAAAAAATGGGCACGTTCCGATAATCCTCTTCGATGCATGCTGATGTCCTGGGCTTGCACTGGTGCCAGAGGATGGGGCAAGCTGTGAGTGAAAGCGTGGAAAGCTTTCATCTAGCTCGTTCCATGTGATATGATTACTTAATGCATTCTCGTAGAGTGGGTCTAGCAAAAAAAAAATAGAATAAGCTGAAACATTCGACGAATGGTTGATGATTGTTTTTCAGTGCAATTTGTATCCTTCCACAGAGTACGTAGTTTACATATCAACATTTTATGATGTTATTCAGTACGATGAGGCAAATAAAAAAGATGTACTGGAATATGAAATGAACAAAGCGTAATATACGCGGGAAATAAACTTTAGCTTCAATGGAAAGTTACTCACATACAAAAACTTATATGTAGTGTTAGAAGTATATGAACGTTTGTTATATTCAGCAGTTCAGATTACAATTTTAATTTTTCACATACAAGTTCCTAGTGCAATCTGCTTTTTCTCCTGAATGGCTGTATCTGCCGCATGATACGTTCAATATAAAACACAAATACGTACGTTGCATTATATGGAAAAAGGGAAACTCATAAGCTTCTTACGATATGGGATGTGATGAGTAAACAATCCTCTAGTGGCCTCGTTTTTTAGCAAAACAAAATTGTCGATGTGCCATGCAAATTTCTCGAAAATTCGATCCTATTAGGGATAAAGCTACCGGCAACACTTGAAGCCAACTCTTATGAGAGTGACTCATTACAACTATGTAGAAGCTTTCCCTCACGCGGGGCTTACAAGCGACCCAGACCGTATTACATCTCCGGCTCAAAAGCAAACAAAACTGGTTCCGGTGCGAAAAACCACCCGTAGAGGTAATCCTTTTTCGGCAAGCTTTGGCTTCGTTCCCACTTACCACTTTAGGATGTAACGGAACAGCACATCCATACTCGGCGAAAAGCCGCTAATCTTGTTTCTGGCGTGTCGGGGGGAAATTCTGTACAAACTCGCGCACGCAAAGTTAGTACAAAGATGAATTAATTTTCACTTCAAGTAAATGTTGCACATCCCAACTGGAGCGGCAAGTTTTGTGCCAGATCTGGAAAAAGAAAAGAAACACACATTCGAGGGCTCTCGCTCTCTGGTGGAAAAAGTTTCGCCTGTCTGAGCCCGCTGGTTGGGTCCCAGCTCTGTCTGGCGGCCATTGTACGAAGCAACTCTGTGGTGAAAGAATAACGACTCTTGGGCGCACGTTATAAAGATGCAAATTCATAAAAGTGGAAAATTATGTTTAATTTTCCCCCAGTGTCCGGGCGTTTCGGTATTAACGCGAATATGTGAGCTGACTTTACCTTGCGACCGGGTGCGGGGCTGGGGCGATGTTTTTTTTTTCTTGCATAAAGAGCTGCCGGGTGCGAAACGTGTGTGAATGTAGGTATATGTATACGGGGGACTCCAGTTGATCTATGCAGCGTAACTCATATCTGCACGACACGGTGAAACCAGACGCATGCGGAACCGGGTACTCGTTCCGGGTACCTTAGTATCTGCCGGGCGTGACAGCCTAAATGAGATTAAAATATTATATTTATTTTTATTAGCATAATTCATGAAAAATTCACCTCGTCAGGGATTTTTCACCGACGCACGAGAAGAGTTTGCTTGTTTCCCCCCGATGATGTGAGGAACTATGTGTGTGTGTGTTCGTATAGAGCAGATATACACGGAGTTGTGGGTTCGCTGCGTCCCAATGAGAATCAAGCTTTCAACGGCACGTGATGTTTTGATGTGTTAAGTTGTTGATACGCGGGTGGCAATCCTCATGCTCTGGAAGAGAGTTTTATAGGTGGGAAAACTCGATACAATTGGATTTGGAGGCGACTTGATTCCCGCTGGAAACTTTGATAAAGTTGATTATCCTAATGATTATGTATCATGTTTATTTACTGTTTACAATAACTCCAACAATCAAATAGCTTTGGTTATCCCTTTCCGACCGGGTCCATATGATTGCGTAGGTAGAAGGTGACTTGAACAAAACCTTCTTTCTCGATTTTTGAACGTCCTATTCAATGTTTTATTGCTCACAACGCTAGTGTCAATATCGCTGCTGCTGCGAAAAATAAAAGACTTTAGCAAGCAAGTGTTTTTATATAGGAATTGCTTCGATTTAGGTTTTGTTATCCGTCATTTTTTACCTACACAATTGTGTGGGCTCGGTCGGAAAGGGTTATTGAATGTCTAATAGAAAACGGCTTAATTTTGAAAGACAATAAAAAAGTTTTTAATTAATCTGTAGAAAAATCCTCATCTTATTAATTCTATGAATTTTCATCATACTTTACTACTATAAATTTATGAATTTCATGAAGAATAGTTACAGAGAGTCAAGCAGAGCAGTTTGCTTTTCGAAAGAAAACCGATTACACGTTAAAAGACTATTAACAAACAATCAGTATAGTAACCTATTTCTGCACGAGACAGTGTTCCTTTGACGTCCCTTGGAAATACATAAGAAACAAGGGATTGACTATAATAATAATATGCAATACTAGTTAAACGTTCCCGACGTTGGTGGATTACTTATTTTACTTTACTTTTGCGGAGACAGAATGATTACACAGTGCAACAGTTTCTTTTTTCTTTGGCTTCTATGTATGATTTTTTGATAAAGTTTGATGGGAAAATAAATTTCCCCGAGTTTTGCCTTTCTCCTAGAAAGGTATAGCAATCACTTGCAAAACCGAAAGTATAAAAGTGCTCCAAAGGGCCGAATGGCATATATCACTCAACTCAGCTCGACGAGCTGAGCATTTTCTGTATGTATGTGTGTGTGTGTGTGTATGTGTGTGTGTATGTGTGTGTGTATGTGCAGATTTTTATTCTCACTCACTTTTCACAGAGATGGCTGGACCGATTTTCATGAAATTATTTGCAAATGAAAGGTCTTGTTGTCCCATAAGACCCTATTAAATTTCATTGTAATCGGATTTTTAGTTTAAAGGTTATGTATCAAAATGTAAAAATCATGAAACATCATTATCTCAAAAACTACACAACCGATTTGAACATAATTGATTTCAATTGAACGGGCTACCTGAAATACCCTTAACTTTTGAATTTTATAAAGATTGAACTTGTGGTTCAAAAGTTATGAGAAGAAACGTGTTTTGAAGACTACTTAATCTCACTCATGTTTCTCAAAGATGGCTGAGCTGATTTTCATAAAATCAGTGTCAAATGGAAGGTCTAGTTGCCCCATAAGACCCTATGTTGTTTTACAATCAGACTATAACTTTTCCTGCGTTGTTTAAAAATGTGAAATCCAGCTATGAAAAGGAACATATTCCGAAGACTACTCACTCACTCACTTTTCTCAGTGATGGCTGACCCGATTTTCACAAAATTAGTGTCAACTAATAAGTCTTGCTGCCTCGTAACACCCTATTGAATTTCACTGTAATCGGACTGTAACTTCGTCTGTAAAGTACCGAAATGTGAAAATCACGAAACTTCATTATCTCAGAAACTACACAACCGATTTGATCAATATTATTATCAGATGAGCGGGCTAGTTAAGGGTTAACTGATGAATTATGATTGAACACGTGGTTTCAAAGTTTGGCTGCCCTATACGATCCCATTTCATTTGATTGTAATTGAACTCAAGCCACTGTTATTAAATTAAATTGTTAATAAAACAACGAAAGTCTATTTGTTCAAAGATTACATGACTTATTTGAACATAACTAGCGTCATACGAACAAGTCATCTCTCAAACTTACAAATAACAAACTTCATAACAATTTGATATGTGGCTCAAAAGTTATGGAAAGAAAAGAAATTCAAAGGCTATTTAAAACTATACCTGCTTTGATTGATATATGTGGTCTCAACATAATTTAAATGTGGTTTTGTACGATTTGAACGTTCCAAGTTCATTGATTCCTTGCGATGTGTTTAAAGTCTACAAATGCACGACGAATCGGCCATAGAATATGATCAAAGTCAAAAGACAAATCATTTGAAATGATTGGTTTTATCGAAATGACAAAATCTTCGACTTTTGGCTTTTGGCGCCCTAATTCTGAATATATTCATATTGGGGGATATTCGGTCATTTTCATCAAATTTTCTGGCATCAATCTAACACCGGTAATACTCATATTGGGAGGTATTTAGTTATTTTGGTTGTTTTCCAGAAACTAACAGTGGTCGTGTTTAAATTCAAAATGGTGTCAAGGGTCAATGTTTAGTTTCTATGCATCATCTTGATTACGGAAACATCCATGCTGAGTATTATTTGGTCATTTTCGACTGTTTCCTATAAGTTGCCATTTAGCGATTCAAAATGGTGCCTGAGGTCAATTGTTGGCTCATTGCATCATTCTGGTTCCAGAGATACTCATATTGGATGGTAATTGGTTATTTTAGGCTGTTTTTCACAAACCGGAAGTCGCCATCTTGGATTTAAAAATGGTATTTAAAATAATTTCTGGCCTCTGAGCGTCATTCTGGTTGAAGAAACATCCATATTGGGAGTAATTCGATCAATTTCCGCTGTTTCCCAGGAACCGGAAGTCGCCAACCTAGAATCCAAAATGGGGTCTGTGGTCGATTTCAGCTGCTGTGTAACATTCTAGATCCGAAGATACTTATGTTGGACGGAAATCGGCCATTTTTGGCTGTTTTCCAGAAACCACAAGTTGCCATCCTACAATCCATAATGGTGTCTGAAGTCGATTTGTGGTTCCAGTGCATCATTACGGTTCCGAAAATACCCATATTTGGTCGTTTGCCGCTGTTTTTTCCGAAACCGGAAGCCGCCATCTTAGAATTCAAAATTGCATCTGTGGTCGAATTTAGCTCCTGTGTATCTTTCTTTATCCGGATATTATTATATTGGGTGGAAATAGTCCATTTTTGGCTGTTTTCCAGAAACCGGAAGTGGCCATCTTACAATCCAAAATGTTGCCTGAGGTCGATTATGGAACATATTTGTTACCACTAAAAACATTCACCTGCCAAATATGGTTCCATTTAGTTGATTAGTTCGCGAGATGTGCAAAAATTTGTGCAGAAACATGTCGAACCATTATGGACATATTTATTACCCTTTAAAACATCCACATGCCAAATTCGGTTTCATTTGCTTGGTGTGTTCTTGAGTTGTTCAGAAATGTATGTTTTATTTGTTTTGGACCCCTCCTTTCCAGAAGAGGGAGGGGTCTCAAACTATCATGAGAACCTTTATCGGGATCAAAAACCCCTACATACAAATTTTCACGTCGATCGGTTCGGTAGTTTTCGAGCCTATATGGATCAAACAGACTGACAGACCGGACTACATTTTTATATGTATAGATTACAACATCAATATTTTAGAACCTAAAGAGTGAATATACATTTATTGGATTGAAGCGTTCATGTAAATCTATTTTTACAAATAAAAGTTTGAATGAGAAAGGCTGAGTCTGACTGCTAGGTGGATTAATTTAGGTTTTTTTTTCCTCGCTTATTTTCCGTCGGTCTAGTTCCGCCACTGTTGTGGCCAATCACCGACGCCCAGGGAGGCGACTCCACACCCAGGACCCTAACTCACGACCCGTTTATTAACGGACCGGCGCCAACGGCTTTACTTCCTCATGCGATGGAAGGCGTGATCCCAGAGATTTTTCGCCTCAGAACGTGGCTTATAGACAGTCTCTATACACATAGTGGCGTCTCTAGGTGGCTTAGAAAGGGAAAACGTTAGGACATAAAGCCTTAGAAGACTTTTCGTTTCAATTATTATTTGTCATTGACCACTATATATTTCATTGGAGATCTCAAAACCGCTGGAAACGTACCCACAACCCTTCTACCTCGCTTTAAACGTCATCAGTTTATATAGAATAGGTGTACAAAACTTTGTTACATTCCATAAGCAATATCAGTCATTGTAAATTTCCACCTAAACTACCATATCTCAGCCCAGAAGGGCTCGAAAAGTGTACAGTTTGGAAAAACATAATTTTCGGAGCCAACATAAGTTCAATGCATAATATTTCCTCAACACATTGGAGACGACATCCTAACGTACCAACTGAGCAGTAAGTTGATGTGATTTCTTAATCATGTTGGTTTCCCTGGGACATTTTTAGCTAACATTATTTGCGCATGTTTTTCACCCTGTATTTTGAAACATTTTTTAAGTGGACCAGTTCACTGATATTATGTATATTCCATTTAAAGTTGTGAATAAATATGTCACGGTTCATATAGTATTGAATTTGAGGTATTAGGTTCAAGAAATCTTTAGTAATTTAACATACAAACATTTCCCGTTTTAGCTCAATCTCACCCCCGTGGCTTAATCTAACCCCGGCAGACGGTATGCTAAGACCATGCCAAAACCGTTTTCGTAGCATCACCGTTTTGAACTCGGTTTTTGTCCGATTTAAGATCTGTTTTTTTTTAAAGATGGGTAAGAAAATGCTAACTCTTAGAATTTTAATGTTTGGTCATACAACAAAATGGAGTAGAAAAAAAACAACGAAATTCAAAATGGCGCTGTGATAATTTGCTAAATATACGATGAAAAGTCCACGTTAATTGTGCTTTCAATAACCAGTATTTATTATACGATCTGAACTGCTCTTATAGCCTGTCAAGTGTGTGTATCCTGTAGTTCTATCGTACCATGCAACGGGGTGAAATTGATCAATTTTTATAACAATTCCCAATTATCTAGCTTCATGTACATTTTTCCCGAAATAATATAATTTCAAAACAAGTACTGGTATGTGCTCCGGTAAACCTCTATGGCTATTTGTAAAATTTCTATCGTCTACTTCATGAAATAAATTCGATAATTCTATAAGGTACTATGATGTAAATTGGGGTGAAATTGATCACCTTTGAAGTCCATACATTCTTTTGGCAATGTGCTTTTTTTCGATATGCTAAAGATAAATGATGATTTCTGTACTGAAAAATACCATTTACAGCTAGTTTGGAAACGAAAATTACGATATTTCAGGTTAAAATTTGTTTATTTTGGTTCACGAGCTGCTTGTTGCTAAATTTGCTCTCATTTGATCGTCGTTAGACCGATTTCAATTCAGTTTGTTGCAAAAGTTCAAAAACTAACTTTGAAATTAAAATCTTTGTGGTTCCCTGCGAATTCATCAATATTTCTTTAATGTTATGGAATGATCATTGTTGAAAATTACATTTTTTGAGCTTTTATCAAACTTTATTCACTTCTCCAAATTTAACATAATTAACCCTCAACTAAGATTACTTTAAGTAAATTCAATACTTTTTTTTTGTTATTTGGAAACTTGTTTGATCAAATTTGGTTGAGTTTTGACTGAGTGAGAAGAATTTTTCGAAAATATGTTTAATTGCACCGGGCATGCAAGGGTTAACTTTGACAGGTATGTGAATCATGCAAAAGTTGCGTTTAAGGACACGTTATCATTGCCTAGTGTTGTAAAAGCAATCTCTTTTGATTAGTATTTTTCATCACGAATTTTCAGGTGATCAATTTCACCCCACTGATAAATTTCACCCCATTCCACGGTACCTGTATTGACATTAAGTTAGCCCAGTGATTGCTCTTACTCACGGACTACCACATCTTCCTTTTTCTATAATTTTGTTAAGTCTCTTACAGTACAAAATCTTTAAACTTATCTGGGATCCGGCGAGCATGTCGCTCCTTAACTATAGAAGAATCCTTCTGTTGATCGTCTACATCAAAACCTTCAAAACCCAATCCATCTTCATCCTCTGAATCTGGTCCCACCATTTCTTTGGGGTTCGCTTGAGAGGTAACTACCTGGTCCTGCGTGTTTCTAGTGTTTCCCTTGGGTCGTTAATCTTCTTCACGTGAGCAACGTTGCGATCGAAAACTCTTCCGTTGTCTTGATCCTCGTTGTAAGTTTGTTGCCAGGAACAAGATTTCGCATAAGAACTGTATCTCCCACCTCGATCGATGAATCCACGGCTTTTCTTCTCAAATCTTCATGCTCTTTCTGCTTTACTTTCAGCATTCGATCGCGATCGCTGTATTCAGTGCTATGTAGTGCGGTTTCGACATCTTCCAGCGATGGTATTTTTGATCTGTTAGTTCTGCCGTAGCAAAGTTTCTTTGGCGTCTTACCCGTCGATGAATGTGGTGTTGTGTAGTACATAACGAGGTAGTCTTGTAAATCCTGCTTCCAATCACGGTTTAGCGAGTGACTTATCTGTAGGCGCTTCAGTAGAGATCGGTTTTGCCGCTCAACTAAACCGTTCTCTTGCGGCCAATACTGCGTCGAATGATTTAATGCAATTCTTTCGTTTCGGGAGTATATTTCCAGTTCTTTTCCGAAAAATTGCCTTTTATACATACGTTCCACTTCTTTGTATCGACTAAAATAGTCCACGATAACAAGTAGGTTTTCACCTGATGGAAGTAGACCCATAAAATCTATAGCCACGTCAACCCATGGCTTTTCAGGTATCATTCTACGCGACATTTGGACCGGTTTACCTGGTAACCCGACTAATTGACACCCTTCACAATTCTTGACATATGCCGTGACATCTGCATCCATCCGAGGCCATTACACTCTATCCCGCAACCTACGCTTCATCAAGGAATCCCCAGGATGTCCTTCATGTGACAGATCTAGCATCCTCTTCCGCAATCGTTCTGGTATAACCAGTTTACTTCCACGTACTAAAAGGTCCCCAACAATGGTTTAACCTCCTAACGTGTCTATGAACCCGATCGCAACGCCTCAACCACCAGCTGTAACTGTTGGTCCGTCCGATTCCGTGACGGCCAGAATGAGAAACTTACTGTCCTTTTTGAATTCTACTCCGTTATCCTCTTCCACTGATCGAGAAAACGAATCTGCGACGTTGCTTGAGCCCTTTCTGTATTTAACAACGAATGTGGAAGATTGTAGGCGTAACACCCATCGTTCTATCCTAGCGTTTCTTATTCGAACTTTCGGCCAATTAGGTAAACTGACAATCGTTCTACCGCCCAAACGATTGCCAGAGCTTCGCGCTCCGTCTGGCAGTATCGTTTCTCTGTTGCAGTGAGGCTTTTACTAGCGTAGCAGATAATACGAGAATCATCATCTTTGATGCCTTCAAATTGAACAAGTACTGCGCCTAAAGCTACAGGAGACGCATCACCCTTGTTCGCGAAGAATTTTCAAGGAAATGTAATGTTCGAATATCACTAATAATTTTTACAATCTCTCAAACGGCTGTTGATGGCACTCATGCCAATAGAACTGTTTGGTGGATTGCGTCAACCCTCGCAACGGAGTGGTAACTGTGGCTAGATCTGCTATGAACCGCTCAACAAACGTCACCAGCCCGAGGAAACTGCGAACCTCCTCAGCAGTTTTCGGTGCCCGAAATCTTTGCAGAGCTTCAATTTTACTTGAAGTTGGTCGTATGCCTTCCTCCGAGATGACATGTCCCAGGAATTCAATTTCCGTAGTCTTAAAGATGCACTTCGTGTGATTCAACAACACTTCTGTAACATTTCAGGCGCGCAGCTTACGCCGAACATCAGTCGCTTGAAACGATAGAGACCCTTATGGGTGATAAACGTTGTTATATCTAGGCAGTCCACCTCGAGCTTCACTTGGTAGTATTTTTTTTTTATTCTCGCTTATTTTCCGTCGGTCCATTTCCCCCACTGTTGTGGCCAATCACCGACGCCCAAGGAGGCGACTCCACACCGAGGTCCCTAACTCACGACCCGTTTATTAACGGACCGGCGCCAACGGCTTTACTTCCTCATGCGATAAAGGCGTGATCCCAGAGATTTTTCGCCTCAGAAAATCTACCGGTGTCGGCTAGGATTGAATCTAGACCAGTTGGGTTGGTTGTGAGTGGATCACGCCACCTCACAACCATCGACACCTATGTCGGCGGTGGGATTCGAACCCAGGCGTCGAGCGTGGATGGCCGGAACGTTTTCAACCACACTAGGCCCTCGCTGTCACTTGGTAGTAGGATTCCTTAATATTAAGCCGGCTGAAAAATCTTCTATGGTCGGCATCACATGGCGTTCTCGTCGTATGGCCTGATTTGCACGTCTCTTGTCTACGCATAGACGAGGGTCTCCATTATTTTTCACGATCGTTACTAGGGGTGACATCCATCCACTAACTCCAGTGACTGGTTCAATTATATCCGTGTAGAGGCATTCTCTACCAGGACTTGTGATTATTTAGCAATGAAACATACGAAGTCCTGAACGTGCACTGTACGTACACGGAACCACCCCATAAGATGTAGATGATGATGGAAATGTTGGAAGTGATTGATTTATTAAACTTATTACAATTTTTCCTTATATATGACCCTGTGTAACACGCAGCGGAGAGACTCTTCCCCTCCGATCTTGAGTTAGCGCCTATCTAGCGGATCTATTCTAACCTATAGTATTCTTAACCTGTTTCATTTTCGAGTTGAATTTCAGAACATATGATATGGTAGCAGGCTATTGTTCTAGATTACATTCTTCTTAGGTTCACTAAATTCTGATACCAACGTGACGAAACATTGGGAAATTTGCGAGGTGTTGCGTCATAACCGTAGCGAGAAGTGTCTACAACTTGTCTTCAATACGTGTGAGAAGAGCAATGGGTGGACGTCTGACATGTTGTACGACAGGAGTTGTAGTTCTATCGATGGGAATTCTTAGTTTGAGATCCTTAATCTTCGGAAAAGGTCTCTTATCATCTACAAGTTGATTCACCCTACATGACTGCATACTAGGTAAACCAATAGACAATACTCCGAGCTTTGTAGCAGTAAATCGCCCTAGTAAGGGTTGTGATCCTCCCTGCACTACATAAAAGCAATCGTACCTTTCAACTCGCTTTCCGGCGTCTTTAACCGAAATAAGAGCCTCAAACATTTCACCTATCATTAATAACAGAAAACACTAATTTCTAGTTCTGAAAAATCTAGAGATTTTTTGATCGATCACCTTCATTCAATCACCACATCCTATTAAACACCTTTTATGACACGCCTTCTGAACAAAAGCCACGCTTGAGAGAGTTACTAAAGCTGAACCATTACCAAAATAAAAAGACGTTCCGGAAAACGATAAAAGCAGATAGAACCTTTTGAAATGTTTATCTAGAAATATATAAATATATCCGAGACACAAACCTACAGTCAATGTTTCTGAATAACGCCCATATGCACGGAATGTTTGATCCGTTTCTTTGCGAAAGTTTTCAACTTTTACTCCATGAGTTTGCATATACAGTGTGGAAAATTCGTTTAAACGCAGCATCATATTTTATTCTTCTGGTAATTTGACGAACAATAATAAAACTAAGACATTGGAATATGTTAGCTAACACAAATCATAGTTAATTGTAGTACTGATATTAATTTCAAATAAACATTCGGCGCTGTTAGAGACAATAATATGTTTCAAAGGGGGAAATTCGTTTAAACGCACACCATTAAAAATCATCAACAGGCTCACCTGCAATATCGAAAACCTTGATAATCTGTCAGCTTAGTATCGTAGTAGTGTTAGTACGCGGAGCTCAAGTTGATGCTGGCTTTTTTGTTGATCTGAGGTTACGAAATGGCGAAAAAACCTTACTTGAGTGAGTCAGAGCAAAAAGTTGCTATGGAACTTAAAAAACTGGCATGAGTAACCGTGAAATTGCGAGGAGAGTAAATAGATCCGAAACAATGATTCGAAATTTGTATAAAAAGGTGATAAATACGGTGTTGAGAAAAAATTAAGGGGAATACCAAAATAAGTAATCGTGACAGGAACCGCATTTTGGAGCTGGCTGGCACTGGAAAGTTCGACTCGTCGGGTATTAAGAAGGATCTTGGACTCCCGATTGCCAATAAAAGAATTGCACAGATACTGCGTGGATCTGGACATTTTAGGTATACAAAAAAGGTCAAGAAACCGAATCTAACGCAACGTCATATTCAGATGAGACTGGATTTTGCCAAAAAGTATATGACATGGCGAAATGAATGGGATACTGTGATATTTTCAGATGAAGAGAAGTTCAATCTAGATGGCCCTAACTGTTGCGCGTACTATTGGCATGATTTGAGAAAGGAACCCGAGGTTAAACTGAGCCGAAACTTTGGAGGCGGAACACTCATGGTTTGGGGTGGTTTTTCGCTTCACGGAAAGACTCCAATTTGTACCATTTCTACCAGGATGAACTCGGAAATGTATGTGGAACTGTTGGATGAAGTTCTGATTCCATTTATCGAGGATTATATGCCAACGAACTGCATTTTTCAGCAAGATAAGGCGGCAATTCATGTCAGCAAAAGAAGTATGGAATGGTTTTCGGAGCGGGAAATCAGGGTTTTGGACTGGCCAGCACGTAGCCCGGACTTAAACCCGATAAAGAACCTCCGGGGAATCCTCGCTCGACGTGTATACCGAGGTGGAAAGCAGTACGGGACAGTTAAGGAATTAGAAACCGCTGTGAGAGACGCCTGGAAGTCAATTTCTGCTGAAACGCTGAAAAATCTCGTAAATTCGATGCCGAACAGAATTTTCGAAACTATTCGTATGAACGGAAAGCAAACTAAATATTGAGTATTGGTTAATGTTTTAATGTAAATAAAATCTTTGTTATCATTAAAAAATAATACGTGCGTTTAAACGAATTTCCCTGATTACAACTTTTTTTTTCTCTTACCCAATCAAATTAGAACTTATAATTAAAATCAATAGTGCAAGAAACTATGCTTTGGGAAAACCAACATATGCAACAGTGATAAATTTTAATAATGTTTACTAACTCACCAGAACGGCAAAATATAACACTGCGTTTAAACGAATTTTGCTCACTGTAGGCCCATGTCCTGTCATCCAGGATATTCTTAGTACTTCCCGAATCGATAAGCATTTGAAGCATGACTCCTCCCATATTCAACCACAGGAATTCGTCACCGTTTTCAATACTAAAGATGAAATTAGCTATTGACGGCTTTTCCTCTTCACTGTTCTGAACTCGCATAATACCATGTGATTTCGGCTTCTTTGCTCGCCAATCCGTTGTAATGTCTGATTTTCGGTTTTTGGTAATTTGAAATTGTTCGATCGATCGTGCGCCATCTCATCCAGAAATGACCTACCTTTTTACATTTATTACATTTCTGATTTTTAGCAGGACACTTGGGGTCATTTCCGTAGTGATTCCTTTGCCCGCATCGAAAACATTCCCCAATGGAGCCTTTTGACGGACCTTGAATCTTGTAGACATTCGCTCCATTATCTGTCCAGTAACTGGGTTTTGAACGATCTGTATTTAATGAAGTTGTAGCAGAGTTCATTTGCTGCGACTGATACTTCACTGCTTCATACGAACTGATCATCCGAGTTAGTTCCTCTAGCGTCAGTGACTCTTTTTGTAACAGCTTCTCTTTCAGCTCAGGTGGTGAGAATAAAATCATCTTGTCAACGACAGCAATATTGCGACTCTCCTCTTTGGTACTTCCGAAATCGCATTTTTGAGCTGTCTCAAGCAAGCGCCACAAAAGCTTTTCCAAAGACTCATTTTCCATCGGTGTCATATTCCAATAAGAATTCCTTTCGAAAGCAGCATGCTGCTTGGGAGAAAAATACTCGTCAAGCTTCTCGATAGCAGTTTTATATGGGTTGATCTTCCTTTCCGTGTCTTCTTCGACGTCCACGCCCGGTAAAGAGGCGAATATTTCTTGTACATCAGGACCGGCTCGAGCTAGGAAAATATTCTTTAGTTGAGTTTTGGCCTTCTCCTCGTTAGCCGCTAATGTATTCAAAATTTCGTTTATACTTTTGCCATTCATCTCGAACGATGTTGTTCGGAATCGACCTGAATTTGAATTGAGGTATGTCCCATTTGTCCATAATTCCTTCAAATGCTAGGTTTTTATTTTTTTATTTGAGGTGACAATACCGGTCACCGGTCAAACTTTTATGCGGTTTCTCCCAAGCTCGCAGTTAGCTGCTTTGTTCCGGTCTTTTTCGACCTAACGGTTTATTGCTTTGTTCCGGTCTACTCGACCTACAACCTTGTTAGGAACCATTCAAATATTACAAAACGCGGAATTTGGCAGTTTTCAATACCCACCCACCCCCACGTAACGCAATTTTACATGTTTTACACACGCAAAGCAACGCTCCACTGAATAACCCCCCACCCCTGAGCGCGTTATGTATTATATGAATGATCCCTTACCTGTTACGGTCTTTTACGACCTCACGGCTTTCTGCCTGATACGGTCTTAATCTGACCTATGCTGTGCTATGCACCGACTTTCTGTGACTCACTAGAATAAACGAAAACGAACGGAGCTAGATTCCAGAAGGATTTTTGTTTTCTTTCCTCCATGCGAGTCTCGAGTCCACCATTTTATTTATCACCCAAGACAAAAAATCACAAATCTCGTATTTCATGTCTCTTTTATGAAGCTTTCTCTGAAAATATTACCTGTAAAACGCTCCGATCTTAATGCTCGTCGCCAGATGTGATAACTTGCTAAATATACGATGGAAAGAATACGTTAAATGTGCTTTCAATAACCAGTATTTATTATACGATCTGAACTGCTCTTATAGCCTGTCAAGTGTGTGTGTCCTGTGGTTCTATCGTATCTGTATTGAAATTGAGTTAGCCCAGTGATTGCGCCATTGTTGCCCTTAATTTGAAAAATGATCACACTCGGGGAAATTTTGTTTTGCATCAAAATACACAAAAAAATATATATAGTAATATTTAAGAACCCAGGGCAGAAAAAAGTCCATTTTTGTTGCACTGTGTTATCGATCCAGTAACGAATCAAGGAGATGTGCTAGATTACTCGGTTTTAAGATGCTATCTTCCAATCGACTCTATCCTCGTCGACGGCCTCTATCGGGACTCCTGCTAAATATAACCTTTGCTGGTCGCTCTTTTGGCATTCTAGTTACATGTCCAGCCCACTGGAGTCTGTCGTGTTCTATTCTCCTGACTAAATCCACCGATTTGTATGCCTGGCTCATTTCCTGGCGCCAAACATCATTGTCCAGTTTGTCATCAAGGATGTGTCTAAGGAAAGTGTTTTTAAAAGTGCCTCTTTCGTCAATGTCGTCCGCAAAACCAAGAAGCATGTGAGATTTCGTAATGGTGGTGGCACTTCTTTGCCTTTCGCCTCAACCTTTCGCCTCCGCAAAAATACGATCCTCTAGCGATGTAGGCTCTCCAGTTAGCGGCTCTAACTGTTTGGAAATAAACCACAACGCGAAGCTGGTATGCATGTAGTTTTCAAAATTTCGACTTAATTTGTGTATTCGACCCCATAAATAAATGCGGTCTCCATTAAAGTTGTTTAAGAGGTCAAGGGCCTTTGTTGTTGCCACGCGGTGCTTAAGTGCATATTGTTTTGAGTATTTTGAACATAATTTATCTCTTGAATCTAACTACTTTGAAAAATGCGTTCTTCATGAAAATTGTTCAAGAGGTCAAATAGTAGTAGCCAGTAGTTCGATTTTGAATTCTGCCACAACGTGACGTGCATGAAATTTGCAGTATTTGCTACTCACTTTATCTGGTGAATTCAACGTGATCCGTAAAGTTGTTCAGGAAGTCAAGGGCTTTTGGTTTACGGACAGTTTGGTACGAAATTAGACCACATTGGCGCTCGTCGTTTACTTCAAAAAATTCGTCGATTACTTCAAAAGATTCCCCATCTATCACTACCGTAGCACCAGCTGTTGGATAACAGGCTATTGCGCGCTCTACCAGCCACCATGTATGTACTTCATTTTGGTAGAGTTTATGACAAGCCCGATTCTCGCAGCTTCCCTCCTGAGAGGTCCAAAGGCCAAAGGTCTTCCAGCACGCTACGGTTAATACCTATGATGTCGATATCGCAAAACCTAGCAGCAGGTTTAACAGCCTTAACAGGTCTTAGCCCTGTGTCCAATACCTTACCGACCACCGCTTGAAACCATCAAAGGTGACACGAATTAGTCCAATTAGTTTTGTCGGAAAACCACGCTCACGCATTATCTACCATGTTCTGATGTCCCTGAACAGATGGTGAGTCTGCAAGTTGAATTCTCGCAATTTATCGAAGCTTTGTCGCAGGGTAAACATTTGGTCCATGGTAGAGCGTCCCCCTCGAAAACCAGCCAGCGAAGGTCTCCTGCAACGGCCTCAGTCGATGGAAACAGGATGCGGGAGAGAATTTCGTACACGGTATTGAGAAGAATTATGCCCCGAGTTATCTCCCAACTAGTCTCGAGGTACGATGCTGGCCTAACAAGCCAGTCGTCGTAGGTTCGAGTCTCCGCTCGGGAGAGACTGTGTCAGTAGGATCGTAGCGCTAGCCCCGAAACTGTTCTGTACACTTAACAGTTGGCTGCAAAGTCTGTGTATTAATAAACAGAAGGTCGAGTTCCGATACGGAATGTAGCACCAAGGCTTTGCTTTGCTATGCCCCGATAGTTACTACAGTCCAGGCGATGGCCTATTTTATAGATCGAGCATATGAGACCCACCAACCAGTCCGAGGGCAATTCTTTATATCATCCCACATTTTTAGCATGATCCGATGAATGGCACGGTACAGCTGTTTGCATCCGACTTTGAAAATCTTGGCGGGAATGCCGTCCTTCCCAGTTGCCTTGCAATCCTTCAGCTCTTTAACTGCTTTCTTTACCTCGTCCATGGTTAGTGGATCCTCAGCTTGTCCATCGTTCCCAATGTCAATCCTGCTGATTTCCCCCTGAAAATGACCGGAGATTAAAAGTTGTGGGTTCGAGTCCCACCTGCTGGACTATATTTTTCGTAAAATTTCTAATGAACTATTTCCCCAGTTAGTACATTTTTCAATCGTCAGCTCCACATTTACTGCTTGAAATAGAAATTTATTGGAACGATATTTGGAAAGTTTGTAACATTACTCACTGGCTTAAAACTTTTAATAAGAGTGACAAACATGACTCATTGTTAAATCCTTTCTGAAAATGCTGCTGAAATGTTTTTGAGGTGTTGGCGATAAAGAGAAAACTCGGCAAAACAAAATCGTTATATTTCTTGCTACACTTTCTCATGCCTGTAGAACAACATAAACCTTTTTGTTTTGTTTTGTTTTTTTTTTTTTCAATGTTGTAAAATAATCAAATTGTTAGGGTTTGTGTATGAATCGATCCGTGTATAACATGCAATTCCCTAACACGTACAACTTTGAAATCGAAAAATATGTTATTTCGAGGTTGGCCAGTGTTTTCATTTAACCTTCGAATAGACAAATTTGAAATGTTGAGAACTCGAAAGTCATTCTATTTCAATTTGCTAGTCAATTACTGGAAGAAAGGTTCAAATTGGGTGGGTCCCATTTAAACCAGATGAAGTGATATTTTTTTCTCTTTAGATTGCATGCCGCTGGCTTAAACTGAATATCCCAGCAAAGCAACAACATTTTAACTGATTCCGTAATACAATCATGTCTTAGCCAAAAAAAAGAGCGATAGAGAAAACCTGCATCCCATCACCATCTGATGCATTGATAAATATGTTTTCCAAACTACGTTTTCCTGCATCCATCTCGGAAGACACCCTTAAGCGGTTCCGCTCCGCACGTATGTAAATTGCGTTCCCCGAAATGGTTCAGTACGCTTTCGATTAGTAACATGTAGCAATTCGTTGCCGTACATATTCTAACTGCTGTACCTACTCTGTATAAAGCACACAATTCCCAGGCCCGCATTTTCAACTGTATGACACCAGCTCTTGTTCTTGCCGCCCGTACAGCCGTTGCTATCACGAGGACAAGAAGGTCGAAACCCGGGACGGGCGGTGTGGCCCGGTGGCGAGGTGCTGAACTACATGACATGAAGCATGAATCGCAATCAAAATTTCAGTCATGAATTTTCGCTCTGTTCCATATCGTTTGTTTTTGCAACAAAGCGTATACATTTGGAAAGAATTGAAAGCTAGCTGCCCTCGGTTTAATGCTTTTCGATGCTCTATAGGCCCCTCTCTTCGTTCGATAGCAATGCTAGATAGGATAAGCCCCGGGTACGGTGGGGAAAACGCCATCTGTGGCAGCATTATGCCACAGTGAACACTTTTGTTTGCCCCACAGCACTTTCGAGATTGAATGCTTCTCGAATACAGTTGTAGCCAAGCATTTGCTCGATAATCTGAAAACGGTTTTCCTCTACGCTTTCAATGTGGAGTAAAATGAGAATTTTGATTGCAATTATGGTCTTTATCAGAAACACATTTGCACTTGCAGTGTTACCATTCTTGGAGGGTGGTATATTTAATTTAAATACCAACAACTTGAGCTCGATGATAGTGCTGAAAAATAGCACAGTTAACCCAACGTAAATTGCTTAATTCATGCTACACCAGTTTGCCAGCGGCCTCTTCAACAAGGTGATTACATTAAATATACTCTCAATTCAAATAACTCAGAACGAAATTCCCCGGAGCCGTAATTACATCCACTCTAATTGGTCTGATGATGTGTTGGGCGCGTGGTCACTTCCTAACTCAACCCGGGTCGAGTTTCCCGCAGGGAACAGATAAAATGCCTCGTGTCGGCTCTGGCTGGTACACTCGTAGGTGGCAAACGGAAACCCGGCCGCTCGTGAATCATATTTAGCTAATTTCATTTTCATCTGGTATATAAACCGTTACTGGGCTGTGCGCCCCGGGCCTCGGAAAACACGGCTGCCTGCCGTTAGCCAGCCCGGCTCCGGTGGCCAGTTTCAGGGATGACGAAAAATAAAATAACCGGAACGATGTACAATAATGATTAGCCGGCCGGGCGTCGGGAATCCAATCGCCCGCCAGCAGCTCACTTGTGGGTGCGAGTCCTATTTGTGATCAGGCAGGCACTCTGGCACTCTCGCACTATGGGGAAGTTGTGTTGTAAATTACTTTGTCAACACTTTTCGAAAGCGATTGATTAGCGATGGGAGAGGGACAGATAAAGATTGGAAAGTGAAAAACTGTATGACAGTTAGTTATTTAAACCTCAAATTAAAAGCCTCACCCACGGTAAGTTCAAACTAAGTAGACATTAAATTCATTTACGCCAACAGGAAACTTTTTATTCATTATTCATTAATGAAATGTTACGGAAGGTTTTATGCCTAAAGCATTGTCCAAACATTACCACATGTTCTCAAGCGAAGTAGAAAAGGTTTACAATGGTTTTCCATTCAACAGGACGTTCTAATCCGAATGACGCGTCCATCGTTTCCTGAATGGATGATATTTTCTAGATGAAACCTGAACTGGCACCGGAATGCTTCCCTTTGGGCTGTTTTCAATTGGCTCTCGTTGCACATTTGATGTTTCTCGTCAATCACATAACAAAGATTTATCACGATTTTGTGTACGAAACATCACATCAAAAAACCATTCAGTTAATAGGTAATAGAATATAGTCGTTGAAAACTCGCTTGTTTAGCGTAAATAAAAAAATTCTGCATAATCATAGGTACAACAACGTTTACCTAAAAGCTAAAAGAGCAAACAATTGAAAGTCATAATCCAAAAAGCTAATGTGTTTACTCTAACCGCCCCCTACATGATTACAACTTTTAATGATATTCAGCGTTCTTGCGGGGTATTAGCCGAATTTGAACGTAGTTATGCTATGTTTAATCAAGGGTCAGAGTGCAGTACGGCGAACAGATACAATTTATAGAGCTTTTGCGAATTGATAGTCGAATGTTCTGCGAATAGATAGAATAAAAAATAATATTACCTTTACCAAGGCACAGGACTTCTGGTTGGGACGGGTGAGACCAAATTTGTTTCATTCTCGAGGTCAATTGATAAAAAAAAAACAGAATTATTCCACCAAGCGGTGCAGAAATCTTCGTTATACTAGCTATTACCATGTGTTTTTTATGCTAGTAAACTACAAAACGTATACCAACGTAAGAAATCCGATTTCAAAAATGAATGATATGAATTTAAAAGATAATTTTCCTGAGGGTGAACCAATTACGATCATGGAATCAAAGCTTGACGTGGTTTTCATAAATATTGTTAATGTTATCACTGTAAATGCTTCATTCTCTTCGCAAATCTGGCTTCAACGTACAATTCAATATATTTTTAAGGAAGTAAGAACGGAAGCTTCGCAAGCGAGAACAGGAGCTAAGTTAGCATTGCAGTTTCTTAAAAAATCTATTTCAAATTGTTAAAAATAAGCTATTGAAAGCAAAAGGTTAACTTATTTACACCAACCAAATAAGACGCACTACAAAGAGTATGAAAATTATGCAAGGTTGTCGATGATTGTCAATTTCCTTTGGGAAATAAATAGCGATACCAAAAAAACGAAATAAAGAAAGAGGACGAGAGAAAAAATATCGCAAAAGTAAAATATCCCATGTCTAAAATATAGGGGAGAACCGTACAAGACGCACCAATTGGTTAAGATGGCCCATGCTATTAATTCCCCAAAATACTAACACATGTGGCTTTTTATGATGAATTTCTTCGCTTTTCTCATAAAAACCCAGCTTATCTACAGTTCTCATATGAAAAAGGGTGCCATGATGACTAAAATACTCAAAACACTGTGCAATTGGCTGTGGCTCTGTCCAACATGTAATTATTCATGAATTTTATTTAAGCTTTTATGATTAACTGACTTGTGAAAAACACAAAAAACTATGGTTCCCCTAACCTTTACACGTTTGGAGTTTATAATACTATGAGTATTTCAAATTATTTCACTAACTTTCGTCAACTTTTACCTAAAAACAATCAAAATTAAAATTGGGGCAGAATGCACTATGAAGAGCTTGCAGGAGATTGCTTGACAACTTAGATCATGTTCCATTATTTTTGATTTTACTTTCGGGACTTCAAGCGCTTCTCACTTCGCGTGCTGATTTCTGCTAGTGGCATATTAGCCTACTGCTTTGGAGCATACTGACCTTTGTTGTGGTGCGTTTTGGTCACGGGCTTGTTTGGCGGCAATGGTAATTTTCACCAAAAAAGACATTGAAATCGAGTATTTTATAATAAACTTCGTCATAAACATATAATAAATAGATCCTACAATCATCCTAAACGTTCAATGTCGCTTTGAAATGATTTGAAGCGCTATAAATCGCGCAAATGCTTAACTGGTGCGTTTTGTACAATCCTCCCCTACTTTGGCCTATATTGTAATGTTCAAGCAACCAATAAAAAAAAACTCTCGCTCGTAATAAAAATCGTAGTTTTCAAAGAGCTCTAGTGCTTTCATTTGAGCCTGCAAACATCCAAATCGGAATATACGTTCTGTGAAGGAAGTGTTTATTTATTTGTTCAATTTTGATAAACTACACATGTGAATAATATATTTACACATACATACATACAGGCACACATACACATACATTCAGCAATTGTGCAATTCGTCGATCTGAGTCGATTGGTATACAACACATCGCCTTTTTTTTTTATTCGCTAATAACTAACTTAAAAATATTACATTGTTTCAATATCATCGATCAATATATAAATACATGGTATGATTATTATTAGAATATATACAAGAAGTGTTTAAAGTGCCTTTCAAATTGTTGTCTTTTATTCCAGCGTGCTTCTCGAATTTTATTTTTTAATTCGTTCAAGTTTCCATTATTGAAATTATTTACACAATATGACATTGTTTCAACCATTAACCACAGTGCAGCTTTATACTTTGCGTTTTTACTATTAATATTGCATTGTAACAGATCTTGAGCATCTCTCATTGTTATTTTAAATCTATTTTTAATTAAGTGATTTAGCCATTGCCAAATCTGACTTGATGCAAGACATTTCTTGATCCTGTGTTCTACTGTATCGATTTTTCCACAAAAATCGCACAAAGGAGAATCACTGCCTCTAACTTGATGTTTAAAGCGTTTTTCATTGCAAGGAATAATGTCTCTTGTCACTTGGAATATCGTCGATTTACCATGTGATGACAAGATGTTCTGATTGGTATTATCAAAAATATTATCCCATTGTAAATGAGGCTCGGCAAGTTTTTGTTTAATTATAACGGGTTTTTGTTCATTCAGGAAGTTATAAATTTGTTTACATGAGCTGCAGTTTGAATCTATGTGTTTTTGAGTGATTTCAATCCATTGGCGAGTATTTCTTGTGAGACTGGGGTTATTGTGTTGCTGTATCATGAATTCATCTGCTCCGTCTTGATTCGCAGGTTTGAAAACATTTTTAATGAAGAGGGCTTTGGTTTTCGATTCTAAGTCGACAAGTGAGAGGCCACCTTTATATACCGGCATGTATAATTCTTTCCGATCAACCTTGTAAAAATGGTCCATCCATAGAAACTTACCGCAAATGCTTCTAAGCATGGCGATGTGCTTGTTGTCCGGTGGGAATAGTTGTGCAATATACCATAACTTAGATAACACGTGGGTGTTTAGTATCCAAGTTTTGTGAAATATGTTTAGTTTCCTTTTGAAATGTAGTGATAAACTGTAATTGATTGTTTTAATTAGGTCATCATAATTAACAGTTATTGTATATTTATAGTTTTTACAAAATTTTACGCCTAAAACTTTGATTATATCCGTTTCTCTAAACATTTGTGGGCCAACTATGCAATTATTATATCTTAAGAATTGTGATTTCTCTACATTCAACTTGATTTTCGAGTAAATACTGAAATAATTGATTACCGCTAAGACCTTATCAAACTCGCTATCGTTTCTGATGAAGAGATTTAAATCGTCAGCGTACGCAATGACTTTTCTGAATATTTCATCGATCAACACGCCTCTTATGTTGCGAAAAAGCATTCTAATGAGTGGCTCGAGATATAGAGCAAATAATGCCATGCTCAAGGGACATCCTTGCCTCACGGAGCTTGAAATAGAGAAGGATGGTGTTAAAAACCCGTTAAATAGAACGCTGGATGATGCATTTTTATACAGCTTAAGCAAACATTGGGTAAATTTTTCAGGTAATCCATATTTCTCCAAAACAGCCCTTAAAAAATCATGATCTACCCTATCAAATGCTTTCTCAAGATCTATGCTCAATATTGCTCCTTTGAACAGTCGATTACTACTTGATTTTATCAGTTTATTCCGTAAGAATCGTAAATTGTTAACACACGAATTGTTTGCTTTACACGCTGATTGGCCTGGACCAATCAATTTCTCTATCAATGGGTGTAATCTATTGTATAATATTTTTGTAAAAATTTTGTAGTCGCTATTGAGCATGCTTATTGGTCTTTTATTTTCCAAACTGAATTGGTCGCCCTTTTTAGAAATAAGAGCTATGATACCCGCAGAGAAGGAGGCAGGAGGCTCATAGCCGTCCGTGGAATAGTTGTTGAACAGTGTTACTAAATCAGTTTTCAGCAAATCGAAAAAGGTGGTATAAAGTTCATAACTTATTCCATCTGGCCCAGGAGCGGTCTTTTTCGACGCAGTTCTGATTGCAGTTTTTATTTCAGTCGCATTTATCTCTCTGGTCAAAACGCGCCTATCATTTTCGTCCAATCTCCTATCGATAAACTTCAAAACGTTTACATAATTTGTGCAATAATCTATTTGTTTTTTGAATTTTGTAGAGTAGTATTTTAGTATTTCCTCTTTTAGTAGTGAAGGATTAGATGTCAATTCTCCATTTACTCTTAGTTTTAATAATTTTGATTGACACGATCGATTAATGAAAGATGTGACCTGAAATAAGGAGAGTTTTTCGTCTTCGCAAATAGCATTTGCTTTTAGTTTATGCTTAAATTTGTTTAGACGTTTTTGCTCAAGTTGCATTAATTTTGATTTTACAATTGCCAATTTAGAAGAAACATCTTCGTTTTGATTCTGTTTTTCAACAATATCTTTAAGACATCCATAATAAAAATTTTTCTCGCGATTTAACTACTGGTTTATCATAAATGACTATTTTTTGAAAAACTTCCTAATGTTGCTTTTAACGTCATTATTCCACCAGGAGCTCAAATTCTGATACGAGTTACGTAACCTCAATTGTAAGTACATCGTTTTGAATTTGTTCTGTATATCTTCACTACCAAGCAATCCGTTGTTTAGTTTCCAATACTCTCTGCCATAGAAATTTAAACAATTTTTATCTTCGACTTTGAGCTTGAGAATTACGCTATGGTGATCTGAGAATGGGACGGCAATCGTTTCTATACTTTCTGTGAATTTTATAAATTTTTCTAAGCCGTACACTCGATCAATACGAGATTTCGATTCACCTCTACAAAAAGTAAATTTAGTTTTGCTGTTTTTTGTTAACTCCACATCCTTTAAATCAAGTTCACTTACAAGTTTCTTTAAGCCGTCACAAATATTTTTAACCAAACCATTCGAGTTATTTCGTTCCAATATGCAATTGAAATCTCCCAGTATAATATTCTCCCTGAACTCAGCTAAATGAGCCAGTATCTTGTCTGTGAAGAGAAGGTCTCTCTCCCGCTTAAACTTGGATCCTGAATGAGCATAAACGTTAACATAATTTAACCCGTCAATTACAGCCGATATAATCCGGCCGTTTGGATTCATAACAACATCACAAAACCCAATACCATTACGCAGAATAATGCCGGTACCTTTGCCGTCCTCACTTATGTTAATCAATCCCGTATGCGTCGGTAGAAATGAAAAACTCTCGAATGTAACCTCTTGGATAAAAATAATGATAATGATCGTTATTGTAAATAAATTCTTTGAGCAAATGTTGTTTAACGTGACAACTAATCGCGTTCAGATTAATTGTTGCAATTCTTCGTATAAAGCGTACACTTTCTTGGGACATTATTTGAATATTAGTGAAATTTATAATGGAAAATCAGAACTAGAACGTATTTAAAAAATCTTCTTCTTTTTTCTTCTTCGTTTACCTGTGCCTAATTCTGCGTCTGTGTTATCTGTTTCCGAGGTGGTTCTCGATGGTTGCTTTAGTGTTCCTTCTCCGAGAGCGTTCTCCTTCTCTTCTAGAGTCATCGGTGCTGGTTGAGTGTTGTCGTCGGTCTCGTCATCAGTTTCAGAGGTGAAGATACGCTCTGGAACTGTAGAGCTATCATGGTCGTTCATATTCTGCTCGGTGATCTTCCCTGTTGTGGATGCGGTAGGTTGCGGGTTTTCTGGTGTTTTAAAAACGTTAGAGTCTGTCAAGTTCGCACTACTTAATATTTTCTTTGATGCTATTGGTAAGACTGTCATTGACGTCGTTGGAATATCCGCCATGTTTTCACGTCTGGTAGCGATTTTGAGGTTAGCTGCAACGTGGCTATATAGGTTTTGATTTCCCCTGATAGCGTTTTCCTTGAGGCCAGCCAATTTTGGACATTCAGCCTTGACATGCCCTTCCGATTTACATAGAAAGCATTTGTTTTTTAGCCCCTCGTAGTACAATCTAGCTCGGAAATGGCCGATGTACAGATTTGCTGGAATCTCTTTTTCAATCTCCATGTATACTCCCCTAATTCCACTGAAAACTTGGTATCCGAAATCTGCCGGGTATCGTTCGCGAATGTGTTGCCTGATTTTTCCAAACTATCCAAGCACGAACCCGATATCTTTATCGTCCGTTTCAGGTGGCAAGTTGAATATCCGGATGTATTTGAATTGGCGGCTTGCCAATTCTAGTTGAACATGTGCTTCGTCACCATCGCCATATTGAAATGTGTACTGGTCGTCCATCGTGCTCGAGAATCTATTGAAGCTAGTATCATCCATAAATTTTACGTAAAATCGTTGATCATTTTCGTCTTTATACACAGAGCGAACATCGGTTGCAGGAACTTTCAAAACCTTCATCATAAACTTAAGAACATCCAAATGCGCTGGAATTTTGGCTGAGCTGTTAAACGCCAGTCTCAACGTATTCTTTCTGGTCTCCATTGTTATATCTATTCTTTGAATAGATTCCGCTTATAAAGGCTTTGTTATCTCGCTCTGAGCGCGAGCTCAGTAGATCACTAGTTCCTGAGCACTCTTTTGTATGTACGTGTTGCTTCCACGAAATCCAAGTATGTACTGCCTTCGTGCCATTCATTTTGCACTAAAAGGGGGAAGGAATTTCACAGATGCTTTCGTTTGCATATAAGGTCATCAAAATCGGATTCTATATTCTATAAGAAAGGTGCGTTATTTTCATGCATACATACAGATTCAATACATACACACACATACACACGAACAAACATTGACCAGTTCGTCGAGCTAAGTTGAATGGTACATACGACTCGGCTGTCCGGGCCTTGGATCTATTCTGCGTTTTCCGACCAGTTTTATAACCTTTGTTTAGTATAACACAGCTAAAACGAAAAATAGTTGACCCTAGGATATTGCAATAATTTTTGTACATTCGAAATCCATCTATTTAAACCTATAAGAATGGAGTTTTATCTGTCTCACCCTCATAGACTTGGAAATTACCAAAATACCGGCGTAAAAAGTTTGCATTTGGTTGATAAAGAGCAGTGAGTAACAGCAGTACATCCGTACTGGTGCTGGCATAAAATAGACTTCTGTGTGGTCCAAAGCAAAATGCCCAGCAGCTCCTATCCCAACCTCCACGTGGTACCGACTGGGATATGAGCAACCAAGGGAATATCGGTGGACCGGTGAGAACTTGATCGTATGCTGACAGGGGAGGGGGAACTGTTCTCTGGACAGCTTGCCGAAGTGTCTGTCCTCCATACTAGGGGCAGCTCAAACAGCGTCTGATCCGGAGCGGACGGCTGAATCATGAAATGCGGTGTCTCGCCAGCTACACCCAAGACGACAGCCCCGTCGCGAGATTAGGCATCCGCAGTCCTAGGCGATGAAATAAGGACGACGATTGGAAGTTAGGTACATGGAACTGTAGATCGCTGAACGCCCCGGGTTGCTACCGGATTCTGCTGGATCAGGTAGAACCCCGCTACTTCGACATCGTTGCGCTTCAGGAGCTTTGCCGAAAAGGAGAGAGGGTACGGAGGATTCATGTCATCAACCAGCTCCGGGACCCCCAGACTTCAGAGGAATACGCGCAACAACTTGGCGCATCGTGGAGGGGCTTGGCACATCGCCTCTCGAGGACGGCTGGTGCAGCATTCGTACAGCTATCGAGGAGACCGCTACGGTGACTCTACAAGTAGCAGAAACGACTGGTACGATGGGGAGTACGAGACAGCGGTGAACGAGTAGAACTGGACCTGGGCAGGTCAACGAGAGAGAACAAGGTCAGTTATAAACGGGTTCGGAACGACATAACCACGATTCTCTGACGAAAGAAGTGCTTGAAAGAGAATCGTGAATATGAGGAGCTGAAACAGCTGTACTGTGCCCGTGATACGCGGAAGTTCTATGAGAAGGTAAACCAGTCTTGCAGAGACAGAACAAGTACAACGACGTGGATGGGACCCTTCTCACGGATGCCAACGAGTTGGTCGACTGGTGGAAGGAGTACTTCGATGGATACTTGAATGGTGATAGAGTGAACAGAGGTGGAGTAGGAACTGATATAGGAGCACCAGCAGCAGATGACCGAGTACCAGCCCTCGATGTTTGTTACTGACTTCTTTACTCTATAGTCTGTACCGGGAAAGCTCAGTAGCAAGAGACCCTGTGACGATGGTCCCAGGATCGGCTTACTACTGGGTAATCAGCGGGGCTTCGCGATCAACGGTGCGGACTACTTTCACCTTGCTATTTGGGCTATTGTATTCTGATTTATATTTAAAATGCACTTAATTATGTAAAGGAAACTATTTTATTGAAAAGAACTATTTTTGAACGAGAATATTGAGTGATTTATTAATATTTTCTATTGTGAGTGTGTTTGTGTGTGGGTGTGGGGATGGCTGATGATCGGTACGTACCGCTGCTTAAGATGACGCTGCCGCTGCTCGGTGTGGGCGACGCTGCTGCCGTTGCGGTGGCGTAATGCTCTGCTTCGTTGCTGCTGAGGGTTGACGCTGCTGTGGTTATCGACGAAGGCGGGGAGCGGGGAGGTAGCCAACTCAAACGTAGTCTGCTGGTGTTTCTCTCTGGTCTTCCCTCGTTGACGTAGATCGACAGGCCCAGGACGATACCGGAGTGACCGTGCCGAGAGGGGTAAGTCCTCCTTTGCGGTGATGGCTCTAAGCCAGAGGACTGTCGCTGGTCCTTTACGGGTTAGACGTAGCGTGCATCCAGGGCTCGCTAGGCCGATCGTGTGCTGCTTTAACCGTATGCCACGGTCTAAACTACGTTCACTTGGCCAATTACGGGCCGCAACAACTCCTGTTGCCACTGACAACCCGTACAAGAACTCTTCTAATTTTCTAGATTTCAACATTATGCACACGACTACCAGCTACTATCTGATGATGGCTGGCAATTTGGGCTAGCAAGAAGGCTCTTCGCGCTCTTTTTTCCTCCAATCTTTTTCGATGGATGCGCGATATTTCGCGCCTTAATGAATTTGACACCCATCTGTATAACAGCTTTCCTCCCCCTCGACAAATCTGTCATACTGGATGGGTGCTGCCCATTTTACCACCCACTTGTACCCACTGTGTGATGTTTATATTGTTCAGTGTGCTTACAATTTTTGGTATTTTTACTTATTTTATTTTGATTAACCCTACTAACCTATTTTTTTACAAACAACATTAACATACCAATACATTTTACTAACCCTACTTATGATAACCCTTAAATATTAACGTGAAAGTATGACTAAACATTTAAGCACAAATAAAAATCATACTGGATTCTGTAACCGACGGTTACACTATCCCTCCACCTCGGCAAAATAAATGTTAGAACTCTATTCTTAACATTTATTTTATATTCTCTACACACTACGTACTTCTAAAACTTACAAGACGTTACCATTGATAAATAACATATATTGAAAATTTACACGTATTTTATACAGTTGAATAGACAAATATACTAAGTGAGCAACTAAACACCTTCGGAAATCGTGATTGACTAAAAGCTAATTTTAATTTCAAATTTGCCATAATTTCACACATGTGATTTCCCTCCTATGCTTAGGCAACACGGTGCACACCATTGGTAAAATCTAGTACTGCCATTCATTGTTTAATCGATTCTCATATCGGGTAATTCGGTCGACGTTTGGTGAAACAATTCAGTCTACCTACAATTTGATCGCGTGCGGATGGAAACGTGTGGATCATTGAGTGAAATGAATTTACTTTACTCTATCTTGATTTATAAAGATTGAGAAAGTATGTCAGCGGTATTTCAGTGATTTAAGTGACTTAAGAGTAAGATTGTTTTTTTAAGGTATTTGTTCTTTTGTTTTAGGCGTATCAAAACGTCTTTGTTCCAAGGGTTATTCCCCCAGTTGGCCACCTGGGGATCTACAGGAATAACTCCTGAAACAATGTGGTTTCGAGGTTATTCAGTAAAGGTTTGTGCGATCAAATACGATGCAGCTTCGTTTTTTTTTTTTAGTTTTCCCTAATCATTTAGGGGTTTATCCTTATTCAATTTTTCTTTAGTTGTGCACTATCTAAAGGAAATTATATTTTTATTTCAAGGTTACGAAGCTTCATTCCATATGGCATTCATTTGAGCTAAGCTGTAGTGATTCATCTGTACATAAATTATTCACCATCTCTACTGTATTAACCACTCACATGATGATCAGACATATCATGAGTGAGACGATGAGAGGTGAAGAATCGCATCTAAAGTTCTGTGAGTTGAATACCTCATACACTACGAAGAACATCATGGTAGTTTATTTATTGGTGAGTCGAATTTATGTCGTTTATTTTACTTTGTACCGGGTCGAATATCCTGTGCTGAAAAAATTCCAAGATTTTTCCCTTGCTCGTCAGCCAATTCATAAGAACTACTACCCCGTTTTGCAACCACGATACATGGTGTGAAAAGCGGTCCATACTTCGCGTTAAAATTATCAGCTGCCGAGGAAACACGAAAATTCTTCTTGTAGACTTTCTGTCCGACTTGATAAGTCGGTGCAAACTTCTTATGTCTCAAGTTATACACTCTACAATGTTTCTCGTGACTCTTCTCTAGATTATTGATTACCGTCTGCAGAATATTTCCCCCAACTTCTCTCCTGTGCTGATCTCTTACATCGATGGGTAATTCTCCTTCATCCCGCTCCAACCGATGTTCCTCGCCTTTCACTACTTTCTCGTGCCCATACAGTATACGATAGGGAGTATAGCCAGTGGATGCGTGGATTGTAGTGTTCATCATCTCTTCTATTTCAGCGACTCTAGTATCCCATATTCGCAGATCTGTCTGCATATACGTTCTTAGACAGGCGTTTATTATCCGGTTAGTTCTCTCCACCGGATTCACCTGACTATGGTGCCTCGAATTAGGCCAATGTTTGACTCCTCGGTGGTTTAAGAGTGCTTGGAATTCTTTTCCCTGGAATGTGGTTGCATTATCGCTTATAACCACTTCCGGGGTTCCATAGCGCCTCATCCACTGGTCCTCCATTATTCTGCAAACAGATTTTGCATCAATCCTTTTCACCGGCACGAGCATTGTCCATTTAGAAAAACAATCCAACAGGACTAACAAATGGCAATTTCCTGTCCGGCTTCTAGGCAAATTTTGAATGAAATCCAGAGCCACGATCTGAAACGGGCGATCAGTTAACCTTTGCTTTCCCATGGGTGGAACCACTGGGGAAGAAGAAGGTTTGCATTGCTTGCAAATGTCGCAGGCCTGAATATAACGCTTGGTATCTGCTGCCATTCTGGGCCAGTAGTACCGAATCTTCAAGCGATGTAATGTTTTTTCATATCCAGGGTGCAAGCAGTCATCGTGTTCCTGTTTTAACACAATTTTTCGCAGTTTTTCTGGCAGGCAAAGTTTCCAGTCGTACGTATAGTCTAAAACATCAGAGATTCCAGACACCAACTTGTACAACTTTTCCTCCTCAATTTTAAAGTCCGCGAAACTATCTGGTTCATTTTCGACTTTTATATACAGGTTAGCATACCAGCAGTCAGAAGTAGTTAAATCCACAGATTCAACTGCCCTGGAAAGTGCATCGGCAACCACGTTTTCCGATCCCTTTCGGTGCTGCACCTGCATGTCGTATTGCTGTAGAAGAATACTCCAGCGGCTGAGCTTCGAAGAAGGCTTCCATTTAGTGTTCATAATGAACGAAAGAGCTGATGAGTCCGTCACGAGAGTAAACCTTGTCCCTTCGACATAGGGACGAAATTTCTCTATCGCTTCCAATGCCGCTAACCCTTCCTTTTCAGCTGCCTTCCATGATCGCTGAGGTGTAGTGAGCTTTCGGGAAAAGTACGCTATTACGTGTTCTTTGTCGGCAAGTTCTTGTGTAAGAACCCCAGCTATAGCAATGTCACTCGCATCTGTTTGAATTTTAAATGGCAATTCAAAATAAGGATTGGCCAGAATGGGTGCTGTGATAAGTTTTTCCTTCAATCTGTTAAAAGCCTTTTCTGCTATTTCGCTCCATGCTACCATTTTTGGCTTCCCTTTTAACAAGTCTGTCAAAGGGCCTGTCATTTCACTAAAGTTTTCTATAAAGCGACGATAATAATTTACCATGCCTAGAAAACGCCTCAGTGATCTTACGGAAGACGGTCGTTCAAAATTAACGATTGCCTCCACTTTTGCGGGGTTTGGTCTCATGCCGTTTTCGGACAAGATAAAGCCCAGATATGGTAACTCTGGCACGCAGAATTTCGATTTTTCTACATTAATCGACAAATTTGCGCCCCTCAGACGTTTTGCCACCTCTTGAAGGTGACGAATATGCTCTTCAAATGTGTTGCTTGCGACCACGATGTCATCAAGGTACACAAACACATTTGGTTCTAGCTCCCCGTAGCCCAACACTTGGTCCATTAGCCTGGACAATGTTGCCGGGCTATTGACCAAACCGAATGGCAAACGGGTAAATTGAAAAAGCCCACGGCCAAATACGCGGAAAGCAGTAAATTTCCGTGAGGCAGGATCAAGAGGAATCTGCCAGAATGCTTTGGACAAATCGATGGTAGACAAGTATTTTGCCGAACCCAATCTTCCCAGTATCCTATCCTGGTGAGGCAACGGGTAAGCATCTTTCCTTGTCCTCTCGTTTAACTTACGTGCGTCCAAACACATTCTCACCTTCACTTTTCCTTCACCGTCATCTCCATCGACTTTCTTCATCACTGGCACAATAAGCAATGCCCAGTCGCTGGTTGACCGTTCAACCACTCCGGAAGCAATCCATTTTTCAAGTTCCTCGTTGACATTTTTCTGTACCTCCGGCGACCACGGATACGGATTTAAGCGAACCGGGGGGGCATCTTTGAAGTCGTCGGAAAGTTCTATTTTGTGGGAGAGTAATGGTGTTGTTTCCAATTTTTCACCTTCCACAAACTTCTTAAACTGTAGCTTTACCCGTTCTAGTTGTTCCATTTGTTCTTGTGTTAGCAGATCTTGTTTTTCTTGCTCATCAACATTCAGTTCTAAAGCTTCTGCCGCGTTTAACGAAGGTCCTTTAACTGTGGGTTCTATGTCGAATAGCCGCCAGAAATTGATTCCGAGAATCAATCGGCGTTTCAGTCCTGGTGCTATTAAGGTGGTTACAATTTTCGTAATTCCGTTAAAGGTTACTGGCAGATTTACGTACCCAACAACTTTCAATTCATTACCTCCAGCAGACGACAGCTTTGTTTTGGTGTCGAAAACTTTCAACTTCAAGGCGTCAAGCAGCTTTTCGCTACCTTTCCCTAAGATAGACACCTGTGCTCCACTATCCAATAGCCCTATCATTTTTATTCCCATCGCAGACACTTCGTCAAACGGTCTATCATCGTTTTCTAAATTTAATTTTAGCTCACCCACTTCTGAGTTGTACGGAACAAAAACTGTCGAAGGCTTTTTGACTACAATTCGACGACCTTCTACGCCGACTTCTGTCCGTTTTTTGTACAATAGGGACAGTTCTCGGTTCTAAAGTCGTAGAATCCGCAAACCATGCAGAAAAGTTTCCTATCTCTCAGGCAGGACTTGTAGTGGTGGAATTTTCCTCTGCAGTTGAAGCATACAAGTTTATCAGGAATTTTGTAGTTTGTTAATCTGCGCTCTAAATCTCCTCTACTTGAACTTGACTGTGCATTGTCCTTGAAAGGATACAATTTCACAGGCAATGGTGTTTTAAACGGTTCGGGTTTTTGCTGCCAATTCAACCTCTCCCCACTAGCAGGAGGGTTCCATGGTTTCCCATCTGGCTTATTTGCTCTTTGGTTGCTAATCTAATTTACCTCGTGTACCTGAGTGAACTTTGGTTGCTTATCCTTTGCTCGGTACATCGGCATGTTAACGGAGTCCAATTTCCTTCCCCATTGCTTCAGCGATTTCAGGTTTCTTACGCCCTTTACTACTAAAGTATTTTTATAATCGGAGCGTAGGTTCCTGAAAATGATATCAAATTTGCGTTGCTCACTAGGTTGAACAGCCATGCACTGAAAAATTTCTATGACTGCATTATAGTAGTCTTGAAATTTTTCAGACTGCTTCTGCCATCGGTGAGTCGCTTGTTGTTCGTAATGGAAGTCCATGTCTGGAGGTTGAAACTCTAGCTTCAACTCCGTCACTAACTCTGTCCAATTTTGAAAATCTTTATTACTTTTTCCCTCAATGTACCAAGCCCTAGCATCTCCAATGAACAGATGAATTGCTTCATTGAACAAGGCTCGCTTGCTCATGTTTTCCGCTTCAGCCATAAATTCGACTTCTGCGATAAATTTATTCAACCTTTTTCCTTCATCTTCACCATCATACTTCATTCTCCAGTCCGCTACTGATCGTGGAGAGCGTCTGGGAGCATACGATCTGTCGCTATCCTCACTGGAGGGGCTACTCAAACTGGAACTAATTTCTGTTTCTGCGTTGTATTTTGTTCTACTATTTTGCCTTTCCGTATTCTTATTCTGTTTTTCTTTCTTTACCTCTTTCTTGTTTTCCACAGCATTTTCCTGATTTTCATCCTTCAAACAACTTTTTCCTTTTTCTTTTAAGTCGTAACTGCTTAGTTTAGACTCTATAAAACCTTCCAAGTGTTTCAACATTTTGTTCATAATTTCCTCTGTTTGTTTTCCTTTCACTGTTCGTTTTCTTTTCGGTTTGGGGGTGCTGGCTTTTCCTATCACTTTCCTGGTTGCTTTTCTATTTCGTTTTGGCACAGACTCTAGAATATTTTCATCATCACTACTGTCTGCCCTTTCCATTTCCGATTCTTCTTCCCTAATGCTCAAATTGCTCATTTCGGCCCTAATCTGTTCTTCCGTTCGTCTTCTTGCATCGGGATCTACAGATAGCAAGGTGAAATGATCGTTCAGCATTTTCATCGCAACCATTTCCAATCCTTCCGTGTCAAAGTTCTTTTTCAACCTGTCCAACCTGAATAGCAGGTGGATTAACCTAGTCTTCAATACGGGAAGTTCAGTTTTTTTAGGTTTTCTATTTTCCAATTGGTCACGAATTTTCGCTAGTTTTTCATCCACACGATTCAGTTCATCGACGCAATCCGCTTGTGTCTCAAAATACGCAACCGTGAAAACATTAGTTTCACGTTGCTCTTTCAATTTATTACGCAATTTCCTTTTCTTAGCATCACTGGAATCACTAGTTTTAAATGTTACTTTTCGAATTAGCAACTCATGCTCAATCTCATCGGTAAGCAGGTGTTCTACGTTCATGGAACGATATTGCAACATGAATTCTGAATTCATTTTTGAATTGTTTAATCAATAAATAATTTTGGACAAATAAAAAGTTTTGAAATAGTCGAACAATAATGTTATTTTTAAAATAGAGAATCAATTGAACAATGTATGGCAAATAATATGAATAAAAATTTTCTGATTTTGTGTTGTCGTGTGCTTATTTACTATTACTGTTAGTTTATTCAGGACCTTTTTCTGTATTTTCACTCGGACACTGTCCAAGTTTTTATTTATAATTTGAATCAAACTGCTATATCCGAAAATATCGTTGATGCTCTCTTTAAATTTTGAATTTTCAACTGTTTTTCTGAACGTTAATCAACCGCGATCTCTTTACAATGGCCAGCGTCTAGTGTAAGTATTCAAAAGTAAGTATTGCGCAATGAAATACTTGAGTGGTTGCTTAAGGATCCTACACAATCGGGTTGTGTACTCTACCGCCGCCTAGGAAAAAATCCACCGATTTTTATATACTACTCGTTTCCGCTGATTACCTTTCGTGTGTTGTAGTTGGGCGCCAAGTGTTACTTACTTCTTTACTCTATAGTCTGTACCGGGAAAGCTCAGTAGCAAGAGACCCTGTGACGATGGTCCCAGGATCGGCTTACTACTGGGTAATCAGCGGGGCTTCGCGATCAACGGTGCGGACTACTTTCACCTTGCTATTTGGGCTATTGTATTCTGATTTATATTTAAAATGCACTTAATTATGTAAAGGAAACTATTTTATTGAAAAGAACTATTTTTGAACGAGAATATTGAGTGATTTATTAATATTTTCTATTGTGAGTGTGTTTGTGTGTGGGTGTGGGGATGGCTGATGATCGGTACGTACCGCTGCTTAAGATGACGCTGCCGCTGCTCGGTGTGGGCGACGCTGCTGCCGTTGCGGTGGCGTAATGCTCTGCTTCGTTACTGCTGAGGGTTGACGCTGCTGTGGTTATCGACGAAGGCGGGGAGCGGGGAGGTAGCCAACTCAAACGTAGTCTGCTGGTGTTTCTCTCTGGTCTTCCCTCGTTGACGTAGATCGACAGGCCCAGGACGATACCGGAGTGACCGTGCCGAGAGGGGTAAGTCCTCCTTTGCGGTGATGGCTCTAAGCCAGAGGACTGTCGCTGGTCCTTTACGGGTTAGACGTAGCGTGCATCCAGGGCTCGCTAGGCCGATCGTGTGCTGCTTTAACCGTATGCCACGGTCTAAACTACGTTCACTTGGCCAATTACGGGCCGCAACAACTCCTGTTGCCACTGACAACCCGTACAAGAACTCTTCTAATTTTCTAGATTTCAACATTATGCACACGACTACCAGCTACTATCTGATGATGGCTGGCAATTTGGGCTAGCAAGAAGGCTCTTCGCGCTCTTTTTTCCTCCAATCTTTTTCGATGGATGCGCGATATTTCGCGCCTTAATGAATTTGACACCCATCTGTATAACAGCTTTCCTCCCCCTCGACAAATCTGTCATACTGGATGGGTGCTGCCCATTTTACCACCCACTTGTACCCACTGTGTGATGTTTATATTGTTCAGTGTGCTTACAATTTTTGGTATTTTTACTTATTTTATTTTGATTAACCCTACTAACCTATTTTTTTACAAACAACATTAACATACCAATACATTTTACTAACCCTACTTATGATAACCCTTAAATATTAACGTGAAAGTATGACTAAACATTTAAGCACAAATAAAAATCATACTGGATTCTGTAACCGACGGTTACATGTTCTTGAAGCGCTTTATGAGATCTAGAATCTGAAGAACAACAAACCCGCAGACGAAGACGGACTGCCGAGCGAGCTCTTTAAACTAGAGAGAGAGGTGCTGAAATGTGTCATTTCCAGGATTTGGGAGGAGGAAAAATCGCCAGAAGTGTGGATGGAGGGTGTCGTCTACCCTATTTACAAGAAGGGCGACAAGCTGGAGTGACGCAACTACCGCGGTATCTCGCCTATCATCCTATTCCGTCGTCTATCACCTTTAACCAGGAGGTTCGTAGGCTAGTACCAAGCGAGCTCTATGGGAGCCCGTGCCACCACGGACCAGATCTTCTCAATCCGACAGATCATACAGAAATGTCGTGAGTACAACGTGCCCACACATCGCATCTTCATTAACTTCACGGCGATCTATGTTAGAGTCGATCGAGAACTGCTATGACAGATCATGCACTTGACTGATCAAGGCCACCATGGCGCAAGTGATGTGCTACGTGCGTGTTTGGGGGTTACTCTCGAGCCCCTTTGAATCGCGCAGAGGTTTAAGACAAGTTGATGGACTTTCCTGTACGCTGTTTAATATCATCCTTGAAGGGCGTGATGCGAAGAGCAGGCATCGACACGAGGGGCACGATTTTCACAAGGTCTGTTCAGCTTCTGGGCTTCGCGGATGACTTTGACATCATAGCACGTAACTTTACGACGGCGAAGGAGACTGGAAGGCGAAGCCGGACGAATCGGACTGCGAATAAATGCGTCGAAAACGAAATACATGCAAGCGAGAGGCTCCAAGGAGAACAACATCAGTCTCCCAATTCAAGTCTCTGTCGACGGGGATGAGCTTGAGGTGATCGACGTGTTCGTCTATTTGGGGTCACTAGGGTAACCACCGACGATAACACTAGCAAAGAGATCCAGGCTAGGAATCGTGCCTACTTTTCACTTCGGAGGACACTTCGATCGATTCGAGTCCTCTACGGAATCGAGACAACAACGCTTCTCACGGAGGACTTCAACACTCTTGGAGTTTTCGAACGGAAGCAGTTGCGGACTATCTACGGTGGAGTACAGACGGACGGCGGAGAATGGCGACGGCCCATGAACCATAAGCTGCACGCGCTGCTTGGAGAAAACCCCATTGCACACCTAGCGAAAATCAATAGGTTGCGGTGTACCGGTCTCGTCGTAACGATGCCGGATGACAACCCTGTGAAATCACTTCTCGTGGAGTCACTTTTTTCCAGCAACCATGCTGGCACCAGAAATAGAGGGGCGCTGAATGCACGATGGCGATCGAAGGAGGCTTGTGGGTGAAGAGACGCCTGGGGAACTTGCGAAACACAACCCAAAACCGAGCAACATGGCGACAACTTCTTGATATAGCACGATATAGCATGAGCCACCACGACTCTCCTCTGATTGGTAAGATAAGGTAAAATGTTTGTATGTAGGGACCGGGAGAGGTTCATATGGTGGTTCGCAAACCCTTGAGGGTTCCTAGTAATAAAACATAAACTAATCAAGCAAATGGAACCGAATGTGGCATGTAGAGATTTTAAGGAGCAAGAAATACTTCTATGGTAGTTCGATGCTCCTCCATTTTCTATGATTCTCTTACAAACAAATCATCAACAAGTTTCTGGACTACTCAAGAATTTATAAAGTAAATAGGATAAAAATTTAAGTTGAAGTACAAGAAGTGTTTTTATTGTTTGAGAAATGGTTGAATGGGTGAATCAACATTCACCAATGTAATAAAAGTGTTCCAAGAACACATTGACGTCATCTTGTCCACTTTTAATGCTTATCATGAAAAATTAATGTTCACGATTGAGAGGGAGGAGAATCAAAAGCTTAGATTTCTAGACATGATGGTTTACAGAAGAGAGAGAAAAGTAACAAAGATTTGGGCACCGAAACAGGAAAATGGAAGGTACTTAGATTTTTATTCAGAAAGTCCGTTTGCACACAAGTGCAACACAGCGATCGCGTTAGTTGATCGAGCAATAAAGCTCACAGATGCAAATCAAAGACCGTGCACAATAACAGCAGTGAGGGAAATTCTTCTGTGCAATCGGTACCCGGAATGGTTTATACGAAAAATAATTAAAAAAAGAACACATAAGCACTACAACTCCCTTCAGACAGACAAAAACAGCAATCAAGAGAAAAGATTTATCTCCGCTCCTTACATTCCAGGGCTAAGCGAAAAATTGTCCAAAATTTTAAATAAGCAGGGAATAACATTAGCGCATAAACCGGGTGGCAAGATAAAAGACACAGTATTTAGCCGCCTTAAGGACCCGATTCCAAAAATGAAAACAAAAAATGTCGTATATGAGGTTCCGTGTGGCACAGATGATGGCAAAGTTTATGTTGGACAAACAGGGCGTATGTTGGAAACAAGAATAAATGAACACAAAAATGACATACGGAAAAAAGAAGCAAAAACAGGATTAGTACAGCATCACCTGGATCATGGTCACAATTTTGACTTTGACAACACGAAAATTTTGGAACGCATCGAGAATCAGGAGAGCAGAACCATTGCGGAGGCGTTTCACATACGGCGGGTGGGTGACGAGAGAACGGTTAATATGCAACGCGAATGTGGGGGGATGGACTCAGCCTACAATGGTTTAGTGAGTAAGATCCGAGCAATATCTCATACCGTAACAGAAAATTAAAAGTTACCAACACAGGGAAGGTATATGAGTAATAAATTTAAAAAAAAAAATAATAATAATAATAAAAAAGGTCAGTAAGCAAACCACACTGGTGGGAGAAGAATGTTGTTTTGTCATGTAAGTTGAAAATAAAAATTTGTGTAGTACGTGTTGTGTAACTAATGTAGAAATAAAATTTTAGATCTGACGATGGCTGAATAACAGTACGCCGAAACGTCATGTTAAAGCAAACATAGTGTGTATATTTCACCGAGAAAGATCAACCATCCAAAGGGAATAAAATTATACGGTGACTAAAACCTCAAACAAGTGTTCCAAGAACGTTTGTCGCCTGCCAGGAAGACGGGAGGAAATCCAAAGCCACAGAAATGATGAAAAGAGCGGCCAGCAGTTTTGGGCGGAATCCCAACCTTTCCGTCCGAAATGCCGCAAGCAAGCTGGGAGTGTGGTCCACATCTGTACGTTAATTGCGTAGTATAGGATAATGAAACTAACGTCAAGGCAGATTTTTAACAGCTTCCTTAACAGGAATATTTTACAGCAACTGGAAGAAGAAAGGTAACAGAGATTTCCAGATACAATAAGTTGTGTTCGTTTGGTTGGAAGAGCAACATTTTCATTGCGAAAGGTTCCATCAAACAGGAAATTTACGGGCGGAAGTGCCTGAAAAAACGTCTGTTGTCTTTCCTCAAGCAATACAGTTGTTCCGTTTTGTTTTAGTCGGATTTAGCACCTTGCCATTACAGAAAAGGCCATGTAGTGCTATGTCGCGAACAATGTCCTGGTAGTGCCGAAAGACATGAACCTTCCCAACACACCGAACCAAGAAGGCTGTACAGAACTTGATGGAAGAAGTCAAAAGAAAGATCCGACAATTCGCATTCGCTAAAAAGAAAGCTTGAGTCAAAATTTTACTTTTATTCTGTACGAATTCAACTTGACAATGAAACGTGATTTGTTTTATTGAAAAAAAAAAAATCGATTTACACACATTTTCGGTCCACCATTTTTTGACCGTAACATCCTTTATGTTACCGCCAACATGTTGTTTTTTACAACAATTGGTATTCTGATAATCTTCCTGTTCTTTCAGGAGTACCTCAGGGTTCGGTCCTAGGGTCAATCATATTCTTGCTGAACATCAAGAACTGGCCTTCGATTTTAGAATATTGTAATGTTCATATATTCGCAAAAGACGTACAACTTAAATTTCAATTGCGCTTCTCCTGTTCTGTTAGGTAATAATTCGATTTTCTTCGTTGATAATGCTTTTCTTGCATGATCAGCTGAGGGATAACTATCGTGTTGGGCTTTAGATGGGCAGAATACTTTTCGCAGCAGTGTGGTAAAATTTAAGGTGCTCTAAGATACTTGTACCCTTGGACGTGTTGTTTCATTCGTTGCACTAAATTACGACTCTTAAAAGCAATGAATTTTCTACTATCTACAGCGCCTGCCGCCATGCTTTATAGAATATCTGAACAGCGTACGATTCAGTTAAGAGAAATGAGTTATGGTGGACTCTGCTCGAACACTGATCTGACTGAAACTGATTAGACTGATAAGTGCCACCCTTGAAGGTACCACATCAAGCGTCAGCGTTAGATAGTTTACGGAAGAATTGGCACCATCACTACGAATTCTTACATACAGCTATGATTTGCTGACGATATCGACATCATTGGTTTTAAACTTAGAGCGGTGGAAACAGTTTTTGGGCCAGCGAGGGTTCAGGTTTTGTCATGAACTCTAATAAAACGAAGTACATAGAGGCAGAAAGCGTGGTAGCCCATCAGATGTTGATGCTGAGATGGTTGTAGGTGGGAACTGATTTAAAGTAGTCAACGGAATTACTTACCTTGGTACATTGGTAACGTGCGACAACGAGATTAATCGTAAGATAAAGAGGCAGTCCTTGACGACAAACTGGAAAATGATGATAAGAGAATAAAACACGCCGGGTTTAAGTGGGCTGGGTATGAAGCTAGAATGCCGAAGAAGCGCTTAGCGGCTATACTCAGGAGAAATCCCAGTAGAGGCTGTCGGCCACGGGGTAGACCCTAAACTCGTTGGATGTGGGCTGATGACGAGGATACCCGCGTAATACGTGTTAAAGGCGTTCGTAGGGTAACAGCCATGGCGACGTATTCTGAATTCGCCACTGGCTCGATTATCAGTTTGTCGCCGCAAAAGTAAAATAATGTAACAATAAAACATCGTTTTTGTTCGCAGTATTTAGTCCATACAAACAACAGATTCAATGCACGAATTAGAGGCCATAAGATTGATCATTTTTATTCAATGCATTCCACGCCATCCAGTTTTGACAAACTTTCATTTTATTCGTTCCGGGATTTTTATAAAATTGTAATTTTAAATTTAGTTTAAATTTAAATTTATGTTTAAATTTTTTCTGACATATAAATGAGAATATTACAAGTTACATTTCCACTTTATGTAACGCCCCTTCTCACTCTCGTTCAGGAAAAAAAATCATGCCTTTTTTAATACAGGTCGGACTCGATTATCCGGAACATCAAAAAAAATTTTCGTTCCGGATAATCGAGTTTTCCGGATAATCGAATCACACAAAAAATACTTGAATTTTGCGATTAACGAACATAAAATAAATATTTCTTTTCTTTATTTACTTGTATGATGCAGAAGCGTAACCAGAAGTTATTTCTGAGGCAAAAAGGGGCAAAATCTTGAGAAGCAAAAAAAAATTGGACATTGATTATTTTCACTTAATTCGAACATGTCCCAAACATGCCGGAAGGGGCTTAAATGGTAACAAATATGCCAGAAGGGATGGTAAAGACAAAATTTCGCAATAAAAATTGAAAACGGACACAAAAAAATAAAATTCCGGATAATCGAGTCTAAAATTCCGGATAATCGAATTCCGGATAATCGAGTTTCCGGATAATCGAGTCTCCGGATAATCGAGTCCGACCTGTACTATTGGTGTATATGATCAATGTAGAAACAAACATGTCTATTAACAGTGAAAGTGTTTTAATGTCATCTTGATAATTTATTAATAAGCTATATAAGCTCTTTTATATAACCATGCTTGAACAACTTACAAGCCTATTGCGTGTAAGAAATTGTCCTCATTCATTTTTTAGAAAATCAATTCTGCACTTGCAGGCTTTTTATGTATGCTTTTCCACTTGACTTATCTTATCACCAGAAACTCCACTTGGTATGTTATACCCCAGAACAAACCGATACTCTTGATGAAAAGTTTATTTCATACAGTGTGAAATCGTAAAACGATAGCATTGAGTTAGAGTTAACCTATGCAAAACAATCGTGATACTTGAGAGCAGCTTCCACGTTACCAATTGCATCTAGTGATACAAGCATATAAAGTTATATTGAGCAAAGTAGTGAAAAGCTTGTCTGCCCCAGGCACACCCTGTAGGAAACTCTCATCGACTGCCGAGCTCGAGCACGGCAGCTGTTTATGTATTCTGTTTACCAAACAAGACATGAAAGGTGAAAAATCACCTTTCTTCGATTACCGACATCGACAGACAGTGGAATTTGTTTAGAGGATGGTAGTCTAAAACAAGGCAGACGGCGACGCTGTCGAAGGCAGGTTCGTACGCCTTCACTGCTGGCCCTACTGCGCTAACGTTGGCTCTTCCGGCTGCAAGAACAAGCAAATCTGTCAACCAATAACCTGATATTTAAAGGCAAAGCCGGCGAGCCAACAGCACCAGTATACCCCAGGGTGATACATTCAACCCTTACTATGAGCGATGATGAAGGTAGAACATTTCGACTTCTCAAATGATCACCATCATGTTCATTAAAAGTGTATATACCTACATGATAAACTTTTAAAGCAGATCGCAACTTTTTATTCACGTTCTGTCGGTTCAGCTGTACTGGCTGCTAATTTGCTTATTTGGTACAAGCCAAAGGGATAGTTTGGTATGGGAATAGTTACAGAAAATTTTCGTTTCATACATCGAATACATATCCGAAACACCCGGAAATACTCGTTTAGTGCCCCTACAAGAGACTGAATTAAAGCGTAATCATACCACATAATTATAAAACAAGTGCCAGGGTAAAAAAAATTAACGACAAAAAGCGTATTGCTACTTGAACACTGGCATACCAGCCCTCGTTACTAGTTCATCTTCAGCAAGCAGCAGCTGGTCCCGCATATCACGGTTTTATCTACGCTATCAACATCACCATCATCTTTATAATTTGCATATAAATACACACTTGAGCACACATCTTGTCTGAGCAGCGGCAAAGTGTAGGTGAACCCACCCATCATTGAACCCCCAACTCGGCGGGGAGGAGCCCATTTCGTGCTCCAAGTCACTGGTTCAAAGCTCCACCCAACCGCCGTTACCCCGATGCTGGAATGCCGGATTCGGAAATATCAATAAAGTAAGAAACTTCGAATGTTCAGTCTGGGAGTAAGATGGTGTTCTTTGCCCATTTCGCATCTTCGCCTTTGGCACAGTTTGTCCAACCGTCGTCGCTCGGTTTCCCCGTACGGTCGGGAAGACTATTGTCGGCCTATTGAGAAGAGAATAACGAGAGGTGATATATTTTATCGATGATTTCAACATTATTTTCTTTCGATTATGTGTGATTTGGAAAAAAAAAAAATTACACGTAAGTCGAAAATAGAACAACTCATACGTCATGTTAGCTACACAACAAGGCAAGTGCAGCTCGGAAGACAAGGTTCCGGTTACGGAATGCATACACGCTCTTGACTGGTCAAGCACCAGGAATGCTGGGTGAGTTCAAAACAAGTTTTTCAAATTATCAAAATTCAGATATTGAAAAAAAAAAACCTAACAGATTATTCATCCAATCAAACATAAACTCATAAACTTTTGCTGGTAACAAGCTAGAAATCTGACCACTAAGTCCCAGCATTTCTTCCGCAGTCCAACCACCAGAAATAGCCGGAAACAATTTTCCCAGCGTTACCCACTCTGTATGCACCACATGGCAAAGGTACGCATCACACCATCACTATGGGGAAGAAAGGATGAAAACGATACCCGTAAACGAAGCCGGTTTTGAGTTTTGAGCTGGTTGTTGATGGGAAAACTTTCCTCCTTTATCAGAGAGCTAATTTACGTTCGAGATAGAATTCTTTGTCCGTAGACTGGAGCTTCGGAGCAGCGCTCGGGTACGGGAACGACAATTTGCGTGCATGAGAACTCAATTTGAGTGAAAAATTTTCAATAAGAGAGAGAAGTTTCCGGCTCGGTGCATCTATCGACCGCAAGATTTTCGTGTTTGACAGTACCTTTCTTGCTAATTGACAGAAATTAGAGAAATCGAACGAGTCAGTGAAGAACAAGTGCAGTCCCAAAAAGGACCAATGTTGAAAGGCATGAGTAGACGAATATAATTTGATCAAGAGTTTGTCCTACTGAATTCAGTAACTGGTAAGTGATTGAATTAAAACATGTGATTCATTTTTACTATACCTTGTTTGGAAACTATGACGTTGGTTTTAGATTATTTTGACATCATCTTTGTTTACGTTTGAGAAATTCCGGGACAATAAGCATCTATTGGAACTGTTCACAATATTTTGCAGTTTTTTGAATATTTTGACGAAACTAGTTTTCTTCATGTGAGAAAATTCAACGTACAATTGCCCATCAGAAAATATCGTATTTCTCAGGTCGAACAGCTTGGTCGAATGCTGACAGGGAAAGGGAAGCTGTTCCTCTTGGAGGACAGTTTGTCGAGCAACTGTTCCCCATGTCAGGAGCGGCTTAAACTGTGAGTGATCCAGAGTGGACGGCTGAACTATGAAATGCGGTTGCTCGCTACATCTTAGACGGCAGCTCCGTTGCGAGACTATGCATCCGCAGTCCTAGCAAGGCTGCATGCCGAAAAAAATACTACAAGGTATTCAGCCCTAGGGTTGTATGAAATGGTGACGTGGGACTAAACACAGACACAGACACAGTTATTAGGGGATTTTTTGTTACAAATTATATAGAGTCTGCAGACAGAATCAATTTGTTTGCTCAGCAACTGTACGTATTTTTATTTTCAACCTCCCCTGGAAATCAATTTTTGAAATATATTCAACAACACTCGAAAGAATGTCGTTTATATTTGGCGATATTATGCCTGTAGTATTTTTTGCGCAAAGAACATGTATTTGACAAGGCACAAACATATCGTGTTTGTTGAAGTAGAACCAAGAATTTCTCGTAATGCGTCAAAGTCAGAATTAACTCTATTTCCTCAAAAACCAAATCCAATAATACTAACGTTATCATAATGAATGGTTTTGTCTTATTTAACTCTGATTAAATCAAATCTATAATATGAATCTTACTCTTAAAATAATATGAAAGCCCTTACAAAGGTTCATTATTTGGCAAACATAACAAGATATGTTAAACAAAATTATTGACAAGTTCCAGCAAAAAATCGTAGCAATCAACAATTCCATTTTTGTTTTTTGCTTAACAATTTTTTTCATTTGTCTACAACTATATTCGCTGTATTACTATACTAATATACGTTTATTATGGTAAAGCTTAGAATAATAACATATAATCTAACAATTTTGAAATAAAAAAGGAGATTCTGAATGAATCTTAGTAAATAAACCAAAAATTCACAAGCACTCGCAGGCTCTTACTCTTCTATAAAAGTGTATATTTGAGAATTTACTCTTTCGATACTATCCGGTCACGATTATTTAGTGAATATCGAAGTTAAAATTAATAAATATCCGTTGCAAAATCTTACAATTCTTCTTGAGAAATTTATGGTAATCATATTTATAAGATAAACTTTCAATCACCATCAACAGCAGCATTGCAGTGTTTCCTCGATTGCACACGAATAGAAATGTACGAACAAAAGTGTACCACTGCAATACGAATAGTAGCGCTGCAGTACCAATAGAAGTGTACCGCTGAAATTTACGAATAGAAGAGTACCGCTGCAATCATAGACGACGAGGGACCTGCGGTTCTTCACTCCACTGGTACTGCTGCTTTTACCGGCATGTTTTCTTTCAAGACATCAGTTTCTATTAGGTTCCAAAAGCAGGTTTAGAAATTGTTCAAGGATGAGGATTGTTACAAATTTTTTGGAAAACTTTTACCTTCGAGACATCATTTATAAGAGCGAGGGCCTAGTGTGGTTGGTAACGTCTCTGCCAACCACGCTCGGTTCAAATCCCACCGCCGACATAGGTGTCGATGGTTGTGGGGTGGCGTGATCCACTCACAACCAACCTAACTGGTCTAGATTCAATCCTAGCCGACACCGGGAGATTTTCTGAGGCGAAAAATCTCTGGGATCACGCCTTCCATCGCATGAGGAAGTAAAGCCGTTGGCACCGGTCCGTTAACAAACGGGTCGTGAGTTAGGGTCCTGAGTGTGGAGTCGCCTCCCTGGGCGTCGGTGATTGGCCACAACAGTGGCGGAACTAGACTGACGGAAAATAAGCGAGAATAAAAAAAAAAGACATCATTTAAGTCTAAGCTCATGGAAGCAAAAATAAATTGACCTATTGGGACGAGGACACTCCGTCAATTTTTATTTCGATATTGATACAGAGTATATCACAGGGAACGGATGGTGTCCATTCACGTCGTCTGTGCTAGGAATGCTCGCATGTAATTGGTTCATTATTCGCGTAAATTTGTCATTGAAACTTTTTATCAATTTTATCGCTTAACAATGAAATTAGAGTGATAACTAGCATATTACAAAATTGTTTCACATTTTATCTATCCAACAACATATTGGTGATTGTTATCCATCATGTGGTTATGCTGTTATTAACGTTTGAAATCTGACGCAACATCTGCCAGTTTCATTTCCAATTTTACAGAATGCATCCCAGTAAAGACGTAGTCCCACGTCAATAAAACACTACCTGGATACGAAACGGAATAATCAGCAACGACCTAGGTGACGAAATAAGGACGACAATTGGATGTTCAATACATAGAACTGTAGATCGCTAAACGTCCCGGGGTGCGTCGAGATCCTGCTAGATTGGTTAAAACCCCACCACTTTGACATCTCCAGGAGCTTTTCCGAAAAGGAGAGAAGGTATGGAGGATTAGTGGACAGTAGGGGAAAACCGTACAAGACGCACCAGTTAGGTAAGAGGGCCCACGCTATTAATTCCCCGAAATACTCACACATGTGGCTTTTTATGATGAATTTCTTCGTTTTTCTCATGAAAACCTACCTTTCCTACACTGCCGGTACCCGCATAACTGTCCCATACTGATTTTGGTCACTTTTGAGTTATCATTGGGAATCGACTTAATTGTTATCGTATTTTCTGGGGAAAAATTAAAATTGATACTTTTGTATGGAAAAACATGGAAAAAATACCAAGTTGTTTTTGTCCCATATTGAAAGTACCCGCAATACAGTCCCACTGCATAGTGGTACAAACTGCAAATATATAATTTTGCTCCAGATCAATGTATATCGGATTATTTTAGGCATATAAAAGTATGAAATTTAATTACCTAGACTAATGTTGTTTTTCTCTAGTACAATCTATGTTGCCAATGATACTGCCGGTTGCTAGTTGAATTTATATGTGATGGGACAAAATATGCGAGTACTTTTGAAATGCACCCGCATATTTTGTCCCATTTTGTCTTTTTTTTAAGTTATATAACGAAAAACCAATTCCATCCATGGTTTTTTGGTCTCAACGATAAACTTGTGGTGCCATAAAACTGGTATGGTCATTGGTTCTGGATGTAATTGCTGGAAAGCCGAAAATTCAGCATACCAAACACTTGGGAGGTGCGCCGCAGTCCCGTGTTTTATGGCCGGCGTCACCGCAGCGGCGGCATAAATTGGACCTGTCGGGCCCTTTGCACGACCAGAATTTATGCCCCCGCTTAAAGCACCTGAAGCAAACGTCAGGCTGTTGGAAGGTGCCCAGATGGCAGACCTACCAACCCACCTTCAACGCGGCCTTCTTCAGGGCCTTGTTACCCTCCGCTAGTGGGAGCTTTATGGTAGCAACCTGAGTCCCGGCCGGGCCTCTGCGAAGACGAACTGTCTCCGCGGTCACTACCACTCCACACTCCCGCTCGAAGGCTTGTGCTATGTCGCACCCTTCGTTGATCTCATCCAGGTTTTTGAGCTGGAGAGTCACTTCTGGGGTGAGTGCTCGGATTTGAACTTCCTCGCCTAGCACTTCTCGGGCCGCCTTTTTATAGGCACAACCCTTGCCTTTTGCCTCCTTGCGGAGTTCGAGGATCATCTCGCCGGTACGCGACCGACGAATTGACCTGACATCCGCGCCGAGGTCTTTGAGCTTGGACTCGCCTCTCATGGCCTTCAAGACTTCTGTGTATTTAGACGCATCCGCCTGTTCGATCCCTGCGGCTTCTTTTTGCGGTCGCCGCGCTTCTCGCGTCGTTCTCGCTTTTGCCGCTTCTTGTCCACCATGGTGGTCCATCCACCTGCACCCGTGGCTTCGCCGTTTGTCGGTTCCCTGCTCAGTTGAACAGACTTCGACAAACGATGCTGCAGCTGTTTGTGTGTATTTAGAAACATTTGCAGCATCCCCTTTTTTAGACTGGTTGAGCCTTGCCTCCAGCGCGAGTGCCGCTCAAGGGCTTCCGAAAACTTGGATTTCGTGCTGCAAATATTCATACGTAGCAACAAAAGACATTGCTTTCAGTCTTTTGAAATGTTGCTACGTTCGTCCGTGAACTTAAGTATTTCATCAAGTTGTACGGACACAGCCTCTACGCTCGGGAACATATTTATGTGGCTGTCTACCGCTAAGAGTAGCATAGCCCCAGAGATCTTTTTCCGTTCGTTGGCGGTCTTAGGTGTATCCACCTTGCCGCCAGTCTTTGTCGTTCCGGTTGGTGCTGCCTTAGTCGTGCGGGACGGAGACCCCTGCGACCGTATGCCACCTCGCCGTTTCAAGCCGTTGTTACACGACTTTACTAAGGGAGCTCGGTGCAAGTGCCAGCCCAACGTCGTGGTATAAAACCGTATTCCATCTCAAAAACCTAAAACACAGCGACCAGCACACCATAATTGGAACCTTACTGGTATCGGCCCCAATAGGCGGGCTAGTGCATTTGGGTGATGGGAGCGGCACTACGCGCTCCGTCGAAGCTGCTTACGGGTGGCCGTGGCTTTTACAGGGAATCGACTGCCCAATGCCCGAAACCCCACCACTCCTGAGGCAAGCTTCCGCTGCCGGTCCGGGACTAATCGATTCACACACCAATCGGTGGTCACACAACGCGTGCATGGCCTCGGCGGTCGCCAGGCGTCGACCCGTGGGGGCCTGCAGCTCGGCCAAAAGAAGAAGTGCGATTAAGGCAAGCTCAAGCGCTAGAGAAGGGGCATACGCTATTACGCAATCGTCACGCTTGACGTGAAGAATGTGTTCAATAGCACTAGCTGGGGCTCCAGAGCGCTTGCGCTCAGGAGCATCCATGTACCGGTGTCGCTGTACAAGATTCTGGAAAATTTCCTCCAGAATCGAGTACTTGTTTACAACACGAAGGAGAGTCAGGAGTGCGTCTGAATTACCACGAGAGCTCCGCAAGGTTCTATCCTGTTGTTTTTGCAACCTCAAACCCAAAACAGAACCGAACACAAAATCTTAATGTCTGCAAAAAAATCAAGAGTGGTATTTCATAGTTGTGTTAAGGATGGATAAAAAAGCATGCAGGTATATTGTTCGAAAGTACTCAAAGTTCATTATTGAGGTTAAGAAAGTTCTAGTAATTTATTTCAAAACATTAGTTTTAGAAGATTTCATCGTTACGAGTGTTTGAGTGCGGGCTCGAATCTCAGTACAACCAGGTCATTTGTTGTTAAATACAAGCATATTATATAGAAGATTTAACCAGAGACATTGTCGATGTAACCCTACACTCAATTTAATTTAATAATATTCTATTCTTCGGATGACCTCAAGAGCTTAAAAATATGTTTTTATTGAAAGTTTTATTAAAAAATAAAAACTCTTCACCCATACAACATATTTACAATGTTTTGTGTCCTTAAGATTAATCGAAGAAAACTTTGTTATTTCATTTGAACTGAAAAAATAAAGCAAAAAATCTGTTTTCTTTTGGAACTCTTGGTTAGTTACGTCAAATTGCTCTGAATTGGTAAATTTACTAGCTACAAAAAATATAACGAAATTGCTTAAAATTAGTTGATCTACGACTTTGCCGAACAATGTATACAATATTTCTGCAAATAAAAAAAATAAGTTATTTTGTTTCGTTGATTATAGGGCCGTTGATTTTAGAGCCACCCCAATTTTCATTTTCACATAAATAATGGACTAAGTATAAGCAACAACTTCTTAAAAGAAACTATTGTTTCAAAACCACAAAATCAAATCGAAAAACTCATGTCCGCCAAAATTGCCTTACTGTACCACTGCACAGTGGTCTAAACTCGAAAAATCGTGATCGTTTTAGATTTAACTGTGAAATATTGATTTTATGTACCTAGTGTTTTCAGCAAGTTTATTCCATATAACAAGGTCTTTCTTTTGGCGTTTTTGATTTTTTGATCAATCTCTCTAGTAGTTAGATATATAAACTATTTTTTCTAATTCACAAAATACCAGATTGCTTTCTTCAGCAATGTTGTAGGAGAATTTATGCGAAAAAGAATTGCTGAACACTGTAAACTTCTATCTGTATGTCTGACATGACGAATTAGAGTTTTACGAGGAACACTCCTCAAAATTAGTTTTTCGTCCATAGCTTTTCCTGTAATCGTCGAAACAATCCGAGAGGTTCTAAGACTTTGTTTATTCTGCTAAACCTTGCATTTTTGTAGAATATATTGGTTTGGTATTTTCATTTGTTGTAAAGATATTTCTAATGTTTTGCTGAAAATAGCCATATTTTGAGTCTATATTTCTCCGAAGGTTGTAGATAGTAGCAAACCAGACTGTATGCATTTGAAAGTTTGTCAAAAGAACTGCATTACTCAAAAGAGTTCAACTGTTTCCAGTTGTATCCAACCGAGTACTGAATGAAAGGAAAACACCCCTCAAAATGAGTTTTTTGTCCATAACCTTTTCTGTAATTGTCGAAACAATTCAAGATTCTCTAAGGTTTTGTTCACTACGATAAACCTCGCATTTTTGTAGAATATATATTGGTTTGATATTTTCATCTGTTGTAAAGATATTTCTCGTTTTTTGCTGAAGAAAGCAATCTGGGTATTTTGAAAATTAGAAAAAATAGTTATTATATCTAACTACTAGGGGGATTGATCAAAAAACCAAAAACGCCGAAAGAAAGGCCTTGTTATATGGATTAAACTTGCTAAAGACACTGGGTACATAAAATCAATATTTCACAGTCAAATCTAAAACGATCACGATTTTTCGAGTTTAGACCACTGTGCAGTGCAGTAAGTGTAGTTACCTTTTTCACCACAAGAGGGGGTGTTCCCTATCCGTCTTCTTGAAAATATATGGGAAATTTGGGAGTGAACTATATTGGTATCATAAGATATTTGAGGGTAGCAAGCGAAAACTTCTTGCCAGCGTGGTTTTATCCAAAATTAGGTATGGTGGGCCGGTGTGGTCCAGAGCTCGAGGTTCTAACAGTTGACGTGGCAAATTGACAAGCACCTACAGGCTCATGTGCCCGAGTGTTGCGAGTGCGTACCGAACGGTGTCATACAACGCAATCTGTATCTTGTCTAGCTGCCCATCCTATGTCACACAGGAATATCTCAATATTTCAAAGAATAAGAAGAAAATCTATTCAGGCTTTCATAGCTTTATCTTGCGTCATCTTGCTGGAAGCAGTAGTAATCGTTTTCAAACAATAGTTCAGCTTGAGGCAGAACATTTTTATTCAAAACCGTGTCCAGGTAGTACGCTGCGTTGATTTTGACCCCTGCAGTTTACCTCTCTTGCAAATGGCTCCCCAAACCATCACTGACGTCCTATTTTGGAACCGGGAAACGTTCAGCTTGTCCGCAGGAGCTTGCTGGAGGCTCACACTCCAAACTCGATCATTTTGGCGATTGACTGTTTGCTCCAAAACGAACAGCTTCTCGTCCGAAAAAATAATCTCGTCATCTGCGCGCCAACCGAGCAACTCCCGCGACCGTTGGTACCTCTTGTCCTTTGTAGCTTTGGTAACCCCATGAACCACCTGTTTTTTGTACGGTGTAAGTTTTAAATCCTTGCGCAGAAGCAGGCGGGTTGATTCTCGGTTCATTTTAAGGTTCCTGACCACCTTCCGTGCAGATTGGGCGGGATTCCGGCGAATCCGGTCTCGTATAATCTTTTTCAGCCTTGGAGTTCCCACAGACCTTGGTCGTCCAGATCGTGCCTTGTCCTCGGTGCCTCCGGTCTCTAGGTACCGATTTATGGTCCGGTACACGAATTTCCGGTTGATTCCGAGCGGTTTTAGGTGTTTGAATATGTGTCCGGGTTTGTACCCTTTCACATATTCAGCGATAACAGCTGCTCTTAACTCTGCCATGGCTCATGACTCAATGTAAACAAACTGCACAGAAACGAATCTCGGCCACTTTGGGCAGCAAAGTTAACCCTTTCATTTGACATATAGATAGCACCAGAGAGATGCAACGTGTAGGCTACAGGCGGCCCCAAAAAAGTGTGACCGGACTTTATTGTCACCGTGTATGTTCATACGTCGGATTTTAGTCTATGCCCAAAATACTTCATGATAGGATATACATTGAAATGATGACAGCACGTAATTTTAATAGCAATAAAAAGTAACACTGCTTGCAAAGCACCAAAATAGCAAACACGGGTTTTCACTTCACTGTCACTCATTACATTTTTTTGCATTTCCTTCTTCCATTAGGTAACTCCCCCGAGTAAGAGAGCTAGACAGTAGAATCAATTAGCAATTTAAACAGTAAAAATTAATTTATGAAAAATATTATTCTTAAATTATTTCCGTATTTCCGAAACAAATTAAAAAAGTTCTTGTGCTGAAAACATGGTGATGAAACGGACAGGGAAAAAACAGCACCGTTGAATTGATTATCTTCCAGAAGGAGCAAAACGTTGAGCGCAGGCTGGACACGTTAATTTATTGCTGCAGCCAAGCTGCCTTTGGGTTCGTTCTTCAACAGCAGATGAATTTTTTTTCTATCTTTTCCATCAAATCCACTGAGCAATGAGGCACCAGAAATAACAAGCTTCATGTTTTTTTCGAGGGTGGGCTGTATGATAACTTGAAAGGTGTAGGCGGGACTAATTCTACCTTACATAATTAGAATTGAACGCGTGTATATTCTAGAGAATATTTTTAACTTTAAGCCCCGGAGATATTTCTTTCATTGAATCAACTTGTTCGTCTATTGAATACTGTTTCCCACGACAGGAACGGTGGCTATAATTAAATACACCCGTAGTTTGGAATTTGTGAAAACGATTGCAACGACAAAACCCGCACCTTTCGCTGAGAGATGGCAAATGAGATTAAAATTCTTCTAATTGCAATTGCATTTGCGTTCCGCTTGCTGCTTTTATGTAGCGCATTTTATAGCGGAAACCTTTCGAAGGCTGCTGCAGTGCAGCAGCACCATCGGACCAAAGACGGAAGCAGCGTTATGTGTGCCGCGGTGTGTTAGATGTTGGGTTAAGTGCGATGAGGAAATGTCCGGCGCCGACAGCACTGGGGAGAATCCAGCAGGTGAGAAGAATTTCAATTCACGTACATTATCTGGAAATTGGTAATCTCGTTTCATCGTCACTTTCTTTTCATCGCCAGGTGCAAACAACCTGAGCGAAAGGAAAGTTTACACGGTGCGGAGAGGAGAGAATGTCTCTCTCTGGTCTGATTGTGATTATATGCTATGACAATATTTAGCGCAATTATCCGGGGTTATCTTTGCTGGTGAGATCGGCTATATAGGGTAGGGTAGAAGCGAAGAAATATGATTTAAGATTTTACATTTACAATTATAGTGGCAAGCAGGACGTACGAAACACAAAACCGGAATCTATTTAAAGTCGTTTTTTTTTGTTATTGTGAATAATCTGCTTGACGGTGGAACAGTAAGCGTCAAAAATATGTATTCTTTTTTACTCACCTAAAATATTATGTATTAACTTTGAATTCTCTTGAATTAAATTTAAAAAATACATACAAATATTGATTATCATTAATTTTGATTTTAATATTATATTAATTTAAACCGAAAAATAAAGATTAAGAACAAAGAGAATTAAAAAACTATACTAGTTATTAGGATGTTGACATTAACGAAATTATCAAGATTACAAACTGAAAAAAATGATCGGGGAAGTACTGGGAGATAAAAAGTAAAATATTAAAATAAATTAAAAGATGAAGAACAGTAGTGATATAAAAAATACTCATTTTTTTACAGAATACCAGAGTTTTTTTTTATTTTACTCAATGCTATGAAAAGCTTTTCATTGTCTACGACTTGATACTTGACGTCGGCAAAATTTCATTTAAACGTTATTCATCTCGAACGGTATTATCCTATACCTCATCTCAAAAATTAACACTAACGAGTAGTTGGTAGAAAAAAATATGTTAAGTGCGAAATTCTATATAATAGTCATTTTGATATACTTCTATTTTGAACATCAGAGTGTGGGCTTAGTTTCTCATTAAAACCGGCCAACCGGGGTTTGAAGTTCATACAACTAAACCAGATTGCATTTGCTCTCAGCAGTGGTTTAGTTATTTAACTTCGAGAAGTAATGCCAACAGACAGGTGATCAGGTTTCAAAGTGCATCCATGGATGAAGCAAAACATCATATCGTGATGATTACTCGAGTTACTGTGAACATATGTAAATAACGCCCAGTAGCTATCACTGTTACTCTGCGCACAACATCATGGTCGCAATGTCCCTGGACAAAGTTCATCCTTTCAGGAGTCAGTTACAGGAACCTAGAGTTCTGATACTGCATCTCATTCCCTGAAAAGGCTACCAGTGCATGAAACGCTACGAACGAAAAGCAATTGAATAGATTCATAAATCCTAACTGGTGCATAAATATTCGCTACTCCAGTATTGATTTTTCTGTATAGAGGATGAATATAAACAAACGTAAAAACTTCACCAGTATGGGAATGAAAAACTACTTCACGAGAAGTTTTCTCTAGGAGAAATATTTAATTAGCTGCCATGCATTTTGATATGGTGTTTAACCCAACCGATGTTTTCTATATTTGAATAAAATAGCATTCATACAACCAATTGCATATCTTCAGACCTGTTCTGCTTTCAAGATTTGCGTATATAGAATCAGGAAAAAAAGACTAACAGTCGTAAAACAACATGGGACAGCATTCCGTCGCCCTAAGACAAATCGCTTGGCATTAAAAGCAACGGCGTCGTGCTTTCCCAAACGGTTCTGTGCAAATACACGTTCGGTACGTTACATACGGATGCTAGTGCTATGTCATTTCTACCCAACTAAAACATAAGAAACACACACACACACAAACATTGCATTTTTGTTTTGTACTCCCGTTCGAGAGTGCTTGGCTTCGATTTGTATGCTTCTGCACAGCTAAGTAATGAGCATCATAACTCAATTCGACATTTATGGATTCCTATATTTAAAATTCCGAAATATTTTCCTTTGTCGCTATGTTGCTTCTCGGCTCACACGCGCTTTTCGAAAGTGATGAACCCAATGTAAGAGCGAGAGACGGAGTAGCAGCATATAGAAAAAGCTTTTATCATATTTCCCACCGTTGGGATTCTATTATCTTGAACGGGAAAAACGACCGGTACGATGCCAGACGGATGGCGGCGTCGCGGTGAAAAGTGGAAACGTGAGATCCAATGTTTGGAGGAGCTATATCCAGCCCGTACCAAACCCTGCGTTTGAGGGGTGGGCGAGAAGTGCCCTCTTCGCTGCTGCCTGGTGATTGGAACTTTGCCTGAACCAACCTGGAAGACGGGGACGATCGCAAGACACCAAACTAAGTGGATTCTTTTGCTGCCTGTTCGCTGAGCTTCGATATTTATGGCGGCAGTGCTGAGCGTGAAACATGTTTGATCATAAATATTGCACGACTGAAAACTGGTACGGAAGACGGTGTACGCGTTTTACACCCGTCTCCTCCCCTGCCGGAAGGTCGCATAGTGGCGTTTCACTGCACAAAAATTGAGCGACAAATTTTGCCAAAAAAAACGGCAACACTTCAATGTTAGGTGTAAAAGCAATAGATTTAAGGTCAAATGGTTCCAATTTTATGGGGCTGTAGTAATAAATTTCCATTTTAGACCCATTGTAGGGCACACAGATATCATCAAAAAACAAAGCAAAGGGTATGAAACGTGCGAGAGTCTATTTAAAAATTAACCATCCTCCCCGGTTATCTACTGCAGGGGACTATTTCATTTCCACTGCAGACAGAATCCGCTTCGCTGGCGTTAGAAAATACAAACCAGGTTGGATGTCGTTAAATATTCAAAATCACTTCCTAGACCATATTTTACTCACTATGAGTACGAACAAACATACACCTGATTTTGTTATGAGAGCTTATGAATTATCTGTGTGCTGCCGTGGCCTCAGTTTCTTTCACGAATTCGTGCCAAGAATTGAGGATAAATTTTATTGATTGCTTTTATCTGTGTTAGATACAGTGAGCAGAGCTTTAGCTTTGAATAAAAAGAAAAGGTAACTTATGGGGTGTTGTAGCTCAATATTATGTAACACTGCGGTGTAAAACTAATCGATCAAAACGGCTGATGCCGATCAACGAGAGCGATCGTTCGATCTGGTGCCGATCAACGAGAGCGATCGTTCGATCTGGTGCCGATCAACGAGAGCGATCGTTCGATCGTCTCTGTAAAAAGCACTCGCCTTTTTTATTGCTCAGTTGAAATTGTACCACCAATAAGACTAGACGTGAAATAAATTTGTGATAAGAATTAGTAGCCTTTTGCCGGATCGGCCCGTTTTGGAATTTTTCCCCCAATTTTGCATCCGTTCGCAACTGGTCCCAACAAGGGGTTATATACCTTTTTGGTTTTCAAAAAACCGAAAAAAATTTTATGGCATTATCTTCAAATACAACATCTTGAGAACATTTTCACAAATTTTCATAAATATCTGAGCAATAGGAAGAAAGTTAGAGCGATTTGCAGCGCGCCTCGCCACGGCCGCATAAGCTAAACTTGAAACTTTACACGCGATTATCTCGGAATAGTGTTTTCCGAAAAATGACTTTGCAGTGATCCTGATTGCGGGAAAACTACTGAGCCGATTTTCTTCATCTTTTTTTTTTTATTTTCGTTATTAAATTCGCCGTCCTTGAACGATCGCTTTTCGAAACATACAGTTACATTTTGCCGCAAAAAAAATTTAATGCAATTTTTAGCGCTCAATTTTAGCGCTTGATAAACTGTACTTTCAGAAAAATACCACTTTGATACAATGAAAATGGTGCTATGCACCTAAAAATAAATTCAAACTTTCCTCATTTTTCTCGACAAAGCAGGTATATAACCCCTTAGAAAAGAAATCGAAATAATTTCTAGGGATTTATTTGTTTCACGTTTGTGTTGAACTGCTACACTTATGGTAAAAAATTCCTGTGGATTAAATATTTAAAAAAATTGCGAAGAGATTGATTTTAGATGCACTTAATACGACGATTTGAACTGTTATCTGTTTCTTATGACCTGTATATTTCTACTTGTTCTGAAAAGGTTTAGATTGTTCTAGCACCCAGTCTGGCAACGTTTTTTTTCACACAACTGAGAGAAAATACTTTCCAATATCGTGTATACATTACAAGAACACAGAAAAATGCAACGAAGAGGAATTAGGCAAAAGTAAGCAAAAGTAAGTAAAAGTGGAACAAACTCAAGCTGAAACACAGATAAAAAGAATGAGAGTAATTAATAATAATGTAGCGCAATAACAACTATAGAGAAGTCAAGCTAGAATAATCAGTTTTGAATAAAAAAAAAATTTCTGTCAGATCGAAATTGAGTATTTCATTGAAGGATGATTATGCTGCTACACGGTACGAAAGCGAACGTGGAACGGTATCGACGAACACGAACCGGCAAAAACTCAGTTCTCCGAAGCAATAAGCACCAAATAGAGGGCCGAGATCCGTAGCGATAGAAGAGCTGTACGACACTCAAAAATTCTACGAGAAGCTGAACAGCTCCCGCCAAAGTTACATACCACAAGCCGGTATGTGAAGGAGCTCTGACGGCAACCTTTTTACGGACGATTCACTCTTGAATCACTTTGATCACCACCATGCTTGTCTTTTCTCCTCAGAAAACCTTTAAAGTGCAGGAGAACATCTTGCACTGCGAAAATAACTGGCTCTCACACTAAAGGGCAAATCAACGCTCATGCTAAAAGAGAGCGACAAACTTTTTTTTGTTTATTACTTTATTAGGGTGGCTTTCAGCCACAGGCGAGCGACAAACGATTTTTATCTGCTGAGCTTTCTGAAAGCACTGCGGTGAAATCTGAAATCTCCTTCTCTTGCGAGACAATGAACTATGGTGTACTTTCTCACACGTGTGGACATCACGCACAATAATTACACAGCAGAGCTATCTGCGGGGCGTTTCACAGTTGGTTTCTCGAGCGTGGCAGAAAAAGGAAAAGAGATTGATTGGGAGATTGGTGGAATTCGTTTTCGCAGTGTAGCTACACGAGGACTACACGTTTGCCTGGTAGGTTTTTTTTTCACTTTCCGGACTACTCGCCAGTGAACACTGTTGTGTACTTCTGCGTTTTCTCTGTAGAGTGATTCACCCCTCTCGTTTCTATCAGATGTGGGGTGAGCTGGAAGTGTGTTTGTCTCTCTGTAAGTTGGTTGAGACACTTTGGAGTGGAGAAAGAAGCAGTGTGGTGAAAGCATTTGCTACACGCAGGCACATACTGGAAGGGAAGTGCGCGGTGATTTTTTTCTCCTCTCCTTCCACATACTGAGGAGAATGACAAACATGATCACCACTGCAGTCCTCACACTTCGTCGTTCACTCCACTTGAATCCATTGCAATTTTCCTTTAAACAAGTGGAACACTCTCATTATCACTTATAACTATTACGAAGAAAATCAAAGCGGAAACAAAAATAATCCGAAGGAAAATAGGAATAACTGAATGAGATAAAAAATGAATAAACAATGTAAGATAATAAACCAGGATGCATATTGGGAAAAACAGTTCTGAAAAAAAGCAAAAACAGATTTATTCAAAGTTATAAAAGGTAGATGAAGAACAAACAAAAAAAGTAGAAGCTTGCATCCAAGGCACGACCACGTGACTGACGTCAATAACGCGCATTTGGCATGAACAAATGCATGGTTGAGTACTTAAATACCCAATCCGCACGAGAGTCAAAATTAAAATAGTACTTTTTCTTACAATCATCTCCCGAACGTTTTGAAAATAATATGGACATATTTTCCGTAATCGAGTAACCATTACTTTTCATAGAAAAACTTGTGTTTATTTTCTTACAAAAGACACTATGGCTATGATTAGAAAACAAATATTTATTTCATTTTGTCTCTGTGATAATTGAACTACAATTTATTTATATTTCCCAGAAGGGTCACAGACGATTTTACTTTACTTGTGGAACGAAATTATTTTTTAATTAAGTAGTTATGGTGGTAATTAAAAGTACAAATGGCCTTTTGTCTTAGAATAGTCACCAAGAAATAAAGAGGCACAATTAAATTTTTCTTATGAATGCATAGTGACTCTTCATAGAAATAGTTTCCCCAGTTAGTCACTGTAAATTTTGTAAGAAAATATTTGTCGAAAGTTTTGTCTAATAGAATTTGTGACCTTTTGAAAAAACATATAAGTTATTAACATTGTCACAGTGATTTTTATAATAATTTTTTTTGGTTATCAGAAAAAGTAAACATCGGGCTTTGACCAACAAATGTTATTATTTAGTCACCGTGACTTTTGAAAAAAAAAATATATGTCAAATGTTGTTATAACAAAATATGTGATCTTTTCAATAGTTCCGCGGAATTTTAGTAACTAACCTTTTTTAAAAAAATTAGTTCAATTAAATCATGTTACATATTCCCTGAAACTAACGTTCGATTGGTATTGTCTCAAAAGAGTCATTGAGTCAATTGATCTTTATTGAAAAATCAAGAAATGATCTAAAACCGGAGAAATGCATCTTGTTTACGAGAGTCACCAAGAATAATTGGTGACGAACACCTAAAGTTTGTTGGCTCACTAAAATGGGGGAAATGCTTGCTAAAAGCGGCGAAAGCAGTCGATTATAAAATTGATCCATAATATGATTTAGACGTTTTCCTTGAAAATTTTCATGTATTTTGTAACAAGATTACAACAGGAGTTACTTATAAACAGACATCAAAGATCAACTAATTCAATTTTCCGTGTTTTCAAAATATAAAAAAAATTACATATACAATTTAAAATTTGATTTTTTGAAGGCGCATGAAAATTGTAAGGGGTAGGCGCTATACTTTCTCCTTGAAAATGAGATTGCATTTGAAAATAGCGCTTGGCATTTCATTTCTCGCAATTTTAACTTGTTCTATGTTATTACTTATATGTACGCATTCAATCATTTCCAAATTTTATCGGCGAATTAAAAATAAACTGAAATATTAATGTTCGGGAGTTGGTCACGAATAGTATATTTTGTTTTAGAACTTCATCACGAAAAAGATTCATTATTGTGTCGATGAAAATATGTCTCGCGGTGACAATTTAAAACAAAAACAGAAACGTTTCTGGTTTCTCCTATAAATATCACCAAGTTAAAAATATGTAAATGTAGACAATTTCTAACAAACCACTTTGTGACAATTACTAAAAGTTTGTATAAGGCTCTAAGCCCCGCCTTTTCGACGCTTTTTTAGCATTCCTGACCATTTACAGAACATATTCTCATACGAATATAAATCTTCTCTTAAAGGTCACCAACATGTCATTTGTGCGGACTGAGTAAGTACTACAAATGTAGATGTACTTCTGTTAGTATTTAAAAAAAAAAAATAACCAGATGGACAAAACTTTATCGCAGGACATCAGTTAGAAGACTTATTCTGGGGGCAGAATGGGTGAAGCTATACACTCAAGTCAATTTTATGCGTTAATTGCGTTTTTTGTAAACGTTTTTGTTCACGCCCTTCTTCAGAAGATGACAGTTCAATCAATATCAAGATTTGCCACCATTCGCATTCTGCTGCTTCAGAAAGAATGAGAAATTCAATTCGATGACGTGCGCTTTGAGCAGTTCCACAAAAAATGTCCCAATTTTACGCGCTACGGAGCACCGTCCGTTGTTGTGTCGCACTTGCAAGCACGACTTTGGTCTCGACCACACAGGTCTATAAGAGTTATCAGCATCAGCTGACTTTTCTGTGTGTGATGAGACATTTCTTTCAGTCTATAAATAACGCTTGCACAGCAGTGTGTGTAGTTAGGGATGAGCAATAGAATAAGTCGGCAGTGGAATGTGATACGATATAGATTGTGGAACAGTACCATCGTCCCCCGTAGTTTAATTGGTCAAAACACCATGCCGGAGACAGGGAGATTGCGGGTTCAAGTCCCGTCGGGATGCGCTATTTTTTTCCAAATCTTTATCATATTTCCAGTCCGCTTATTTTACGTTTTCCCTACTGCTCATACTGTCTGTTGAATGGACTGGAATTAGTTTTTAATTTTAGTTTTTTTTTTCTCAAGAAATTGATATTATCAAAAAAATACCTTCCCAAAATACCGTGACTGCGGGTAATTCCGCGCAGCACATTTTTCCGCGCACTCATCTTAAAAACTATTTTTCAACAGTAAATTTCACTAAAACACAATTAATTTATGTGCTTTACCATGTGCATAGCAAAGCCTGCTATAATAGTACAGAAATTTGGCATTTTTTAGTAAAATTCACTGTTGAAAACAGTTTATTTAAGCTGAGTGCGCGGTAAAATGTGCTGCGCGGAATTACCCGCAGTCACGGTAGTACTTTTAATTAGCTTCTCAAAAATGAGTCGTGTTCCAAAAAATTAAACCAATGCACAAAATGGCATCTTTAACCTATAGAAACGTCTATGCACAGTTTCAGCTAAATCAAAAATGGTCGATCAAATTGGTTGCCCGTTTTTTGTGGAATTGTTCCTTTTATAAGCGACTAATGTTTGCCACCATCCGCTTTCTGCTGCTCCAGGAGAAACCCTCCGTTTTGCCGGCCGATGAACGAATCAGAAAATCAATTAAGAGTTGTGGGGTCCGGGGACCAAGTCACATGTCGAGGCCCCTTTTCAGTTGTCAATTAAGGAACATGTCATACAAAAATAAATGTTAATGTAAGGTTACAGAAGGATTGCGTTAGTTTCGTTTAAATTCCAGTTTTTTTTTGTCACTAAATTTTTTGTTGGAAGTTGGAAGGCCCCAATATGTGGTGGCCGGAAGGTCATGGCCCCCCTGAGCCCCTCCTATCCCCAGGATCCGGCTATGTATTTACTTCTTGCAAGTTTTCGTTGAAGATTAGAACATTTATCTGTTTCTGACTCGTCTTGTACTGAAAAATAAAACCAAAATATATATTATCTTTTGATTTTTTAACCTTCTCCATCTTCGTGAAATCAAAATGGCTGTAAAATAATACTACGCGAAACGTCACTTTTTCTGTTTCCACGTCAGTGATATTACACTCATAGGAATAAGATAGCAGATGTCAATCTCACTCGTTGAGACCCTAACAGGGCTGTATTCATTTCACTCTGATTTCACCGTGAAGTGACCTCCGTAATAGTCACCACTGTCTTTATCACTTAGGTACAAGTGAACATTTGGCGTAATCGAAACAAACAAAGCTGATTAACAGGGTAGGCCTCCAGATCCGCAAAGAGGCACTCAATTGTGTGTATCACTTTCACGGTGACACCCTGTATAGCCTGTAATCAAAGATGACTAGTACAAGAGACCTGACTCTCGCAGTATGCAGCGGACACGATTGTCATTGCGCGTAAACAAAAGTTGAACTTATTTTTTACTGGTAATTTGGTGATGACAGCAAGGTGACGAAAGGTTAAGCTTTTTTTTCAATATCCTTGTGTGATCCCGCCATCTAATTTTCAACATCCTTGCATGGTGCGGCCATCTAGTTTTCAATATCCTCATACGGTGCTCCCATCTAGTTTTCATTTTCGTTTGGCGTATCATGCACGATATTACCCACAGTTTATAGCGCATTCAAGTTACCAGATGGTAAGTGTCGTGGGAAAAATGTATGAAAGTCATCTTTGCTGAAATGAGCAAATCTTGGGTTTGTTTTTTTTCGAAATGCAGTATTTTTAAAGCATCAAAAGTTAAAATTTGTTAATAGTAAAGATTATTACTACAACAACAATATCGCACCCTAGCCTGAAAGGCTAATAACGGTTTCGATCAACCAAAATAATTGAGAGAATTCGGTATTGATATTGCTTTTGGCAAATTTTGTAGGTACAACTATCATAAGTACAAAGAAGCACCGTACCCCCGTGCTGAGTCGAGAAAATTTTCACCTCGAAAAGATCCCCGACCTGATCGGGAATCGAACGTGACATCACAGAGCTAGCCGACCGACATCGCTAACCACGGAACCACGGGGACCACACACATCAACTACAAAACCATTTTTCCATACAAAAGATATCCTCGGCAGAGCTGCATGCCACCACGGGTCGACGTGTGGCGATCGTCGAAGGCGCACAATACAGGTGTGACCACTGACAGTACCTAACAGTCCCGGACCAGCAGCGGGAGGTCGCCTAGGGGTGGTGAGCGTCGGACCAGGGACAGTCGACTCCTCGCAAAAGCCACAATCACCCGGAAGCACCCCTGACGGAGCGAATAGAGCCGCTCCCAACACCCAAAAGCACTTACTCGCCCATCGGGACTGATGCCAGTAAGGTCCCGATTATGGCAACTGGCAGCGTAATGAACGGATATGAGCTGGATTTCGGAATGGTACCGCATCCTCGGGCTGGCACCTGCATCGAGCTTCCTCAGTAAAGTCGAGTGACAACGGCTTGAAATGGCGAGGTGGTACCCGGTGCAGGGGTCTCCGTCCCATAAAACCTGGCAGGCCTTCCAGTACGTTCCGAGTCTATTGCCTGGTGGGAATCAGGCAGGAGTAGGATCAGATGGTTGTTCCTGACTTGCGCCGGTCGGTGGAGTCATAGTTGCCCATAAGGCGCTATGACTGCTTACCCTAGCCATGACCTCACTGCTTCGGCATAGACCACCATGGGACCACATAGGCGACTACTCCACCATGGACAAGGATAGCGGCTGGAAGGGGGACCCATTTAACATCAAGATGAACTCATTCAAAACGAAAGAGACGAGTGCGGAGGGATTACAAAATCCCTTCGCAAGAGGTGGCATCCAGCGGTCTCCGCAGAAGAAGGCTGAGACGGATGCGGCGAAGTCTGGAGGTGGAAAAACGGCAATCCGTCGGTGTCCACACCAGACATCTCGGTAGACGGTCCCTTGCTAGTCAAGGCCGTCGAAAGGTGTATGGACACGCGGCCAAGAGTGGCGGCGCTGTCTGAACAACTCGATGCCATAATCGAGTTCTTGGCGAACAGGCGAAACATCGCTGGCGACCTGAAGCAGAGCCTCCTCCTGCTTCGGAGCACCATTGATGAAGCCAGAAAGGAGCACGAAGAACTCGTAGCTCGGGTGAAGGCGGCCGAGAAAGCGGCCAGGACCGGGAGGGCGACTGCATCTAAAGAGGTGCAGACAGACGCCCCCTCGTTCGCGTCGGTCTGCTCCACGGGGCAGGTCACTAAGCGAACGAGGCAGTCCCCGGAGGAAACGGCCCCCGGGAACACCAAGAAACGATTGGTCGTGCTACTCCCACGGGAACACACGCCAACCGGTTCAAGGTCCACTGCGGAAAAGGCACAGGTGGAGGCTACGGGCAACCCTTGGACTACCGTAGAGGGTAGGAAGCGTCGGGAAGGTGCGACGCGACATGATGGCGGAGCGGCCAGAGGACCAAAAAAGGTAAAAATACTCAAGACGGATGGGTCGAAGTACTCAGAAGTCTTGAAGAAGATGAGGGGGGAAACCCAGCTCAAGGATCTGGGGGCGGATGTGCGGAGTATCCGCCGATCTCGCACTGGCGAGATGATACTTGAGCTCCGGAAGGACGCCAAGAACAAGGGGGCTACCTACAAAACGGTAGCTGAAAAGGTCCTAGGGAAGGAGGTGCAAGTGCGGGCACTCACCTCAGAAGTGACTCTCCAGCTTAAAAACCTGGACGAAATCACTGAGGGGTGCGACATTGCACAAGCCCTAAAAGCGAAGTGCGGGGTGGAGGTGGCTAAGGAGTCAATCCGCCTCCGCAAAGGTCCGGCGGGGACCCAGATAGCTACCTTCCGACTACCGTCGGCGGACGCTAACCTGGCCCTGAAAGAGGGCAAGTTGAAGGTCGGCTGTTCTGCATGTCCTCTGGGCATACTTCAGCAACCAGACATTTGCTTCCGGTGCTTCGAGAGCGAACATAAGTCCTGGACCTGCAAGGGGCCCGTTAGGAGCCAGCTGTGCAGGCGATGTGGAGGTGCAGGCCATAAAGCAAAGGACTGTGGAAAGTCTCCCAAGTGCATGGTATGTTCCGGGAAACGGGACGCCAAACACTTTTTGGGAGGCCCCAGGTGCCCAGCCGGTAAGCCGGCTGCGAAACCACGGGCGTAAGGGTGACGCAACTGAACTGAACCATTGCTTCGCGGCTCAGCAGCTGCTACACCAAGCAGCCACTGAGTCGTTGTCGTACATCGCCGTCATATCGGATCCCTACCGCATCCCTCCCGGAAACGGTAACTGGGTTGCGGATAGGTCCAGTTTGGCGGCCATATGTACGACGAGCAAGTTTCCGGTTCAGGAGGTTGTCTCAACCTCAGAAGAAGGGTACGTAGTTGCTCAGGTGAACGGAGTGTTCTACTGCAGTTGCTATGCTCCGCCACGTTGGTCTACCGGAAGGTTCACCCAGATGGTCGACCTCCTATCCATGGAGCTAACGGGCCTAACGCCGTTGGTGGTGGCGGGTGACTTCAACGCTTGGGCTGTTGAGTGGGGAAGTCGCTCCACGAACCAGAGGGGCCAGATCCTGTTGGGGGCTTTTGCAAAGCTCAACCTTGATCTGGCCAACGTTGGGAACAAAAGTACATTTAGCAGAAATGGTGCGGAGTCGATCATCGACGTGACGTTCTCCAGCCCAGGACTGATCAAGAACTGGAGGGTAGACGATGGCTACACTAATAGCGACCACCAGGCGGTCTGTTATAGTGTAGACAACAACGAGAGGCGGCAAGCGACGGGTAGAGCCAACACTCCGACCGTTCGCGTGTGGAAGACATCGCAGTTTGATGCCGAGGTATTCGTAGAGGAAATGAGAAGGGAGCGCGAGGAGGGCAGTTGGCTCCGCTCGACTGCTGACCAACTAGTTGCTATGCTATCGCGAGCGTGCGACGCCATCATGCCTAGGACTCGCCAACCTAGGAATGGAAAGCCACCGGTTTACTGGTGGACGGACGTGATAGCCGACCTTCGCAGTGCGTGCCTCCGTGCAAGACGGAGGATGCAGCGTGCGCGAAACGAAGAAGAGAGGACAGACCGCCGCGCAGCATTCAGTTCGGCAAGATCGATGCTAAAGAGTGCGATAAAGGCCAGCAAGAGGGCCTGCTTCGATAGGCTATGTGCGAGTGCCAATACAAATCCGTGGGGTGACGCCTACAGGATCGTAATGGCCAAGACTTAAGGCGCGCTGGCGCCTGCAGAGCGATCACCAGCGATGCTGGAGCGTATCATCGAGGGACTCTTTCCACGCCACGAGCCAAGTCCTTGGCCTCCGGCGGTCGAGTCTCACGTCCGACGTTCCAGTATCTCAGACATAGACCAGAGATAGTCGGCCAACCTGCCGAGCATCCAATCCGTGAACGACGACAGCCGTGTCGAGGCAGGGGAGGAGGCAAGGGTTACGAATGAGGAACTCATCGTGATCGTCAAATCCCTAAAGGTGAGCAAGGCACCGGGACCGGATGGTATCCCTAACCTGGCGATCAGGCTGGCGATAAAAACGGCCCCCGGGCTGTTCAGGGCAGTCATGCAGAGGTGCCTGGATGACTGTCTCTTTCCGGACAGGTGGAAGCGGCAGAGACTGGTCTTATTAGCGAAGGCTGGCAAACCACCAGGGGACCCATCGGCATATAGGCCTATCTGCCTGCTGGACACCGCGGGCAAGGTGCTTGAGAGGATCATCCTCAACAGACTGGTGAGGTACACGGAGGGTGTACACGATCTGGCAAGTAACCAGTTCGGCTTCCGGAAGGGCAGGTCCACGCTGGACGCAATCTCTTCCGTCATCAAGACGGCGGAGGTAGCAATCCAGCGCGAGAGAAGGGGAATACGCTACTGCGCAATCGTCACGCTCGACGTGAAGAATGCGTTCAATAGTGCCAGTTGGGACTCCATAGCGCTCGCGCTCTGGAGCATCCATGTACCGGTGTCGCTGTACAAGATTCTGGAAAATTATTTCCAGAATCGAGTACTTGTTTACGACACGGAGGAGGGTCAGAAGTGCGTCCCAATTACCGCAGGAGTTCCGCAAGGTTCTATCCTAGGCCCGGTGTTGTGAAATGTCATGTATGACGGAGTGTTGAAACTCAAGTTCCCTGTAGGGGTTGTGATCGTCGGCTTTGCAGACGACATAACGCAGGAGGTTTACGGCGAGTCTATCGAGGAGGTCGAGTTGACGGCCGCGCACTGTATACGCAAGGTCGAGGACTGGATGCGCTCCAGGAAACTGGAGCTCGCGCATCATAAGACGGAGGTCACGGTTGTGAACAACCGTAAATCGGAGCAACAGGCGGTGGTCAGAGTCGGAGACAGCACCATCACCTCGAAGCGATCCCTGAAGCTCTTGGGGGTTATGGTGGACGACAAGCTCACGTTCGGGAGTCACGTCGACTATGCCTGTAAGAGGGCCTCATCGGCTATTGCAGCACTATCTCGTATGATGTCCAATAGCTCAGCGGTTTATGGCAGCAAGCGAAGACTTCTTGCCAGCGTGGTTTCGTCCATACTTAGGTATGGTGGGCCAGTGTGGTCCAGAGCGCTAGGTACTAACAGTTACCGTGGTAAACTGGAAAGTACCTACAGGCTCATATGCCTGAGAGTTGCGAGTGCGTATCGTACGGTGTCATACGATGCAATCTGTGTCTTGTCCGGCATGATGCCTATCAGCATCGCCATCAAGGAGGGCAGAGAGTGTTTCGACCAACGTGACACAAGGGGCATACGAGGTACCAGAAAGTCATTCTCGATGCTCCGCTGGTAGCGGGAATGGTCCAACTCCACAAAGGGCAGATGGACGCACCGACTCATACCGGAGATATCCGGCTGGGTCGGGAGACGACATGGTGAAGTGAATTTCCACCTGACACAAATCCTGTCAGGCCATGGTTGTTTCAGGCAATATCTGCACAGGTTCGGACACGCGGTGTCCCCCATGTGTCCCGAGTGCGTGGAGGAGGAGGAGACTGCTGAGCATGTCTTATTCGTATGCCCCCGTTTCGTAAGAGCGAGGAGCAACATGATGGCTGTGAGCGGGCCACTACTCCGGACAATCTAGTCCGGAGGATGTGCGACGACCCGGACATCTGGAACGCGGTCTGTGCGGCCGCCTCTCAGATTGTTCTGGAGCTGCAACGTGTGTGGCGGGTCAACCACCAACACGCCAGTGGTAGCTAATTACCAGTCTCCAGGTAGTTAGCTAGGAGGTTATAAGAGTAAAGAGGGTGCATCACGCACAAAATCCACTCCCCGACGAAATACTTAACCGTCGTTCCGGGAAGACCAGGGCTGGAGACTGGAGGAGTTTTAGTGGGTCGGGACAGGGATCAGTAGGTGCCTGGCGAGTGTAACTACCCCAGCATCTCTCCCCCAGTCTCATCCCCACACCCTGAGTTCTCTTCTCAGGTGTCTGTTTGCAGATTTCCCTGCCACCTTAAAAAAAAAAATACAAAAGATATCAACTCTGGCTGTTTTCCCGGATTTCCTGAAGAAACTTGTGGTACTTACGATGAAGGTAAGTCAACTGAAAACCTTAAACTCATCAAATTCCATTAGTTCAGAGTATCTCGCTCATACTGCAAACGGAAATATTTTTTTTTCGAAAAATACGTTTTGAAATTCAAAAAACTGAAGTGAAGTGAAGCCTTATGAATACCGCCAGGGATTGGGTGTTCCTTTTTTTGCGAGTAAAACACAAGCTGTTGGGAGACTGCATATTATTTTGCAAAGAGTATGAGCAGTTCGGATAGCACAGCACACTCCATTCGTCTCGTGCCTCAGATCTTTTGCTCTTAAGTGCATATAGCATATTCACAGAGAATGAAAACAAAACATGTTAACCAATTCAGTTCACAGCTTAGTAAAGTTAATAAAAGTGTCGATTTTCCCTTTAAGTAAACAAAGTAAGTTACCTGAATCTTAGCAAAAAATGATTTAATTATTTTAATTGAAATTTAGTTTTGTAAGTTTTTGTTAATATTTCTCTTATCCCCCTCTCCCCATTTGTAAGCATTCGCAAGAAATCTGGATACTCCCCCTCTTTACCAAACCCTTACGTAATGACCCCTTACTCGTCCCTTTTAACCCCTAATGTACACTCTCCCAACAGTCCCAACAGCATGTGCTTTGCTTGCGCCATGAGTAGCGCCCGATCCCTGACTCTCAGGTAGAAAATCTTTCTCACCTACTTCTTCTAAATAAAGGAGATATGCCCGAGCATCTGCGTGACGCACGAAGATTTTTTGACCAGCTCTGAGTAGCTAGATGATCCTTGCTAACGACAAATAAAAAATTCGAGCCTATGTATTCACGATGAAGAAAATAGGTTCAGCCTGTGAGACCGTTTCAGATCGCTATTACTTTCTCCCAATTACCCATTTTTTTATAAAAATTAGTGAAAATCTTGTTGAACAATATTTTTTTACGTTCTTTTCTTAATAGACCTCTTTGAAACAACGATGAGAACACGGGAAATGAGCAAACATAAAAACAAATTACAAGCAGAGAGAAATAACAGGTACCTAAAACCAGAGTGAGAAAAACAAGCGATATCAAATCCGAAATCAGAACAAGAACGCATAAAAATGTAACGAAAAAAAAACAACAAATCGAGCACAAAGTAAAATTGAGCAAGGGTGGAACAAAAAAGAGCCTAAAACTGAAAAATAGAATGAGAGTAAATACATACTACGGGAACAGTGGAAGCCAGAAGGAAAAAATAGGAGGTTGTATCCACGACACGACTGACGTAGAACTCTTAACTAATGTATTGTTAACGAGTCATAGAGTCTACTACTGGTTGCTCAAATCATGAAACTCTTCATTAAATAGACGCTGGGAGTCTACTGTGCAAGAATAATACAACACTTCAAAGTAATACTACCCCACTTGGAAGAAGAGACAATTTGCACTTTTTGTGCCGTGCCGGAGTATTAAATTTGCCATCAGTTGAATTCGAAACAAACACAATTCAAAGTTTAGTTTTGAAAAAAAAAAACGAGCTCGAAAATTAACGTAAAATTTTTTTTTTCATTTCCATGAAAACTACCTACTAATTTTAGGACTTCTCGAAAGACCTTTCGAAAAAATGATTAATTTTCAAATACTTGTTTAGTTGCCTTAAGAAGGGTAGTTTGCTGTTTGCCGGATATGATGCTGATCGTAACTTTTATACTGACTCGACAGTGAGGAAATAGACACACTGACAACTCACACTGAAAAATACCGCGCTGCTGCTTAGATATGCGACTAAATTTCAAATTCGGAAAACCAGCTGCTACTGTCGCAATCCACTACACTACTGTTGATATAGGACCATCCGTCCATCTCGAAAAACGCCTAAAGAACGTAATCAGTATGATTAGAAGCTTTTCTTGATAGCTGAAGTGTGCTTTGAAATAAGCTCCGCCATTTTGAAAAATTTCACATCCTCCCATCTTTACTAGACTAAAGATTTAATAACTCGATAAGACCGATTGCGCAAGCAACATTATGACCCGTATCGTGTTGCAGCTTGGAACGATAAACGCTTTCTTCTGCTCACTGTCGCGAGTTGGAGCATATTGCAACTGTGCGGCTAGGTTACAGATTTCTGTTCATGGTAGATAGCCAAATAAAGTTATTTATTGCGAGTTAAAAGGAGATGCCTATATAGCTCAAATTAGCGAACACTTACTGTGCGGCCTTTTGTTGCACTGTACATTTGCTAGAGGCATCAAGAATGGTTCAAAAACTATAATCCCTAATTTTGTTTTTCATTTTGAGCTTCAGGGTATTTTTTTCTTTCGCTTCTATCGACCACAATTTTAAAAACAAACATTTGAAAAGGGGAACATCATAGCCACAAGGTTACAAAATCCATTTTGACGACATTATGGAATATCGGTCCATTTGGTTTAATCCCGAATTCTCGAACACTTGAGGCTTATTACTTGTTATATAACTTGCTTATTACTTATTATATAACTTGCGACATTAGTCTTAATTGCAACAGCAAATAAATTCTATTTCCAGTTCCAGTTCCAGTAATAATCCAGTTATAATTAGATAGGGATTTTATTACGCTGATCATAATATTAATAGAAATACGAGGAATTTGCTTCATTAATAGTTTAGTTCTGAATAATTTTAATGCATCCGGACTGTGATAACTGTGATCTCTGAACTGATTCAAATATATCAGATTGTGTAGCCGCTGACATTCAAACTATCGCAGCCTTCACCCGCTAATCACTTTTTTCATAGTCTTTTCCGTCGGTACACAATTTCACTTCGGAGAAAACTTTTCGCAATCGGTTGTACATTTCATTTCCCACTGTAGCTGCTGTCGTCCTGCTGTCCCACTTCCAGCCGGCCACGGCGACTGCGACAATGACACCCTGCTTACGGGGCACCATTTTCTGCAATTTAATTTTGAAACTTTATTTTCTGCCAGGAAGCGGAAGTTTTCCTTCCAGTTTGTCACTCACTATCGAACTGATTTAGTTTACACACGTCACTAGCGGACCGGGTAAAGTTTGTTTGCCCGACACGGACAGATAGCCGGTCACCGAAGCTGTACTTGCTGATCACCGATACGTACGTAAGCAGCTTAATCGAATGAAGCGAAAGTAAACTTTCGCATTATCGCTCCGGTAGTAGTCTCTACATAAAATAAAGTATATATAAAAAACCGAGAAAAATAAAACTGCACGTCAGCCGTAAAAACTCGGAAAGTTATCAACGTTAGCTGGAGAGCAAAGAGCGGACAGTTGAAAAGTGGATAGCTACTGTTTCGCCAAGGTGGAAGTGGGCATCAAAAACTAAACTTTTGCACTGTGTACACTGTGTGGCATATGTGAAATGATAGTTCGACCGATTGATATTCTTCCCTATTTGCTTGTCAGACAGGAAATCTGTATCTTGTAATCGAATGAAAGTTTTCGTACACAAAGACCGCAGGAAGTTGCAGAAATTCTGGGTGAAAACTAGCCTGTGGGTTTGCGAAAGAATTTGTCAATATGTTGGTATAATTTGGTATTCCCCGGTCTTTGAGTTGCAGGATTGTGGAATGGTAAACTTGATTTGCAAAGTCGGTTCAGCTAAAGTACGATTGAGTTTAACTACAGCCATGCGCAAGACTGTCGTTTGGGAAAAAGGATTAAACAACGAAATTTTTAACATTTTTTTTAATGATCGACAGTTTTATCTATACCAAATCTGAATTCACCTTGTTATTTATATCAATATTAAGTAAAGGATTAAACTTCTGAGTGTCCTTCCTTGGCACTTTTGACGATTTTCATTGTAAGCTTGCGATGCAAATACATTAGTCTTATTCTTGGAAGAATAAATACGATTAGAAATCCACAGCCATCCCCCGTGCGAATCTCTATAAATTCAATAGCAACTTCGCGTTGTTCCATTGGGGCATAATCTCTAACTGAATGAAATCCTCGATGAATATCCTTACTGTTCAGCAACCAACCAAGCGTGCAATACTATTCTGGCTGCACCACAATAGCAAATGGAATGAGCAATATCAACAGAGTGTGCAGATAAAGCATGCACGAAATCAATTCCGGCAGGTTAGCACCATTTATTACAAAATATCAGCGAATATTTACCATCGCCGATTGTTTGCCGCCTGGGAAGCGAGAACACAAATCTCTGAAAGCGGCACGTAAACTGGAAATTTATCCAAATAAGTCCATATAGATAAACAGTAGTCCCCAAAGTGACCCGCCAGTACCCATTAGAGTAGTTTATTTCGCAAAGCTTTTTGCGTTTTAATTTTTAACTAAATTCGGATAGATCACTGAAACGTTAGGTCTTTTGATTGTTAACGGTAATTGTTGCTATAAACCGGCACTAATTCGAATTTTTTGTTTGTGCCTTCACCACAAGTCGAACTTAGCACTATCCGCTCGCTCCGAACAAAGGTATTAAATTAATGCGACCATGCAGACGACATGGCAGAGTAATAATAATGGCGCGATAAATTAGGTATGCTTCATGGGCCGCACTGCAATGCTAGAATGCATTATCGGGAACTATTCAGCCAGGTGATAATTAATGTTCACGAGATGAATGGCGCAAACCTACGATGTGGAAATTACGTATTTCACGGAAAATGTGTACTATCAGAATTTTGGAAGGTGAGTAAACGCGTTCTTGTACGGATTTGCTTAAATTTTTGATTTGCGCAGTCTTTGACGGGCTATATTTTTTCAATATTCACACACACACACCTATTGAATGAATATGGAACTCTCCCGATACCTAGAAAAAAGTTATTTTGTAGCTTGACCCTCTAGTGCCCAGTGCCGCCTTTAGACGGTCTTCAGTTACACCTCTAACAAGATTCAATCAATACTTAAAAAATGTTTATAAAGATTCATAGCGATATTTTCGAAGTCGGTCTCAAAATTAACTTGGGCACTAGAGGGTTAAGTATTTAGTAAATAATGTGTGTCCATTGTCCAATCACAAATTGCGACTTTTCAAAGCATTTAAAAATTTATACATTAATTGAAATTTCAAAGTTTCAACACCAGCAAGCCTATGTAATTTGAGTTTACCAAACCAAGAAGGACGCTTCAGATTTTAATTCTAAATCCTTCAAAGCATTTTTTTACTTGTTAAACAACAAGTTGACAACATCGGAACACCGTAAAGCTTTGCTAGTCAAAAATTTGTTTGTGAATCAAAAGTTTATGTTGTGAAAAAAAAATTGGGAATTTCTGTGAATGTGAATGTGTAACATCTCGTTTATTTTATACAATTTGTTACTGTACGGTATAGTCCCAAAGTTCGCATTTAAAATAAATTTTAATTATGAATTAGTCCCAGGTGCTTAACCTTGTCAGCCCATTCAAGTATAACCCTGTTCATCTTGACAAACGGAAAATTATCAATTAAGTTTCAGAAACATCGGGGAAAATTTTCCTTTTTACTATCTAATTTTTTTTCTTTAACATCTAAACTTTCCTGCAATCGTTTGCAAATGACAAAAAGGCTTTTTACTTTTACGTAAATATTTGTGTCATCACAAAACAATGACTTTCTCTAGAGGTAAATCAACAAGATCTGAAATAAATATGCTGTAAAGGGCTGCAGATTACAAAAAATTGACAATAAAAGTTAGCAAATTCTAAATCGAACTTTAATGCGAAACACCACCGAAAGCTTTTTCTGTGTCTAGCAGAGCAGCTCCATTGTTGGTGAACGTTGATATTGACGTCTGCGGGCATTTTTCAAACAAATACGAAGTTGAAGAACAAATAAATTTCTTATTGAGGGTCTTAGTAGAATGGAATTGAATATTGAGAATAGTTTACCATTTAATTGTACCATCAAAAGATCGAATACCTTTTTATACCGTCCGCAGATACGTACGTATTTTATCAGTACAGTGCAAATAAACACTGCAAAAAAAGACACAATACGTTTGTGACCACTGACAGTACCCGGCAGTCCTGGGCCAGCAGCGGGAGATTGCCTAGGGGTGGTGAGGGCCGGACACTGACCTGTAGTAAAGCCTTAAAGACACCATCAATGAGACCTGAAAAGAGCACGAGAAACTCGTAGCTCGAGTAAAGGCAGCAAAAGGTCAGGACCAGGAGGGCGATTGCATCGAATCAGATGCATACAGACACCCCCTCGTTCGCAGCGGACTGCTCTACTTGACAGGGTGCTAAAAAAATAAGGCAGTCCCCGGGTGTAGCGGCCCCAGGTAACACAAAGAAACGGTTAGTTGTGCTACTCTCGCGGAAAATCACACCATCTGGCTCAAGGTGCGCCAAAAAAACGGCCCCAGTGGAAGCAGCGGGGAATCTTTGGGTACCGTGGTAGGTAAAAACGTCAAAAAGGTGCGACGCGCCAAGATGGTGAATTGGCCAAACGACCAAGGAAGGTCAGCAAGGCACGGAACTGGGGAAATGCCCTCATACTCAAAACGGACGGGTCGAAGTACTTAGATGTCTTGGAGAAAATGTGGGCGAAGCACAGCTTAAAGATCTAGGGGGGATGTTTGAGGACGACAAGAGCAAAGGAGCTACCTATAGACTGTTCCGAAAATTATAAATACATCTTCTTTCTTGAATAAAACAAAAAATACAGGATTTTTCGGGTCATTTTAATCTGAAATATAGATAATAGGTGCTTTCTTTCCAGTTTCAATTCAAGTTGGGATTATTTTTCGTAGGATACGCGAGTTCTCCAGCTTTTCTTTTAACACTACTCATAAGCTTTTGTACAATGTGTTCTCCGACCATTTTTACCACTTCAAGCCAATCTTTTTTAAATTTTTCCACATTGTCCGCTGGTTTGACATATCTCCTCAGCTTTGCCTTGGTCAAAGCCCAAAAAGTTTCAATAGGGTGAATTTCAGGGCAATTTGAAGGATTCATCTCCTTTGGGACACATGTGACATTATTTGTTTTATACCACCCTAGTGCATCCTTAGAGTAATGGCAGGAAGCAAGATCGGGCCAAAAGATTGGAGGATTGTTATGCTGCTTAACCATGGGTAACAACCTTTTCTGCAAACACTCTTTCACGTAAATTTTATCATTCATTGTGTCATTCGTAATGAATGGACGAGATATTTTCCCACATTCACAAATGGCCTGCCAAACCATTACCTTCTTGCCGAATTTTTCGGTGTAAATGGCTTTCACCGGTCGAGGGACATCCTTTCCCTTCGTTGATGTATAAAATTGCGGTACTGGCAGAGTCTTATAGTCCAGTTATATGTAGGTTTCGTCATCCATGATAACACACCCCATTTTTATGGTCAGAAGTTTGTCATAAAGCTTCCGAGCTCTCGGTTTCACAGATTCAGCTTGTTTTGGATTTCGGTTTGGCTGCTTCTGCTACCGACGGGTCTGCAGACCCATTCTTCCCTTGGCACGCATAACGTTACTCGCCGAGGTTCCAAGCTTTTTCGCCACATCTCGTACTGATACTGAAGGATGCCGCTTGTAGTATTCCTTAACCTTTTTGTCCATTGTGGGATCAACAGGCCCGGGTTTTCTACCACGTCTTGGGGCATCAGTAAATGTGCACTCTGCACAATACTTCCGCAATGAGGTTTGAACTGCTCCGACACTTATACCTTCTTCTCTGGCTAATTTTCTTATAGAAAGACCACTCACGGTACCCTATTTGTGCACAATTTGCTTTCTTTGCTCGGGAGAAAGGCCACGCATTTTCAAAATTTCGCACTAAATGTTAGAAAAAATGACAGCATCTGTTTCTTTTGGATGTAAACAACAGGACGCAGCCAACGTTTGGTTAAATACTGCACGTTATTTGAAATGACGGTTGATCGTAAGTGTATTTATAATTATCGGAACGGTCTATACTAGACGGTGGCTTAGTAGGTTCTGAAAAAAGAGATCCAAGTTCGGGCACTCACCTCAGAGGTGACTCCCCAGCTTGAAAACCTGGACGAAATAACCAATTTGACCGACATTGCTCAAGCCCTCAAGGAGAAGTGCGGGGTGGAAGTAACCAATGAGTCAATCCGACTCCGAAAAGGTCCAGCGGAGACCCAGGTGGCCACTTTTCAACTAGCATTAGCAGACATGAACCTGGCCCTGAGAACAGTCAAACTGTTAGGTTGGCTAGTCAGTATGTCCCCTGAGCATACTCCAACAACTGGACTTTGCTTCAGGTGCTTTGAGGGAGTGCTAGGATACCGACAGGGGACAGGAGCCTCCGAAGTACCTGGCATGTTCCGGAAAACGAGACGCGAAGCACTTTATGGGAGTTCCGAGGTGCACAGAAAGTAAACCGACTACTAAGCCACGGACGTAAGGGCAACCTGAACCACTGCTACGCGGTCCAGTAGCTGCTATACCAAGCAACACTGGCGTAGCGCGGGGGTGACATCCATGAGGAAAAATTTCATAAGTGTCACCTTTAAAAAGATGACATCCGTGAGATTAATTGTCAATTAGGTAGAGGTGGTGGTGAAACTTTCCAAAATTATATAAATATACTACTAAGGGTATAATCTCAACCATTTTTTCAAAAATTAATAGAATTAGTGCAACTCTCACAATTTTTGATAAAAAAAATTATTTCACTGCACCTAAATTTTCCGCCCCGGATGTCACCCAGTCACGCTACGCCATTACCAAGCAGCCTATGAGTCTTTGTCGGACAGAGCCAGCGTATCGAACCCCTACCGTATCCCTCCCGGAAATGGTAACTGGGTCGCGGATAAGTCCAGTATGGCGGCTGTATGAACGTCTAGTAGGTTTCCGGTTCAGGAGATGCTGTTAACCTCAAAAAAAGCTGCTACACTCCGCTACGTTGGTCGAAAGGTTCGCTCAGACGGTCGTCCTTGTAACCATGGAGCTAACGGGCCTTACAACGTTGGTGGTGGCGAGTGTCTTCAACGCTTGGGCTGGTGAGTGAGGAAGTCACTGTATGAACCAAAGGGGTCAGGTCTCGTTGGAAGCTTTGACAAAGCTCACCCTAGACCCGGACAATGTTGGGACCAAAAATAAATTCAACAGAAATGGTGGAATCGATCTAAGTCGTGACGTTCTCCAGCCCATGCCGAGATATTTGAGGAAGCAATAAAAAGAGAGCTCGAGGAGGGCATTGGACTCCACCCGAGTGCAGAACAATGAGTTGCCACACTATCGCGGGCGTTCGACGCTACTATGCCTAGAGCCCGCCAACCTGGGATGGAAAGCCACCTATTTACTAGTGGATAGACGCGATAGCGGACCTCCGCAGTGCGTGCCTCCGTGCTAGACGGCGGGCCAGTCTCACGTCCGATGTTCCAGTATGTCTGACACAGACCAGGGATGATCGGCCAACCTGCCCGACATCTAATTCGTGAGCTACGACAGTCGTGTCGAGATTGAAGAGGAGGCAAGAATTACGAACTCATGAGCGAGGCACCGGGGCTGGATGGATGACTGCCTTTTCCCGAAAAGGTGGAAGCATAGAAACTGGTTCTATTGCCGAAGGCTGGGAAACCGCCAGGGGACTCATCGCCATACAGACCCATCTGTCTGCTGGACACAAGCGACGAGGTGCTTGGAAGGATTATACTCAACAGACTGGTGAACTTCACAGAGTGTGTAAACGGTCTGGCAAGTAACCAGTTCCATGTTCCAATGTCGTTGTACAAGATTTTGGGAAAATAACTTCCGTAATCAAATACTAGTTTACAACCAAGAAAGTTCCGAATTACCACAGGAGTAGTTGTGATGTACGACAGAGTGTTGAAGCTGATCTTCGGCTTTGCGGAAGGTATACAGCGAGTCGGATGGAGAGGTCGATCGCACTGCACACGCAAGGTCGAAGACTGGATGCACGAAAGGAAACTGGAGTTGGCTCTTCAAATGACGGAGGTCACGGTTGTGGATAAAGGAACATACTTAAATGACGTAGCATTTTTTCCGGGTTTTTTAACCCCCCCCCTCCCCCCTCATAGCACTTGGTCACAAAATTTCAACCCCCCCTGAAAAAAAAAGTAGCATTCGATAAGCCCCCCCCCCACCTTTTGAGAAAAACGTGCATAAATACAAGTGACAACATAAAAAAATACTTGAAAAAAAACACCGTGTCTACTTCAATTTATTTATCACTAATACACTGGCGACAGCATTCCTTTGGATGTAAATTTCGCTATGGATAAAAGCTTTCTGCTTCGAAGAGATTGTGTTTTGGTACGAGAAGGAAAGATGTTTATACAACTTTGTATGATCTGTGTCTGTAAAAAAAACACAGAAAATATTCCGAAATTCGCAAAAGAAACTAATCGCTGCACTTACCAGCTTTGAACAGAAATGAGTATCTCGTAATTTTAACTATTGAAAACCACAAAGAAACAACGATTTTTGTTTTCAAAACAGATTGTGTGTTTACACAAAATTTCAGAATTCTACAGATAGAAAGATTCCCACAGCTCCCGCTGCAAAACTTTGTGTAATGTTGTAGTGTATATTTTGTATGCATTTTTCCTGCGAAAAAAACCGGTCTTTCAAAATAAATGCTACGTACATTTTAATCCAACCCCTCCCCCCCCCCCTTGTCACTGCTTGTCACAAAACGATGATATCCCCCCACCCCCTATTATGCTACGTCATTTAAGTATAGTCCTTTACAAAAATGCACTTTTTTGTTGATTCGACTTTCTTGTTCTAAGATAATTACAATATTACACACTAAAAGAAACTTTTTTGTTCTGAAACATTCGAGTAATTTTAAAAATACGCAACTACCAATTGGTTTCACTCCATACGAAAAGCAATTGTTTAAAAAAATCGTATTATTCTATACATAAGCCAGAAAAAGGGAGTTGAGTTTTCATATTGTAGATAATTTTTTTTTAAATCACTTTTTCGAATTGAGAAAATATAATGCATAATTTTCAAAATTTGTGAGTATTATACGTGTGTGATAATTTGTGTGTGTGTATGTGAGTGCGTGTTTGTGCGTGTTTGTGTAGGTTTGTAATGAAACTCAACGAATTTAAATTCATTTTCCCCTATTCACTTCACAGAACGTAACATTTAAATAAAACTAGAGCCACAAAGCCATACAAATAACATACTTAAGTCAATTTGGAGAGTTAAGTCAGAGGGTAATTTTAGAAAAAAAAATTGCGTGTGATACGTCTTGACGTTTAGTGATTGGAATGGCAGTTTTGATAGTAACTATCATAGACAACAATTTTGCAAAATGGCGTGAGGGTTGTTGTTGGGGCTGCAGTGGACTGTGACTGCGCCGGTCGGTAAACGTTGCTTGCGTTCCCAGCGGGAACCAAGCCGGATGGGAGCAGGACCCTTTCGTTCCTTCCCAGGAGGGCAACTAGATTGGCCCGGACTCCTTTCGTCGGCTTCGCCTCATGAAGCCGCGACGCGATTGGCCTGGACTAGCCCACTTGGCTAGCAGCAATCGAAACTCGTTGATATGAGCCTTGAAAAAGACTCTCAAAAAACTCTTCAATTTCAATTAACTCTTACGGGTGGAGACGGAGGACAGGATGTTCAGCGGTCGGGTGCAAACACAGAACTACTGTTTACACTAATTTATTCATTTCCTTTTCTTCTTATTCTTAATTCCTATTCTTCGCGTTAATGTTCTTCGCGGTGACGCAACTTTGCCCACCGATGCTACTGCTACTGCAGCTACTATTATTGCTGCTACTGTTCTTCTTTCACTTTCTGCTTTCTACTGGTTATCGTATCGCGGTTGGGAAAATACTAATAAATGCTGCCGCACCTGTTGCTCTCTTATATCATTCCGCAGTGCTAAAGTATACAAAGGGGCGAGGCTGAATCTCACACCGCTGTTTACCTACTGCGACGCAATTAGTGGATATAAAGCGTTCGCTCGCTGCCACTCTGTCGATTCAGTTCGAACAGGTTGGACTGAACAGTTGTAAAGTCTCTAAATAACAAATAAGAGAAACGAAAACAAATGAAAAAATGGAAAACGTAAAAAGAGACGCCAACTCTCTAGAATTATTGAGAGAGCAAAATGATACGTTGCTCCTCGGGAAAAATATTGGAGGGGTAAAAAGTGCCTTGCCGCCCCCAAAGTTGGCGCCTATGGTATATAATTATCATACTATTGATTACACTAACTATAATAATTCGATTTTTATTTTGAAGTGTTCGAAGTTTGAATTATTATGGTATATCAATTTCAAACTTCTTCCCAAGGTGCGGGGATAAGCTTTTCAACAATTTTTTATACAATAAACCTAACGGATGTTACTTTTTTGTCATTGGGATAACGTTCCTCTCTGACAAGCATCATTATACTCATTATTGTGTCTCTTTACGTCTATAACCGCCAAATAAAAGGTGTGTAGGGTAACCAGCGGTATTCGGCAGCTTCGAATGTTTTTATTGTAGGGTCAGGTTTTTTCAGGGTCAGGTCAGGGTCAGGATATCGTCGTCTCAATCACGTTTTCCGTTCTAGGACAAAGATTTCGAAAATAAATCACAATTTTTGGTTTAAATACTGAAAATTTCTAATATTGCATTTTGGTCTTTAGACTAACCACCACCATATTCAATCAAAGTTCGCACGTTTTGGGATGGTTTTACGTAATTTTTTAACTCAATTTAGTCTTTTTTACGTGGTTCCATACAAATTTGGAACGTATCCACGCGTAAAGCAACCTGACTGTGTTTTTTTTTATTCTCGCTTATTTTCCGTCGGTCTAGTTCCGCCACTGTTGTGGCCAATCACCGACGCTCAGGGAGGCGACTCCACACCCAGGACCCTAACTCACGACCCGTTTATTAACGGACCGGCGCCAACGGCTTTACTTCCTCATGCGATGGAAGGCGTGATCCCAGAGATTTTTCGCCTCAGAAAATCTCCCGGTGTCGGCTAGGATTGAATCTAGACCAGTTGGGTTGGTTGTGAGTGGATCACGCCACCTCACAACCATCGACACCTATGTCGGCGGTGGGATTCGAACCCAGGCGTCGAGCGTGGTTGGCGGAGACGTTACCAACCACACTAGGTGTTTACTATACTTTAAATTTCAAATACAATATTGATGCGCTTGAAATGGAACACAAACATTACAATGTTACCATTAATTTAGATAAATGTTACGTTACATTTTGATAACCTCGAAATGTGCATAAGTAATAACAATCGAAAGTAACAATCACATTACCAAAAGGATATTTCGTTACATTACAAGTAAAACATTTTTGTTACATTGCATGTACGTTGAATACTGTTACATAACAATGTTACCATTTTTTCAGTAACAGTTATGTTGTAATTAGACAACTTTGTAACGCAACAATTTTACTTCTATGTTACAGAACAGCAACATTGTGTTACATTCAATGTTGACCGGGTTATACTTCAATCACGACAAAGAAACGACGATTTTCAAAACAGATTGTGTGTTTGGAAATTCCAGCGATTGTTCATGTAGCAGAGCTTTCAGAAGATTTCAAAATGCCACAGATAAAAAGATTTTGACAGCTCTCGCTGCAAAACTTTGTGCAATGTTCTAGTGTATTTTTGGTATACGTTTTTCCTGTAAAAAATCGGTCTTTAAAAATAAATGCTACGTCGATTTAATTCCAACCCCTTCCCCCCCCCCCCCCCTCTTGTCACAGTTTGTCACGAACCGATAATATCAGACTCATGGACCTGAGGGTTGCGAGGGCTTATTAGACAGTATCGTACGACGCAATCTGACTGGCATGACATCGCCAAGGAGGATTCAGAGTGCTTCGATCAACGTAACCTTGGCATTCGAGTTACCAGAAAGTCATTCTTGATGATCAGATGGCAGTGGGAATCGTTGAATTCCGCAAAGGGTAAATGGACGCACCAACTAATCCCGGAGAAATTCGGATGGGTCAGAAGGCGTTATTGAGAAGTAAACTTCTACCTGACACAAAAACATGGGAGACCCAGCACAGGTTCGGACATGCTGGATCTCCCATATGTCCCGAGTACGTGGATGTGAAAGAGATTGCTGAACACGTCTTTTTCGCATTCTCACGTTTTTCACGTGCAAAGAGCAACATGATGGCAGTTAGCGGGCCAGACATTACTCCGGACAACTTGGGGTGCGGTTTGTGATGCCGCCGCTCAGATGGTCCTGAAGCTTCAACGTGTGTGGTGGGTCAACCACCAACACGCCAGTGCACAGTGGTCCAATAAGGCAAAAATTAGAACTTAATTCCATAGCGTCTTTCACCTTCATCCTAGCTCAATAAAGCCTTCGGAACAATTGTTTGTATGAATGACCCGCATAATCGCAAATTGTCAAAAAGTATGAAAAGTTAACTATACTCAAAATAAATAAAATACTTTTTTGTGTTAATAGATAGAAAAATAGTTTATTCAGCAAAGTTGTAGAAGATTCAAAAATATGAAATTTTGTTGAACAAATAAAAACCCTATCTTATTTTGGTACACATGAAACTAACTTAAAAGTTAGTTGTTTGTACTAAACTTTTGTTAGTTGCATTTTACATGAAAGTATTGGTTGGAGGAATTGTTAGGGCACACAAAACACACATGTTTGCCAAAAGTCATATATCTCCAGGACTTTTCCTTACAAAGTTATATAATATTTTAGTTTATTTTTTCGATAATTTCGAAGACGTATAGGTTGAAAAAAGGCAAGTGAAATCATGATGTCATCTCTTTTCTTGAAGTTCAGCTGAAGTACTATAAACTCCTTAAGGTTCCATTTGTCCCAATCCACCTATATTAGAGTACGGCGAGCATATGTTACAGTAGGTTTTCATTTATCAAATATACTAACTTTTTTGTGTTAAGAGATAGAGGAATAGTTTATTCGGCAAAGTTTTAGAACGTGCAAAAATATGAAACTTTGCTGAACAAATAAAATTCCTATCTTCATTGGGTACAGAGTTACAGTGTATTTTCTGTGAAAGTTACTTAAAACTTAGTTTTTTGTACTTTACTTTTGTTTGTTACATTTTACAAGAAAAAAGTTGTTCTAAGTGTTAGTGTTTGAGCATACAAAACACACGTTTTTGTTGAAGACCACACACCTCCAGGACTTTTCCTTACAAAGTTATAGCACATTTCATCATATTTTTTTGATAACGAAATAGTAGTATCCATCGTTGGGGTCAGCGAAGTCAATATGAATTTGTTGCCACAGCTGGACTGGGATGAGCCACGATTCCAGGGTTGCTTTTGTTGAAGACTTCATTGCTCCAGCACACGTTGAAGTAAAACAGCATTGACGAACAAACAAATGTAACTGGGCGCTAGAGATTTCATCCGGTCCATTCCAGGGTTTCCACGATGAGGCCGACATATTACGAAATTGCACAACGATCTGATCAGCAAACATAATGTATTCGTCGACGACTTGAAGCCCATCTAGCCTTGCGAAGAATTTATTGACATCAAGGACGGCAACCTGCTTGCTACAGTACTACATTTTTCTTCGTTTCAGTTAATCTGGTGCGTAACTGGGAGGTTACGAAAATTGTCGTCAAGAACTGCTTTTGCGTCAACACGTGAACAAAGGCAATCGCGTAGTTTTCGTAGGGTCGACACTGCAGTGACATCAGCCGGGATAAGAAGTCCGTGTTACCGAATTTGTGCATAGGATTATGTTGAATGTCGGAATACAGCTGCAGCCCCAACACTGCAAGCAGCTACCTTTCTTTGAGCCAAAAACATTAGACAGCGATTGGTGACCGGTTTGGAGGAGTAAATGGCAATAAAATGGACTTAAATTGCCTAAATGACAAATCGAAATGTATGAAATAACTTACCCCTGCCAGGTTCGCGAAGATGTCGTCTGGGTTTGGAAGAGGATACCGTTCCCATTCTTTCAGCCCCATAGGATAATCCCCACTTACACAAACCGTTACCTTGTCCAATTTGTGCACGACGACTATTGAAGCTGTCCAGTTCAGTAATTGAACCGGGGAAGTCATACCCCTTTTCTGGAGCCTTTTGAGTTCTAACTCTTTTTTTTTTGGTCCCTTGCGACCATTGTTTTCATCTTTTGTAGTAGATTTCTGACTCTACTTTCTGGCAGTGAACTCGGTCTGATACTTAGAAAGAAGATTAAGGTTACCTCCAGATGCTGTGACTGCAAACTCCATCGTCGGTTGTTGAAAAGTTTACAGTGTTTGTTTACCATAGCCACATACGATATCTTCTCTTCGGTTGAACTGCAAGCCAAGGAAAACGTACTTCTGACGACCGAACCACTTTTCCAGTTGCTTCATCCATCCGGAATGTTATCGTGGGGGTGATTGAAAAGCTTTTTCTACCCGAAAAAAGTCCTGATGTAAAGATTCAGTTCAATCGGACTTCGGGATGTGGAGTCAAAGTGTCACTTTTTGACCAATGAAAAAATGCACAGAAACTGTCGATATGAAGTTGTCGAAATTAAATTATTTTTTGAAACAAGCTGTCTTTTTTTCGTAAGATTTAGCACTGCGACCATTGTTTTGATCTTTTGTGGCAAACTAACTGTCTTAGAAATACATGAAACTTCGAGATCTGATGGTTGAGAATTTTTTTTAAACGAATTTCTTGGATGATTCTCCAGCCCGAAAACTTTCTGACTCCAAGAAAATCGCTACTTATTTGTCACCCCCTTATTTATTTCGCTGCTATGTGCCATTATCGCTTTTGTCACAGGAAATAACCTGTCTAGTTTTAGTTAATATCTGTCTGTCTGTGAGAATGGAACTTTGAGACCATACCTGATTTGGAAATTCAGCTGTTGCATGATTGAGCTTAAATTTTTATGGCGACTTTTTCCGAGAAACAACAACTTTTGAAACCTACCGCTAAACGAAATTTGTAAACTCGAAATTGACTATTTACTGAATCAAACAATGGTTTATTTCAACAGCACGTGCGTTGCACGTTAAGCGGCATCGCTAAAGCTAGCAAGAAAACACTTTGTTTTTCACGTTATTCGATCTTTTTCTCTCTCTTCAATATTCTACCGCACTCATACCTCACCTACTTGTTTTTCTGATCCCGTTTTGCTACATGACAGACATTGATTTTGGTTACACCTTATCAACCGGCCTCTTTTCAATACTCTCAAAAGGAATTTCTGGCTACTCCACTGCACGTACTTCTCGTGTAATGCGGTGGCTAGCTTACATAGAAACAATCTTACTCGAATCCCTCCTTCAGGGCTTCGCTGTCTTTTCTGAAAACATTCTCGTATCTCGTATACCAGCTGTCGAAAATAATTCCTAAGTTCGGACTGTAATGGAAATCTTGAACGCCACTGGCCATGGATTTGATGATTTTCTGACTACTGCCGCCAGCTAGATTCGCACAGTTTACCAGGGTTTCGATCTGCTGCTACTGCCTCGTGACAAAATTGGTAAGCAGCATCAATTCGCGTTATTCAGATTTGTATCTTACAATTTCTTGCGGCTTGAAAATTCCGAGATATTTGATGTTATGTTTGATGGAACGACGAAATTTATCGTTCAATGCACCTAAAAACGTCAATCGTTCCCCCCTGGCTTATCGATGCAATCTAACTAGTAATTCCACGAGCTTAATAATGACGGCAAAATAGCTCCGTAAGGTGTCATCTCTCCATTTGATGACTGCGATTTTGAAGTAGAATACTTATCTCAGGAAGTTCGGCTACATAGGGATGTGAAATGAAAATCGAAAATCGAAAAAAGTGAAAAATATGTCCAATTTCAAATCCTAATAAATCGGTTAGTATTCGCTGGATTTCCTTCGTTCTTGCAGCAATAGATTGGAAAATCTTCCAAGATTCTTCCCAAATGCAGATAATTATAATTTTGTTTTTCAAACTATTGTACTATTGAAAATAGTCAAGCCTTGTGAAAACGAAAAATTCGGCCTTTGATTGGTCGTTATATGATTGCTTCCCAAGCACGGTCGATAGAATCATAGACCTTGCCATTTGAAATGTGCTGTTTGGCCTATACAAGAGCCTGTTTAATTCTCCCAGCTGGTCTCGAGGTACGATGCTGGCCCAACAAGCCAATCGTCGTAGGTTCGAGTCTCGGCTCGGGAGAGACTGTTAGTGTCGCTAGCCCCGCAATTGTCCTATACACTCAACAGTTGGCTGCGAAGTCTGTGTATAATAAACAGAAGGTCAAGTACCGAATCGAAATGTAGCACCAAGGCTTTGCTTTAAGAGCCTGTTTTACCCGAAGCCGCTCATTATAATTCTAGACTGCAACAACAGCAGTCCTCCCTTAGCAGCAGCAGTGGATGCAGAAGCAGTAGCAGTGCAGCGGACAACGGCCACAGCTGTGGTATGGCAACGGATAGCGGAGCGCGTCTCAGCATCGATAGCAGGACCAGGTGATGCAGGGCAGCGGATACCAATGGCAACGGGGATAGCGCAGCGGTTGACGTTGCTCTCAGCATCAATATAAGCAGGGCCAGCTGATGCAGTGTGGCATTTTAGTAAAATGCTGTCTCTGAGCGATAGCAGGCACACTAGCAAATGCATCCAATGAAAAGAACGTTCTGGAAAGCTGTTCAGTGTTTATTTTTCCCCAAGGAATACTTTATTTGCACTGCTAGTGATAACGCAAAGATGTGATCGGCATCTTAACAGACATTGAATTAAACAACAAATTGTTCTTTTCAGGATAAAAAAACCTAATTGAAGAGTTAATATTTTCTCTTAAATCAATTTACACTCTCAAGAAATTTGGAACAGATATATATTTGGTGGGTTCAATGATGGCAATTTCGGTCACGGGTTCCTTTAAAACACGTTTTATTATGTCAAAGCCGACGTTTCAAGGATATATTTCCTCGTCCTCAGGGCAACTACGATTAACAGTTTACAATTTACATAAGTTAGTCACACGAATTAAGTTATTACATACACAACTTACAAACAAAACAAACAAGTTCTCGTCAAAATATGGTGCATTGGTGTAAAATTGCTTTTGGTTAACTACATTACACTATGGATATAAAATATGCAAAATAATTATTGGTTTGTGACTTTTCAAAATTTAAAAACGCAAACGCATGAGCTACACTTACACAGTATCTTCCAACACACATCACACACGATTAAAGCCGTCGGGAAATGTTGCGTCAAAACGGAGAGAAATAATGTTGCAAGACAGAGATAGAGAGTGCTAGAGACTGTAGTAGTCTGCATCAACCTGTGAGAGATCGCAGCGTGCCGGAGTAGGCGATGCTTAACTTGCTCGTGTCCGTTCTTTAATTTATTGCGGCTCTGTCACATGCGATGTAACACTTTTCTAACACCTGTAATGCTTGAATCCTGTCATCCGAAGTTAAAATTCTAGTGTTGGCTATATTGAAACTGTGATTCTCTTCTATCGCATGCTTCATCAACGCCGTCTTTTTAAACTCATCTTCCCTTCCCTCCCTCTCAGTGCTAGAATCTTTATACTGTTCGTAGCGTTTCATGAGAGAGCGGTGCGCGGCAAGACGGTTCTTTAGTTGCTGTGTAGTCATACCAATGTATGAGCTATCGCAGTCTGCACACGGGATACGGTATATAACGTTGAGTTTGAAAAGACGGCGTTGATGAAGCATGCGATAGAAGAGAATCACAGTTTCAATATAGCCAACACTAGAATTTTAACTTCGGATGACAGGATTCAAGCATTACAGGTGTTAGAAATGTGTTACATCGCATGTGACAGATCCGCAATAAATTATAGAACGGACACGAACAACTTAAGCATCGCTTACTCCGGCACGCTGCGATCTCTCACATGTTGATGCAGACTACTACAGTCTCTAGCACTCTCTATCTCTGTCTTGCAACATTATTTCTCTCCGTTTTGACGCAACATTTCCCGACGGCTTTAATCGTGTGTGATGTGTTTTGGAAGATACTGTGTAAGTGTAGCTCATCCGTTTGCGTTTTTAAATTTTGAAAAGTCACAAACCAATAATTATTTTGCATATTTTATATCCATAGTGTAATGTAGTTAACCAAAAGCAATTTTACACCAATGCACCATATTTTGACGAGAACTTATTTGTTTTGTTTGTAAGTTGTGTATGTAATAATTTATTTCGTGTGACTAACTTATGTAAATTGTAAACTGTTAATCGTAGTTGCCCTGAGGACGAGGAAATATATCCTTGAAATGTCGGCTTTGACATAAAAAAACGTGTTTTAAAGGAACCCGTGACCGAAACTGCCATCATTGAACCCATTAACTATTTATTGGTCAAACATCGCTTAAGATATATATTTGGTATCATCTCCGTGTCCCAGGACGTACTGAATTATCTTTTCCTTCAGTCATGAGCACAACATCCAAAATCCATTATCAGCATAAAAAATAATTTCTTGCATGATTAAAATTCAAAAATTATCAAGTCCAAATCATGACAAGCAACTATTATTAAGAATGGTCAATCCTTGTTGAACCGCGAAATTTGACTGATCTGATTATCGTTAATATGATTGCTTCCCAAGCACGGTCGACAGAATCATAGACCTTGCCATTTTATATTTGCTATTTGTCTGTATAAGAGTAAGGATGGGAATTAGCGACTGAAATGGCTATCAATAGTTATCGATGATTTCCTACTACTATCGATAGGTTTTTCATCCCTATATAAGAGCCTGTTTCAGTCGAAGCCGCTCATAATAGTTCTAGACAGCGACAACAGCAGTCTTCCCTTAGCAGCAGCAGTAGTAGTGCAGTGGATACCAGGCGGATAGCGGCCACAGCTGTGGCATGGCAATGGATAGTGCACTAGTTGCAGCGGATCTCAGCATCGATAGCAGCTGGGTCAGCTGATGCAGGGACAGCGGATACCAATAGCAGCATATAGCGACCAAAACATTAGCATGGCTACGAATAGCGTAGCAGTTGCAGCGGGTTTAGTATCGATAGCAGCTGATACAGTGAGGCACTTTAGTGAAATGCAGTCTCTGTGCGATAGCGGGCACAACACATGAGCCGTCTAGTTTTGAGTGTTAAATCAGCTTCTCACTGTTTATTTTATCACAAGGAATACTTTATTCGCACTGTCAGTGATAACGCCAAGATGTGATCGGTATCTTATCCGATATTGAATTGAACAACAAATTAAAAAATGACTAAGTCGCAAGCAGCCGGGTTTTCTTGTAAAAGTATTCTACTTCATCCTTGCGGTCGTGGCTTTGCACACAACCCTCTTGTGATTTTTCCCGTCGGCATCAGATCATATTTGTTGACAAGCTTCCCTGTACCATCGTCAACAGTAAATGACTTACTTCGTATCACATTTGTGACATCAGTCGGAAACACACGAGCGATCATTGAATGCAGCACCAGTGCCTTTGGGTCTCTCGCCGCCACAGTCTCGTGAACCTGAAACAGGCTCTATCACTTAAACATATGAAAACATTTAACATAGAAACTATTTCAAACAGCAATGCTTCCATTTTATATAGAAAACAATTGTAAGCAAAAGTTTTCCCAATAATACTCACCCATTAAATTGAACTTTAATCTCGCTCGATTGCAAACTATAAACAGCGTACCATGAGTTCGGCTGCGGTTTCCAGCGAGAGTCCGATTGCAATGTAGACGGTAATAAAAATTCAAATAAACTGTCATTATTAGTTCCGGTCAAATGCATGCACCATTACATTCCGAGGCAGTTTACCGACGCGAACAACAGTGGAGTGAAAAACTTTTTCGTCGTTTACCTTACTCAAACAAACAGCAGCCGTTTGATGGAAATGAGAATGCATGCGGGAATATGGACAAAGTTTTCATTTCCTCCCAAGGTTTGGTACAATATTTGCCATCCTGAATACGGTCCGCTTGCACATGAATCAATAAAACAACGTCGAGGAATATGGGAAACGGTGATGACTGGGAGATAGCAGCGCCATCTGGAGAAAAAAAATCGTATTTTTGTTTACAGCTTCCTGACTCTGTTCAACGGCCACTCAGCGTATTGTTTATTTTATGTTCGCAATTCACAAAAAAAGGAGAAGTGATTATTCTGGTAATATAACATCTTTGAACGAATCCAAACATGAGTCTATCGGCAGGAAACCATTGCTGCATTGAAAGCACCATCGTAGTTTGAAAATTTGTCTCAAAAGTATTCCCCTGTGCGGGAAATGTTGGCAAATAGCTCTTAGGGCTCCTGTGGGGCATGAGATTCGATTTATTTGTTTAATACTACCTAGCCTTTATCAGTAGGGCAATTCAATCGCTATGCTGAATTGTATAAACAACGAATGCGCCTTTCGTAGTACACATTCGAATCCGGCTATAGGGTTGAGTTTTGGCAAACAATCTCTTAGCTGTTATATGGATAAAACGGTCGTTAGAACAATTTCTCATATCCTATACGAAAGCTCGGCCGTTAAGCAATCGAGCGTGGGATTTTTGTCATATTGTCAAGGACACGGTGACTGTACCTGTGACCTGCTGAGCTACCGTACCGAATGCAGAACATGATACTGGCCGCAGGATATTTTTGAGACGCACAAAAGCAATTTCAAATTGGAATGTTGTGACACGAGCAAATGGTCCATGGAAGAATAATAGCCGCTAGTCGTAGAGCAAACGATGGCGACCGGGTATGTATTGTTTCAAAAGAGAATTTTTCAGTAATATTATATTCCGGATAAATATTTTGACGTTTTACACAGGGGGAACAGTTTACGGTTCGATTAGTATGCGATTGTGACTGTTTGCGTGCATACGTCGTGTGTTTAACTGTCCATTCAGCGACAAACGTCAATAAATCACGTCAATAAATTCAATTCAATAACTTTTCGGTGCTGGATAACTATATTAAATTTACACCAAAGCGGTTGGTTTAGAAGGGCCTTCGATATTTTGGGTTTGTCGTTTTTTTTTTTTAATTTTGAAATTTGGTTGCAAAAAATTTGAAAATATTTAAACTGTTTGATTGTTAATTTCTATGATTTTCCATTAACAAACGAATATAAACACTTTATTTGTCCAAGCCACGCTTCGTTCAGTTATTCCATTTTCATGGCAGGATATGCTAATGAGAATTTGGTAGCAAATCACAAAACAAACACCTTTTTTTTCTCTGCAATGTGGATATAATTATTTAAATATATTTACATTCATGACTCATGCTGCACGTTGCTTTTACATTATCACATTATAATCTATTGATTCGGTGGTCTTTCACGACTCTACACCTCGACTGTGTGTGGAGTGGAAAGACCGGATAGCCTCTCGTTCGTGTTTTCCTACTTCTTTGCGTAGATTAGTCCATAGTCGGTGATGTACACTTGCTGAGGAACTGGTGGGAAAGCTGCTGGTGCAATTGTTTGCAGTTGAGCGGTAGCGGCCGGTACGGTAACCGGTACAACGGGTGCCTGATTAGGGAATAACCGTTGAACGGCGGACTCTGGAAGATTTAGCAAATAGATTGGACGCTGTTGATCCTGGTTCAGCTGCTGTTGATCTCGCTGTTGTGCGTCCAGTTGCTCCAAACGGGCGAATTTGCGGTTTTTTCTCGGTGCCTGGCGTAGACGAGCGGAACGCAGCTGGGCGGCAACGGCTTGCGCTTCAACAGTTTCCGACTCCGGGTCCAAAGTTGTGCCGTCGTCGTAATCATCGACAGGTGCGGCGGTCGTTGGCACTTCGGTAGTGACTGGTGCGGCTGTGGTCGTTGGTGTCTCCTCGGGCAGTGGGAATGGCTGCTCTGGTTTGGGGTATTGGTAACCAGCGGGCTTTGGATAGTCATAGCCAGCAGTTTGCCTACTGGAGACTGGAGCCTGCTGTAGCCGGGCAAAACCGCGGGCAAAATTTCGCTGTCGTACCGGTGGTTCGCCACTTACAGCCACCACCGCGGCCAGCGCAAGCACTGCAACAAATCCGTAACGATTCATTTCGATTCACTGTTTGCTAGAGAATTTCCAATTCGATTCGAATAGCTAATTGTTTGATTTGATAACCGAAACTGATATCGATCGACTGGCGGCATCGACAATTTATACTGGTTCTAGAGGCCGCCAGCACTCGCCGAAATAGACATTACAATATTCCACAGCATCGGCTTTATGTTTGCCTAGCCTGCGGAGGACATTCACCGTTCGTGAGGTTTTTTGGCGATGACTAGCAGCAGTGCCAGGTGGTGGCCACGGTTGACCCATATACGAACCGCAGCCGCTGTTACGTGCTTCCAATTTTACGACCGATGCGATGATGTGCTTAGTTCTTTGAAGACCCGAATTCACCTGACAACGGCGACCGCGGTACGATAGTGAGGAAGTAATCAACTAATAAAACATATTGGCATCGAAAACAATTCGAAAATAAACGTCGTGGTCACATCAACATTTCAAACCAGTGTCAGGTTCAGTCGTAAATTACCCCACGATGATGCGATGACCGGACTGGACGATGACGATGATCCGAAACTACATCACACGTAAAACATCTATCGTCTGCACGGACGTGACATCGCCATTTCTAATTGTTATGGGTGACTGCCGGCAGTCCGTTTTAACCGCTCTTGACCGCGAAAAATGATATCAGTGCGCGCTTCATGTGTGATGGGCGATTTGTTTGTTGCTGCTCTAGAGCTGGGGTGGTTGTACGAGTAACGATTTTTAATTTGAATATTTGTGGTTTGCCACAATGTTACTCGAGTTTAGGTTTCCAGTTCGTGCAACTTACTAATTTGATCAGTAGGGTTAAAATTACTCTTTAATAGAGAACAAATTATATTCCAAAAACATCTCTAATACTCACTAATAATCCATTGGATGTAATTTGACAATTTAAGACATTTTCGCAGAAAGCAGAAGTCGCCAGCAGCGCAACTTAGGTACTAAGAGACGTGCTTATACGTTAAAAAAATGCTATCTTTGCCCTGCGAATTCCTCACTGTCATGCTCAGGGTGCCATCTGGACTGTTTCCCGAATTCGTGATTATATTAGCAGCTTTAACATGTCGTTAAATTTTAGAATCATCATAAGTCTAACATGAACAATCACATCCAATATACTGAAATATGTCACATTTATGACGCTTGAAGTTATAACGCACCAAAAATGAGCATTTAAAAATTTCATTAAAAAAATATTCAAGTGCCCAGAAATGTTTCTAGAGAACAGACTCACTGTATATGCACCACACTTCGTCCCCTGTTCCACCTTTTTTCTCCGCTGATGAAATAGATAAGATTTAGAATTTTTATAACACATTCGCTATTAAAGAACCGATAGCGAGCTCGGAAGTGCGTCACGAGGTCGCAGAGTAATTGCTCGCCGGGTTCGTCGCTTCTACGTTTGCTTACGGGGAAATTTCGTTTTTAGTCTTTAAAGACTTTACGCGCTTCCGACTTAACTATAGACACCAAAACTCACAGAAACAGTTAAAAAGCGATTGAAAGCGACGAACCGTAGAAAATTAAGAATCAAATGACTAATTACTTCTAAGCCGGACTCTAACACACGACGATGTAATAAACAACCGACTTATGGACGATTTCACCGAGGAAGAAGTGTTTGCTGCAATCAAAGGATCTGCTACGAAAAAATCACCTGGGAAAGATGGGCTCACCAGAGAATTCTATCTGGAAACATGGCCGATTATTATTATTATCGTAAAAGAGAGTTTACCGCAGTTTCGAATGAAATAAAAAACGGACATGTAACGCAAGAACTCAAGACGGTATATTGTGCTAGTGCGCAAGCGTGGAGGCGGCGACGGAATTGAATCCTTCCGACCCATCACCCTGCTCAACGTAGATTATAAATTACTAACACGAGTTCTAAAATGTAGATTAGAGTTAGTGTCAACTAAAGTTTTGTCTCACAACCAAAAAAGCAGCAACGGAAAAAGAACGATATTCGAAGCAGTATGCACAATCCGAGATCATGATGCCCTCTCAAAACAGGAACGTATAGGCGGAATTTTGATTGCTTGCGATTTTAGCAATGCGTTTGACAGGGTTAACCACAATTGTCTTTTCTCAACGATTAGGAGAACGGGTTTTAACACAAGATTCGTGGACTTTCTAGAGTCTTTTGCACCCCATGCTCGCTCACCACTCATTATAAACGGACGTGTCACCGAACGTTTTCATATGAGCAAATCGGTTCGCCAAGGAGACCCCTTAGCATGCTATTGTTTGTGTTATATCTACAGCCATTTTTAGATAAAATCGTACCAATTTGTAACGGTCATAGAGAAGCTGTATTTGCCTACGCGGATGATATAACCATAATTATTCGAAATACTGAAAAAGTCGAACAGATACAACTGTGTTTCAACAAATTCAACAGAGTTGCAGGTGCAAAACTAAATCTAAGAAAAACGGAAGCTTGGGAAATCGGGCCGGTAACGCACAATTGGAACTATTTCAATAAAAAGAGCGCAATAAAGGTTTTGGGAGTAGTTTTTAAAAATAACATAGAAGACACTGTGTCTGCCAACTGGGAAAAAGTATACCGATCTACTTACGCGTTACTATGGATGAATAGGCCTAGACTGGTAAATCTCAGGCAAAAAGTAATCCTCTTAAACACAAATCAAAAATATGGTATATTGCATCCATATTACCCTTACCAAACTAATACGCTGCGATGTTCACGAAGCAAATAGGATTTTTTCTATGGGCAGGAGTACCTGCACAGAGAGTAAAATTCATCGATGTCATTGGAAAAAAAAGTTGAGGAGGATTGGGTTTACATTCGCAAGACCTAAAAGCAAAATCATTGTTAACAAACCGCTACTTAAAATCCAGGGATACTGAATCTTTAGTTATTAACTACATGCAGCATGACCATATTCCAAATGAATTAAGCTACCTTTACAGCATTAAGCTTCCAGAGAACCATTTAGATGAACCTGAAGCCAAGGAGATATACCAGTTCCAAATACAATCCCTGCCACCCGTAGCCATAACAACAAGAGTTGTCAAAAACTGGGGGAAAATTTGGAAAAACATAAACCATAAGTTCTTAAACTCGGACGAAAAATCTACATATTTCCTACTAATCCACGGAAAATACAATCACAACGAGAAAGGAGAGACAACCCGGATTGCTCTTTTTGCGGGCAACGTGAAACGCTTGAACACAAATTTGCTAGCTGTCACAACAGAGTAGACATTTGGTACGAGGCGCGAAGAAACTTACGACTAATAACACAGCACAATCAAGTACATTTCAAATTTTTTCACTACCCACAGTTAAACGGAGAGCCTCAGCAAACGAGCGGAAGACTACTAAAAACTTTAATTAGATTTATAATGTATTATTTAGAAATTCCTGACAGTCTGAAAAGTATTGATAGCTATATGACCATTTATATGACCATTTATACATAAGAGCAAATAAAGATCTGTTTTAGCATAAAAAAAATCCCGGCGAGGAGTAACAAAATACCCAAAAACGAGTAAAAAAGATTATAGCATCGTTAATATTTTTTCAGTTTGAGCTCTAGATCAAAAACTCAGTTGACCAGTAAAATTCTCGAGCCCAGTTATGCAGATGGTTGAATCTCAATTTACTGAGAATTCACCAAAAGCTATTAAAACGATGATTCAGGAATATTTAAATTTTTACATATTTGACGTAGAATTAAGTCTTACGATAACATTGAAAAACCGAAAATATCAAGAGCGACAATCGATTGGAAAACTACCTGTGTTTCCCCCTAAATGCGCAAAATTGTGATTGTGACGCTATTGGACTTTTGAAAAATGTTTAACCTTGTTTCCGCATTTTTCACCACAAACGATCAAAATAATTGTCGAAGTGGTCCAAATCTTACAAAAAAAAACGAATATATTTCGACCAATCAGAACCAGTGATGGCATGAACTCGTGCAAAGTTGAGCTGAGTAAAAACATGGCCAAATATCAGACGAAACACTCAGGGTCGGTCCAAATCGAACAAAGCATCCGGTAACCATCTTTCTTTCCCAGCACAGCTAACACGAAAGTATATAGGGGAACTGCTCCATTATTCATCTCAACAGCTAGCTGCACCTATATTCATCTTATTTCTCTCATTTGTTGATGAATAATGGAGCGATTTCCCTAAATCTATTTGCTTCTCGATTTTGTCAAGTAGTTGAAAGTTGTACGTTGGAAATATGGTAAAATTTGACGATAAATTGATCCAAAAAGCGTGATGAGATGAATATAGATACTGAGATGAATATAGGAGCGATTACTCAATCAACTTTTCATAATTTTGAATAATCTCTAATTACGCGGGCCATTCATACAAAAAATTGTTCTGGAGACACTATTAAGCTAGGATGAAGGTGAAAGGCGCTATGACTGAGAAAGTTAAAAAACAGACCAACCTTTGTTAACTATTATACTACAAAAAAGTAGAGCCTTGTTCAACGCATATTTTGACCAATCGAAGCTGTAAACAAGGTCAGTTGTTGCTGCTGTTGTATTCATCACTCAAGTGCACAACGACACACCCACCGGAAGTATAACTCTCAGTAGGCCCGTATAAAAGCTAGAATACATACATTTAGTCTTCATAGTGTATCAGATCACAAATTCAAGAGGGTTACTTACTGAGAAATTGGTTGCAGCATATCAGGCGGTGATTCCAAATATCGCCTTCCAGACGATCACATATTTTCAATTGAGGTACTGAAAATAAGTTTACCAAATCTTCATACTAAAGCACTCGTGAGTTTACTATCAAGAAACGGGGTACAATTTAGTGTTAGCGTCTTAGTAGAAAAATACAGCACCCGTGATCAGTTTGTAGGCACTTAACAAAACAAATAATAGTACTTTATTGATTTTACAATAATCAATAAAGTAATGAAATTTAATAAATTTATCTAATAATTGGTCTTTTGGATCGCGCTTTGACTTGCGCCTTTTCTTCAACAATCGAGCGAACGTGAGAGAACTATGTTTGACATTATCACTGTCATACCTGTAAGGCTGTGAGCAGAGCCGGATTTAAGGGGGGGCCCAGGGGGCCCAGGCCCCGGGCCCCCACAGTTTTGGGGCCCCCACAAAACGAGAAAAAGTTCTTTTCTCTATCAAAAATGAGATTCAATCAAAAGTTCAATTTACAGCAAGAAAATTTCAACAGACCATTTCGATTTGAAACTTTTCTTCAGTGTTATTTTTTCGCGAGCGCCAATATCACAACTACATCCAAGATCCTTCGATTCTCTTGGAATGACACACATTAACACACCATTTGAATCGAACCAGCGCGCATGGGAGATAAAGCAGGAAAGAAAATACATAATCCACAAGTTTTTTTAATGCATTGCTGTTGATTCCGAAAATAAGTTTACTTGTCCGAATCAGGGATACCAGATTTGCGTTGTAAAATGCAAATGTTCAGAGTCCGTGTGCAGATTTTATTGACCTGCAGATGTGTGTAGTTTTTTCCTAGTTTCTGTAGATTATTGCCAGCGTAGCCTTATATTTGCGCAGTCTTACTCGAATTGTGTGCAAATTTTTGCCTGCGAATCGCATTTTTTTTCAAATTGCGGCAGGTTTTTTTCAGATATCAAGAAAAAATTTCCGGATTTCGAGCAGTTGCAGACATCTTTCGAAAACATCTGGCATCTCTGGTCCAAATCAGTTAGATCTGGCTATAAACAGTGAGCAAGAACCGAATTTATTATAATATTTATTCAAAATGAGCTGTCACCACAAAACCTCGCGTATATCAAAGTGGAGCTCAAAAAAGATGATTACATGAAGAAAAAAATCAAAAACTCGTTAGTGCCTTGCAAAAATTATTTTATTTAAGGATTTATTTGAGCCTAATGATCTCGAACGCAACTGGAGAAAGGTCTTTTTCGAAGATGTAACCGATTGAAAATAGGTTGCGTACGACTATGAAGAGTGGAAGGCTGTCAAACTTAGCATTGTTAAGTTGAGAGTACAATATTCTGAAGGAGCTGAATGTTGATTATTCAATCAATAAGTTCTCTGCAAAAAAAAATCTCGTAAAAAAAATCTAGCAAATTTTTGGTAACTTTTCAATAACAAATAAATGTTTTTAACTCGTACGATAAAAAAACGGGTTTGTTTTATTTTGGGGCCCCCACTGAAAACTGGGCCCCGGGCCCCCACAATCGTAAATCCAGCTCTGGCTGTGAGAGATCAGTATTATTGGCATGGTATTACAGTATTCATTTGTAGTTCTGTGAATAAAATTGAGTTTTGCCACTATCCGCAATGTTTTGGCATGTGGCAGAAAAATCTCAACTACTTCTCAGTCAAATGAATTTGGGGCGTTTAGAAGCGCCATTGCACAGTGGTTCAAAAAAGCAAAAAGGTGAACTTAATCCCATAGCGCCTCTCACCCTCATCCTAGCTTAATGGTGTGTTCGGAACAATTGTTTGCATGGAATACCCACATAATCTCAAATTGTCTAAAATTATGGAAAGTTTACTGTGTTAAATATACAAAAACTAACTTTTCTTGTTCAAAAAGATAGAAAAACAGTTTATTTGGCAAAGTAGTAGAAAATAAAAAAATATGGAACTTTGCTGAACAACCTAAATTTCTATCTTAATTAAGTAAAAAGTTATATAGTATATTATATGGAAGTTACTTAAAATTTAGGTTATTGTATTTAATCATTCTACAAGAAAACGTTGTTTGGAGGAATTGTTTGGGCTCACAAAACATACATTTTTGCCGAAAACTGTGCATCCCCAGGAGTTTTTCTTACAAAATTATATTATATTTCAGGGATTGGTCGAAGCAAGCCATGACCGAAATCGGACGTAAAAATTTTTCGCTCGCATGTTATATCGGAAAAAAATTGTTTAATTTAGTTGTGCATGTTCGTTATAGAGATTATCGCGGAGTGAGTTTATTTTCAAAATTTAAAATAGTTTTTTCTTGGAAAAGTTCGCGGATGGTTGTGCGAGGCCGTGATCAAGATTGGCCAGCTGGTTCCTGCTTTGAAATCATCACATTGTTTGGTGATTTTCGGTTATTTTACACCTAAAGAATTGTTAAACATATATACAGGTGTTCTATTGAAATGTGCTGAGTGCGAAAAATGTGAAGTGAATTTAATTGTGAAAATTAATATTATTGCGTTGCTTTTTAGATTCACCAAAGTGTTTATTTTTTCTTGTTTTTTTTCTATCGCTGTCTTGGCGACGGTTTGAAAGTGTGGAGTGTGTGGTGTTATTACCGTTATTACATACAATAAGGAGAGTGTTTTTCGAGCAGCTGCTCCACATAGTTTTATAGTGATTGAATGCTCATTAGGGATTTATTCATTGGCATAGTGCAAATTATATTTAGCTTGTATCTAATTAAACTTGAAGTGAAAATTTGCCAATAAGATCAAAACCATGCATCGCCGTTTACAGTGTTTATGTGCTATCTCTTTTCAACGAATGAAATGTTGTATGGATTAAACGAGTGTGTGAAGGCATACAAGCATGTTGCCACTGTACTTCCATTTAAAGAAAAGTCCAAAAACGATGAAAACAACTGGAAAATGAAGAGATGAAAGCTAAGTATACGTTTTGTCTTGTCTGTATTGTAAAGTGATATTTTGATGCTTGTTTCTAGTTTTACTTTATGTGAGAAAACAGATACAGAGAGATTTTGATTTCATCGTTCAAATTGTGTGCGCGGAATTTTTTCCGCAGGGTTTCAGTAACAAGTTTTATTTTTGTCCACGAAGTGTTAGTGTGGTTTGTGGAGTTTGGAGTATGTGTTTCTCAGGAATCATATGCTTTGATTTTTTGATTGTTTTAGCTTTTGACCAGTTGTTTTACATAATTTGTTATATTTATGACTAGTTCGGCACTTTGTCAATAAATTCAAAAATATATTCAGGCTTATATGTATATTTGCTTTTATTAAATTGTTGAGGCTTTGGATGCATGGAACATTGCCAATTTTTATATTTATTAGGCGTATTAGGCGTACATTGTTAAGAGATAATCGACGTAAACGCCGAGTTCCTGCGCGTGTGTGTCGGCCGGGGGGATTAAAGCGGTTGTTCGTAACGCTTCGGTGTAAACGCGTATTCAGCCCGGGCGAGTTTTGCTGATATATGGACTTCCGGCGTGTGGTGATTTCGCGAAGTGAACCCAGATATTTCATCATATCTTTCTCATCTTCATCAACGTTAAGTCGGAGACTGCTCGCGCGTTGCATCTAAATTATTACATCGGAAATCGAAGTCGATTTCGTTCAGTCGATAAATATAATTTCAACCCCCGCGTCGGTACCTTCCATGAGGTCGTATTATCTACAGATGGATCAACAACGCGCAATAAATGTAGGTATAAAGAGCATCACCTTACGAGGAGATATACGGTAATTTTAAGTTGTCTCGGTTTAGTCAAAAATCCTGTATCCTCGCGTAAGTTTTATTGTTGCGGTGTTACATTGTCAAACTAAATAAGTTCGAATCACATTATAAATATCGTGGCGGATGTAATAAACTTGTAGACGCGGCACTTGTTCTGAAGAACCCGACATTAGCGCATTAGCGCATCGTTTACCAAAACGAACCCTGCTGTATACCTTCCCCTTTATCCAACATCCCAGTGATTTCTCGTGGAAGTGCAGAGGTGTTCTCGGCTTCCAATAAAGCGAGTATCCCGTCAACATATTCCTATACAAACTCCTTCTTTGACCTGCATTCGGATGCGGCCGGCGCTGGTATTGCCTAATATAAAGATTAAGGTCACCTGTTTTTACACATTGAGGATGCATGTTGGTCCCAAACATCATCTGTTGGTTCTTTGTGTAATTACAGCTAATCTGGCAATAACGGAGTAGCAACCGCGGGCGGTCAATCATGCTCATGCTCATGCTCATGCTCAAAATTATATTATATTTCAGGTTATTTTTTGATAACTTTAAGAACGTATAGGGTTAAAAGGGGCGAATCGAATCATGATGATTATCGGCAGCATTTCCTATCATTTTCAGAAATTCATTGGCTACTAAACTGAGTATTCCAGAACAGGCGCTCCAGCATCAGGGCAATATTTTTCGCACTGAGCCCGGTACAACATGAACGGGATTTTACTTTTCCCTTCTTGGCTGCGACCAGACCTTACTGTCCGAACGGTCAGGAATAGTGAATGGAACTTCAATTTCTTGGTGCTACCTTTCACATCCGGGTTTGGAGAGAGGTTTTCAAAGTGGGAGGAGCCTCGTAAACGATAAAATGAAAAAGATAAAACGACACAGACAGTAATATTCCAATATAGTTTCTGAAATACATACTGGTCTAAAAATTTTCACAAAATTTCATTAATAAAAATGCGAATCAAAAAAATTGTAACTCAAAACAAAAAAGGGGTCTGGTAAAAATATTGCCTAAAATTTGTGGATAATAGAGTCTAAGGAAAGGGGGGCCGGAAATGATCCAAAATGTGTCTTCGTGGTTTATGGATAGTAGACCTGTGCGCCGACCATATAATCGGCGGCGGCGGCGTAGAAAACATTTTACCTCGGCGGCGACCGGCGCGCCGGCGTGGCGCCGTTGGCTTATATCGGCGGCGGCGGCGTGTATCGGCGTGACACTAATTAAAGACTGGAACGCGCAAAAATTGGTCGACAAAAAAATCGTTTTTTTCAGTCTAAATTCGTAATACAAAAATCTTCCTATATTTATTTTGGTAGTTCAACTCACATATTTGAAGGAAAAAATGTTCGTTTATTATTTTGCTTTACCAAATCCAAACTGCCGTGCCTTCCGCTTAACCCCTTTTAATAAATTTTGTACAGTGGTCTTATCGACCTTATTCGTCGCCAAACGCCAGATAGATTTATCCTACTGCTCGTTTTCGATGGATTTATAAGTTTTTTTTTCTGATATTCCGTTTGACCAAGTCTCAATACTGCTCGATAGTGCGGAAATCTGGGCTGTTAGGAGGGTTGTGGTCTTAAGGTACCACAACCACGTTGTTCGCATCGTACCACTCGATCGCCTTTTTTCCCATAGTGGCAGCTTGCCAAGTCCGATCAGAACAGCACATGCCTGTTACGTTGCTCTAGGAATGGTAGCAGCTGATTTTCCAGGCACTCCTGAACGTAGATTTCTTGATTGACGATTTCGTAGTGATGGAAATATCGCTTTTTAAACCACACATGCATATGGCCAGCCAGAATAGGTATTTTTTCAAGAACTTTGATAGTTGGATGGTTTTGAAAATGTAGGCCACCTTCCCTTTACTGGCACGGTATAAAATTCCTGTCCCGGAAGCTGCTGGAAATCAACCTTCACATAAGTTTCGTCACCCTTGGTCGAACTTTGTAAGCAGATTACAGTTTTACGGACCACCACTTTGTCGAGGTGTTTTGTTCGAAATCTGGGTTCGCCACCTTTACCGTCTGTCACCGTGCGCCAACATCGACAACCCGGATCGTTTCTTGGCCCGCTGCACATAAATATGGGAGACAATGAGCTTGCCAGTGAAGTACCTGATGGAAAGGTTAGGATTATGCATATAATTCGCTGCCACCTTCTTCATCGTCGCTGCCACGTCTGAATTACGATTGCCGCCACTTCCAGGCTTCCTGGCGGTCGACAGACGCTCCCCGGACACTTTTAAAATATATGTTACGGTTGATTTGGCCACATCCAGCAATTTTGCCAATTTGAAGTGCGAGAACGTCGGATTCTCTTGCTGCGCGAGCAAAATTTTGACACGATGTTCCTCTTGCTTGGACGCCATTTTGAAAACTAGAGAGCAACCGGTGAAAGCTCATTTTAGCAACCATTGTATACACACTCAACTTTCAAATGTAAAATTTCATGGTTTTTTAATGCATTTTTAACAGAAATACACCACTTTGAAGTCGACCAATTTTTGCGCGTTCCAGTCTTTACCACTTATAATTGCGCATAATGTGTGCGTTCAGTTTTGAAAAAAAAGATAGATAGTTTGTCGATGAGTTCATTTTGGTTAACCGTAGACCGATTTTGGGAAAATTCGATAGATCTTACGTTAGAGGGTCGTTTTCAACTTTTATATATTTTGTTAGGTTACCCATGGAAAAACTGAAAAAATGGGATACTCTTTTCATTCAAATAGAGTTCTTCGTTAAACTCCACAGATTCTTCATTACCATCTGGAAAATTTTTGTTTGCTCGAAATAGCGTTGAAAAAAGCAACAAAATCACATGAACTATGTGATGTCATTACTATGAAAATCACCCTTAAATATGTAGGGTCGAAAGCGATCCATTCTGACCGGAAAATCCGCAAATATCACCATAGTAATGGAAAATAGTTGAAAGTGTTTTTTTCGATGCCTTAACGTTCAAGCAACAAAGTAAGGAAAATTCAGCAAAAACATATCGATTTTCAGTGAATTCTCGCATATTGATCTAAAAAAAACTTAGTATTCTAGAGAAAACTAAAATCTTTACCAAAAAATAGATGAAAAACCACTAATCATTTTTTCTTAATTTTTTTTAACATTCCCGGATTACTCATACGTTTACATAAAAATTAAAAATAAAAATAAACATATAAAATTATGTTATAATAACTGAAACAATATTCTCGAAGCAAACTGGCCCCGTGCAAATTATGATAATGAATTCGAAATTTTTTATATCTTTCGATAAAAAAGACTAAAGTCTAAATATTTAATGTCAAATATCGTATCAAATTTCCACAAATAAAATAATTTACACTTAGGGAACAACCCGTTAAGCATACAGACGGAAGGCATACGGACGCAAGGCAAAGAACGCTAGTCATAATGGATGGCAGGCATACGGGCACGAGGCATATGGACGCGAGGCCGATTGGACGCGAGGCCGAATGGACGCGAAGCCGAAGGGACGCGAGGCCGAATGGACGCAAGGCCGAATAGACACAAGGCCGATGGGAAGTGAGGTGGAATACGGTATTATCGTCATCATCACAGCCCTCTTTAAATAACGTGTATTTCGCTTCAAGATATCATTTAGAAAGCAATACACTCGCGGCCTTCGGCTGACTCGCTGTTCGAGCGAATGATGTCGTTACTCGCTACCGCTCGTTCGGACTTAACTAAGGGAAAGAAACTCTGTTTGAGTAGACCTAGCAAATCTGTAGATCAGTCGTTTGTGTGCAAGAGGCCGGCGCTTCCGACGGCGGGTCGGCGGCCGGCACGGACTGTGGAAACCACGGCAGCTTAGTGCCGCCACGTTTCCTTGCCCTCGGTTATGCGTCTGCGCCGCATGATTTGAAAAAATACGTAGAGAAAAAAATATCTGAGTTAAATATAGAATTCATTGAATGACGCTTTTTGTCAATCATCAAGGGTGCAACATATTTTTTAATAGACTCTGATGCGGAATGTATGTTGCAAATCCGGAACACATAGTCATGATAATTGGATCTCATGCGATCATACAATATTGTATTCAGCCTCGCGTCCATTCGGCCTCGCGTTCATTCGGCCTCACGTCCATTCTGCCTCGCGTCCGTTATGCCATATGCCAGTATGCCTCGTATCCATTATGCATCACATTCATTAAGCCTCGCGTCTGAATGCCTAGCATACTATGCCTAACATCCGTATGCCTAGCCTACATATGTCTCGTGTCTCGTACCCTTCGTAAATACGTAAATACAGGGGAGGTACTTAGCGAAGTGTTACACTGCGTGAGGCCACCATGCAAAATTGCGTTACGTCGGAGTGAAGGGGTATTAAGAATTGCCAAATTCCGCGTTACTTAATATACGAGTGTTCCCTTATCGGCTGTGATTTGCGGTATTTCTATAATCAGGAAAAAATCCAGCATACACAATCACTAGCGGCGCAGTAAAAATTTCCTCGGCGGCGCGGCGTTGCGGCGCACAAGACTAATGGATAGCTCTTGGAGTACCTTAATAAATTTCAAAATTCCAAAATATTACAATTTCATTCATTATTCTAGCATTATCAAAGTTACCCGCAAACTAAAAATTAGTTTTTGGTTACAGGAAATCAATAGCATAGTAGAAACAATATTGATGGTTTTTGTTGTTGTATATTATTGAGAACTCATATATTCAAGTTATATTTTAAAACGTATTCGAAGTTAGCTGCTTTTATGATAATCGTTTCAGTAATTTCTGACTCCATGCGGAACAGACATATATTTACTTTTGTGGAGAGAAAAGATTTTATATAGAATAGGTATTTACCAAACCTCGGCAGTCAATGCCAGTTTTTTGTTTTCTATATCGACTCATCGCTGTGACAAGAAAAATCTTTTGTGATATTCGTATTCCACACTTTTATTGTTAGCATTATCACTATTGAGAGTAAGTGACATGATTATTATAAATTCGTGCGTGTGTGTATGCTTCCCCTCCTCTTTTACGGTTACTACTCCGAGCCTCGCTGCCTCCGGCCAATATTATCATCAATTACAATTCCCTGGAGAGGTTTCAATCAGTTTTATTATAAGATAATTTTTTGTCGAAGTTTTATAGAACGTGAAGGAAAGGTTAGTGTGGGAGTCTGAGAATAAACCCATGCTTGGGGTCCTCTGACTCCCAGCTGGTCCCGAGATACGATGCTAACAAGCCAGTCGTCGTAGGTTCGAGTCTCGGCTCGGGAGAAGACTGTTAGTGTCAGAAGGATCGTAGCGCCAGCCCCGCAATTGTTCTGTTCACTAAACAGTTGGCTGCGAAGTCTGTGTATTAATATATAGAAGGTCGAGTTCCGAATCGGAATGTAGCACCAAGGCTGTGCTGTCTGTGGGTTCCCCTGACATCGAATGACCTGGATTCCACTATGACTCGAATCCACGACTAACACTTGTCAAGAAGGACTCCTCAACCTTGCGGCTTTGAGTTTAGATTGTCACACTCCTTTAGTAAGTGGTCGAATATCATCTATTAGATTTTAACATATACCTATTCGTGCTCAGCATTTTATAAGTTTCATAAAAAAAGTTACAATGAGTTGAGCAGCGATTCTAAATTTAATTGTGAAAACTAACTTTCACAGTTCCATTTTCGTTAATCCGTTTGCGTTTTAGGCATCATTTGGTTCTCTTCGTCAGAAGCAAACATAGCTTGTGAAACTTCATCTGCTTTTATGGCTCTGAATTTCTAGGAAAAAATCTCACACGAACAGTTCTTTCATATCTGTCGCAAAGTTTTTTTGAACTCTAAATCTGATCACTTATATCTGTTTAATATACAACATGGCAATGGCAAATGGCCGTGCTGAAAAGAACCATTGTTTTAGAGGGAGCTAAATTATATTCTAGCATTTATTCCGTAACTCATTAATCGTAAGTGTTGCATCTGTTATTTACTACCTCTAGTGCGATGAAAATGGGGTTATTTGAAATTGAAAATATGTATATTTCAAGAAAAGTCACTAGCGTCGAAGATGTGTTCTGTGAATGTTCTCTTCGGCAGTTTGAGATATCTAAACATGTGAAAAGCTCAGATGCATTTTTGGAAAAAAACAATCAACATGTTGAGTTTCATTTGAAGTGAATCTTTCAATTGAACACGAAAACTTAAATGTTGTATCCTGCAATTCTATTATTAGCAATATCACTCTCGAGAAGTATCATGCCAATTTTTTTATCCGTGCTTACGTGTAATGTGATTTTACCCTTTCTTTCACACGCTTACTGCTCTACTATTCCGAACCTTGTTCCTCCTGCCAAATATCACCACTTATAAATTCCCAAACTACATGCCAAACTTTAAACTAGAAACAAGCTGCTGAAAGGCCCAAGCCTCAACTCAAATTCAATTTTATTAGAAATCGCTTTTTGGATTTATTTCAATGCTACCAAATGCCTTGGATATAGAAAGGATAATTTAACCCAGTAAAACAATTGAAAATTCTTGTTTCAAGGTGCCCATATGTCCAGTGACCGTGCCATGTCAATTTTCCAGAAAAGGTAAATCTACTAAGATAAATATAGTTTCATAACCATAGATCTTAATTATTTAAAAAACCATCGTTTACTTTTTGCAAGCTTTCCTGAACATTATCGATACCTAAATAATATCCAAGAAAACCATGCTGAAAAATCATCAGAAAGAAGTTGAAAGCAGTATTAATATTTTCAACTAAAATTGTTCACCCAAAGAACCACACTATTAATTGGTTTCGCACCTAGACTGGTATTTTATTTTCGTCGCACTCTAACCAAATTATCGGTGCGCAGCAAGTTATCTCAGGGTTTGATTCGCATATTTTCAAACACGGTGGACAGAGCAGAACCAAGCAGAGAAGCATACAAAAAGGGGAAACGCACATCACTTTGAAACCGCGAGCATAACAAGGCATGGCAGCCAGTGTCAGTGTGCAGGTGAGGAATTTCCAAGAGCTCCAAAAAAGTGGCGCTTAATATTCATGGCACGGATGGTACCCGTTCGGTGTTACCGCCGGCAGCAGCAATAGCAGCACCAGGCTATAGCCGACCGCTTTTTTGCTCACTACACAACTTCGCAAACGATTGTCGACGGTGGACGATGGGTTGGGGCCACGTCTCCCGCCACGTCGATAGGTAATCTTACGGGATACGATCGGTGCGCGCACGTGTGCCGACAACGCAGCGGTTGGCGTATTTGGCGATGTGTTTTATACGTTTGTTTGCTTGCTGATGCGTTTTTGAACGTTTCCTTCAATTTCCGTCCCCTTGCCGGCTTGGTTGGTGCTATTTTCGTTTCATATCCAGCCGGTGGAGTTGGAGTTTAATGCTTCCGGATACGTCAGCATTCAGTGCGCCCGTGGAAGAACGTATCGGAAGTGCAGCTTAATAGCTGATAGCTGGTTTTTTTTTTCGATAAGCGATAGCCGAGTGTGGGTCGCAGAGCAGCGGATTTTAGTAGTGTCAATTGAAATATTGATGGAACCGGTTGTGGTCTTTGGCATGAACGCCTTCAATAGCGATATGAAATGTGATGTGATGATACCTGCTTTTGAGGAAAAACACGATCAACCGGTGGCAGACGAGTAGAGTAGAGCAATTGTGGAGATAAATGACCAAGTGAGGATGCACCCGAATTTAATTGCATTTAAGGGATTTTACGATTTAATCAAATATTGATACAATTTGCTAGCTGACATCGAACTGTTGACAAATTTTAACGTTTATTGGTTTTTGTTGCTGACCGTAACAAGTATGATTCTTCGGAAGGCAGAGAGAGAGAGAAAAAGAGAGCAATCCTGGTCAGTCAATGTGTGTCGGTTTTGATGATTGGGAAGTGATTATACAATCGGGAAAAACCAAAATCAATTATGCCAGTAAACGTGGGATGGCATCCAGTCGGTGTTCAGCGGGTGACAATTCGATGTTAGCCCTCTTTTCAGCCCGTAATTGGTTTTCGACAGGAATATGTTACTACTACGTGGGTTGCGGGCTTTGCTGCAGTCAATCGGTTTGTTTGTGGGCATTTATGTGACTGGCATGTGGGAGAAAAAATATGACTGGAATTGATTGCCAATTCCAATGGTTTTAATTCTATCGTTTTAATCGAGTATCAAATGTCAGCATAATTGACAGGACGAAACCATCATTGATTCGTGAATTATTTTCATTATTCGTACTGGAAGAGCTCTACAGTATGGAAGCTCAACCCACCCTATACCCTACAGTGGAATGTGATTTTAATGGGTATTTTTCCAATGGCTGATTTGAAAATATATTGTAATAATATTGTTTGGTTCCTTGTTGGGAATGTTTCAAGAGTTGATTCATGAATAAACTCTTCTATGCAGATCCCCTCACGTTAATTTACTCAGTGCAATTTGAGTTAGTTAGATTAACGTTGGGACATATGAGTGAAACATTTTTTTTAATCAAATGTGGCCCAGTATTAGCCCCTATGCTGAGAATGTTAATCTTATTTTACTATTTTGTGGTTCACAAAAGCTGGTTAACTCATCATTCCGAGTCGAACAACCAAGCGCATCGGTTGTGTTTATCGGTCGTCTCGATATATTCGCAAAAAGTAATCGAACAAAAGGCATCGCTTGCCCGGTCCCGGTCTAACGAGTGCTGTACAGTGCAAAATAATTCCGCTTTGAAGGTCATCCGCTATTGTTTGCTTCGTTGCTGCGTAGCTGAACCGCCGCTGCTGAACCGATCGTTTCGGTGTTTGGCTGTGTTGAAGACAACCAGAGCTACAAACAAAGAAGAAAGTGTAAATCCGCACAGCTGCCGGCTGCCGGCTGCTGGACCCAACCACCACACACCACATTGTCGAAGACAACTGGAGCATCGCTCGAAATCAAGAAAAGGTACGTGTTTCTTGTCGGTGTTAGGGCGCTAGCCTTAGCACAATGGAAGTCGATCCTCCGACACCGAACCCTCCTGACCCTGTCCCTCCTGCTCCTTCCCCCGCTGTTCACTCTTCAGTTCCCCCTCGTGCCAGGCTCTACCTTGACGAAACAGCAGGTTCACGTTTCGTTGTATATTTCCGGCCAAAAGCAGGACCTAAGTCGAAATCCCTGAACATATTATAAATTTCGATAGACCTGACGTCACGCTTCAAGGCCGTGACTGAAATAATCAAGGTCAGACCAAACAAGCTCCGTGTTGTGGTCAATGACCTGAACAGGCCAACGATATAGCTTGTTTCGAGCTCTTTACTCGGGAGTATCGCGTATACATACCGGCCCGAGACGTGGAGATCGACGGCGTCGTGACCGATCCGAGTTTGTCCGTCGAGTGCCTCTTGAAGGATGCTGTAGGCTGTTTTAAAAACAGCAGCCTTCCTGAGGTTAAGGTATTAGAGGTTAAACAACTGCGATCTGTGTCGCTCGTCGGCGACAAAAAAGTATACACTCCGTCAGACTCGTTTCGTGTCACGTTCGCCGGGTCTGCATTGCCGAGCCACGTCTTGATCCACCGGGTTCGTCTTCCTGTGCGCTTATTTGTACCCCGTTTAATGAACTGCACCAATTGCAAGCAGTTAGGTCACACAGCCGCCTACTGTTGCAATAAGGCACGGTGGGGTAAGTGTGGAGAGAACCATGCCGACGATTCCTGTAGTGCGAATGCTGAAAAATGTATCCACTGCGGGGAGAATCAGCATGAGCTCTCCACATGCGCGGTTTACATGCAGCGCAAAGATAAATTGAAACGGTCTCTCAAAGAGCGTTCAAAGCGTTCTTACGCTGATAAGCTCAAGAAGACCACGACCACTTCTACCATAACAGCGAACCCCTTTGATCTGTTGTCTTCAGATGAAATCGACTCTGACGAACCACTAGAGGGAACTTCTTTTGCCAATCCTGGGGAGTCTAGAAAGAGGAAAAATCTTTCCTCCCCTAAGCTTCCCAGAAATGGTCCTAAGATTTCCCAAAGTGGAAACAACAGTACAACCAAAACTAAAGGTGCTACAGAAAAACCGAAGCAAACCCCTCTGGGCTTGGCAATTTAAAGTCTCAGAAGAAGTTCCCAGCACTTCCAGGAACATCTAAAACCCCAGTTGTTCCTTTTGCACATCCAGTTGACAAAACAAATGCTGGATTGGTGAATTTTTCTAATATTGTGGACTGGATTTTCGAAAATTTCAATATACCTGATCCAATTAAAATTTTTCTTACAGCGCTCCTCCCAACAGTTAGATCATTTTTAAAGCAGTTGACTGCCCAATGGCCCCTCCTTGCAGCGATCGTATCCTTCGATGGTTAATTCAACTGCGTATATGAAGGATTCTATCTCTGTCTTACAGTGGAATTGTAGAAGTATTTTACCAAAAATTGATTCGTTTAAAGTTTTGATAAATAAAAACAAATGCGATGCATTTTCCCTTTGTGAAACTTGGCTTACTTCAAATATTGATCTCAACTTCCATGATTTTAATATTATTCGCCTTGATCGAGACACCCCATATGGAGGAGTACTTTTAGGGATTAAAAAGTGCTATTCTTTCTATCGTATTAACCTCCCCTCGATTCCAGGCATCGAAGTTGTCGCATGTCAAATGACAATACAAGGTAAAGAGCTTTGTATTGCCTCAATATATATTCCTCCCAGAGCACAGGTTGGGCAACGGCTGCTCTTTGATTTAATAGAACTTCTTCCCTCGCCACGTTTGATTTTGGGAGACTTCAACTCTCATGGTGTGGCTTGGGGTTCCCCTTACAATGATAACCGCTCCTCTTTAATCTATAACCTTTGCGATGACTTCAACATGACTATTTTAAACAACGGTGAAATGGCACGTATCCCGAGACCTCCAGCGCGCCCAAGCGCTTTGGATCTATCCTTATGTTCGACGTCGCTACGGTTGGATTGCACATGGAAGGTAATCCTCGATCCTCACGGTAGCGACCATTTGCCTATTCTTATATCAATTACTAACGGGTCAACTCGCATGCGACCAATTGACATTCCGTATGACTTCACACGGAATATCGATTGGAAGTTATACGAGGAAATGATTTCAAAAGCGGTCGAGTCGATTCAACATCATCCACCACTTGAAGAATACAACCTCCTCGCGGGCTTGATTCTCGACGCCGCGATGCAAGCCCAAACGAAGAAATATCCCGGCGTAACGATCAAAGAACGGCCTCCCACTCCGTGGTGGGACCAAGAGTGCTACGATGTCTACACGCAAAGATCCGACGCGTTTTTGGCCTTCCAGAAGGGAGGTATACCTGGCGACTATTTACGGTACTCGGAGCTTGATACCAAGCATAAAAGCTTGGCTAAAGCAAAGAAACGCGGATATTGGCGTCGGTTCGTAAACGAGACGTCTAGGGAGACATCGATGAGCACTCTTTGGAACACAGCCCGAAGAATGCGGAATCGCGTAACGGTCAACGAAAGCGAGGAGTCTTCAAGTCGGTGGATATTTGGTTTTGCCAGGAAAGTATGTCCGGACTCTGTTCCTGAGCAAAACATTGTTCGCGATGCGTCTCCGGGCCACGACGCGATAGAATCACCTTTTACGATGGCAGAATTTTCAGTTGCCCTCCTGTCCTGTAACAATAACGCGCCTGGGTTAGATAGAATCAAATTCAACTTGTTGAAGAATCTACCCGGCAATGCCAAGAGGCGCTTGTTTAACTTGTTCAATAAGTTCCTGGAGCAAAACATTGTACCACAGGATTGGAGGCAAGTGAAGGTGATCGCCATCAAAAAACCAGGGAAACCAGCTTCTGATCACAACTCTTATAGGCCGATTGCAATGCTATCCTGTATCCGGAAATTGATGGAGAAAATGATACTCCGTCGTTTAGACCATTGGGTCGAATCAAACGGTCTACTATCAGATACTCAATTTGGCTTCCGCCGTGCCAAAGGGACGAATGATTGTCTTGCGTTGCTTTCAACAGATATTCAGTTGGCGTATGCTCGCAAAGAACAAATGGCGTCTGCGTTCTTGGACATTAAGGGGGCTTTTGATTCCGTTTCTATTGACATTCTTTCGGGTAAACTTCACCGACAAGGATTTTCTCCAATTTTGAACAATTTTTTGCACAATTTGTTGTCCGAAAAGCACATGCATTTTACGCATGGCGATTTGGCAACTTTTCGCATTAGCTACATGGGTCTTCCCCAGGGCTCATGTTTAAGCCCCCTTCTTTACAACTTTTATGTAAATGACATCGACGAATGTCTGGCAAATTCATGCACGATAAGACAACTTGCAGACGACAGTGTGATCTCTGTTACAGGAGCCAAAGCTGCCGATTTGCAAGGACCATTGCAAGATACCTTGGACAATTTGTCTGCTTGGGCTTTACAGCTAGGTATCGAATTCTCTCCGGAGAAGACTCAGATAGTAGTTTTTTCTAGGAAGCATGAACCTGCTCAGCTTCAAACACAATTAATGGGTAAAACGATTTCTCAGGTTTTGGTACACAAATATCTTGGTGTCTGGGTTGTCACGTGAGGTATCTGATGAAAAAATGTCAACAAAGAGTGAATTTTCTTCGTACAATAACCGGACAATGGTGGGGAGCCCACCCAGGAGACCTTATAAGGCTTTACCAAACAACGATATTGTCTGTAATTGAATACGGGTGTTTCTGCTTCCGCTCCGCAGCAAACACACATTTGATCAAACTGGAGCGAATACAATATCGTTGTTTGCGTATCGCCTTGGGTTGCATGCAATCGACCCATACGATGAGTTTGGAGGTCTTAGCTGGAGTTCTACCATTGAAAAACCGCTTTTGGAGCCTCTCTTCTCGTATTCTTATTAAATGTGAGGTCTTGAACCGTCCTGTGATTGAAAATTTTGAAAGGTTAATCGAACTCAATTCTCAAACCCGTTTTATGACATTGTATTTCAATCACATGTCTCAGAATATTAACCCTTCTCCGAATATTCCAAATCGTGTCAACTTATTAAATACTTCTGATTCTATTGTGTTCTTCGATACATCCATGATAGAAGAAATTCGTGGAATCCCGGATCATTTACGCGTGCAGCAGACCCCTAAAATTTTTTCCAATAAATATCGAAACATAAATTTATGAAGAAAAAAAAATCGAAACATCAACTGCGACAATATGTTCTACACTGACGGATCACTTCTGGATGGGTCCACTGGCTTCGGTATCTTCAATAATCATTTAGCCGTCTCCTATAAGCTCGATAATCATGCTTCTGTTTACGTCGCAGAATTAGCTGCAATTCAGTACACCCTAGGGATTATCGAAAAAATGCCCACGGACCATTATTTCATCTTTACGGACAGTCTCAGTTCTATTGAGGCTCTCCGATCGATGAAAGATGTTAAGCACTCTCCGTATTTCCTGGGGAAAATACGGGAACAATTGAGTGCTTTATCCGAAAAATCGTTTCAGATTACCTTAGCGTGGGTCCCTTCTCACTGCTCGATACCGGGCAATGAGAAAGCGGACTCTTTGGCTAAGGTGGGTGCAATAAACGGCGATATTTATGAAAGACCAATTGCTTACAAAGAATTTTTCGCATTTGTACGTCAGAATACGATCATCAGTTGGCAAAATTCATGGACTAAAGGGGAACTGGGAAGGTGGTTACATTCCATAATTCCCAAGGTATCGACGAACCCGTGGTTCAAGGGGTTGGATGTAGGTCGAGATTTCATTTGCGTTATGTCTCGGCTTATGTCCAACCACTATAGATTTGACGCGCATCTCCGTCGTATTGGGCTCGAAGAAAACGGTATCTGTGCCTGTGGTGAAGGTTATCACGACATAGAGCACGTTGTTTGGTCATGCCCTGTTCACCGTGACGCCAGGTCTAAACTTGTAGCTTTCCTTCAGGCCGGAGGTAGACGGCCAGCTGTTCCTGTTCGTGATGTCTTGGCGAGCCGTGACCTACCCTACATGACCCTTATATACGTTTTCCTTAAATCCATCCATGCCCCAGTCTAGTCCCGTTCCCCTCCGTCTACACCCAACAAAACGACAAGAGCACGTTTGAACCTTAAGCACAAAACCAGCAACCAGACCCCGCACAATAGAACCAGGACCCAAGGACTACGAGCCTCTGTCCCAACTCACGACATCGTGGTTCAGCAGTACGAATCCATACATGCCATTCGACGATTATTAGACGACCATTGAACAACAAAACACAGATTGGAAATTCCATGCTAGTTTTAAGTTAGACTTAATTTCAGCTCGTAGTCGGCAGCGAGGATAAAAAATTTGCTTTAGTTTTTAAGTCATCAGATATAATTGGCGCCGTTAAACATTAAATTGTATTTGTGTCGTGTCAAATAAATGTTATGTGAAGAAAAAAAAAGCTGGTTGCTATAACATTATATTAATAATTCTTTTAATCCTACAATATAAAATAAACAATAAATTTTCGCAACATAACTTTATTCGTCTCGAAATGTTAATGTTATTGTCTTCCACTTTTATTTATAGCATTCTCATATTATAGAGTGAGTAATATGTTCATAATCTTATCCGTGTTCGTGAGTATACTTTTTCTTCCGTGCTTTTTACGCTGAATATTTCGTTGCCACTGCCAATATTATAAGCAATAATAATTCCCTGGAGCTGTTTCAACTAAACCTCCCTTTATCCAGTTTTAGGGGGAGGATTAACCGAAAAATCGAGAACGTCGAAGGTGGGGCCTTGTTTTATGAAAAACCAGAAGACCCTGAGTACTTAAAATCAATTTTTCACAGACAAATTCAAAACAAACTAAAACGGTTTTTTCAGCTCAGATTTTTTAATTAGTCTTTCCAGCTGTAAATATCATGATATATAACAGATTCTTGGAATGTGTAGAAAACGCTTTGAAAGTAATTTTATTAAATGGTGGTTAAAAAACGTGCTTTGCAATGAAAATCATAATCGTTTTACATCGCTCCTTGTACTTACGACCTTCAAAAGAACCTTATTCAAAAATGTCCTGCAAGACAATTTCGAAATTTTGACCAGAAATGCAATATGACCTGTGAAGGCACCGTGACCGAGTTCAGATGAACAGAATATTTTTATCATAGTTTTTATTTGATTAAGTGATTCTGCCTGATTTTTCAGGTTACATCATTCTCTCAATTTCGCAAAACGCAGAGACATTTCGTATATAATAAGAATACATATACGAAAAATGAATCTAATTACGTGTAGGCAACCAAGATATCCAGAATGATGGAGCCCTAACCTCACAACAAAGTAACATGAAAATTAGCGTTGAAAATTACTTTAATCCTTCAACAACAACAAAATTAACCTCAATATTTCTCATTCTGACTTAACCAATTTTGGTCCATCATGTACATAGAATGGTTCCGCGCCAACTCGACAAAGGGGTCTTTGGCAGCTTCGTGGGTGTGCATCCCATACCACCTTAAGGGTAATATCTAGTAAATGCTCAAAAAAACAAGGCTTTTTTCATAATTTTTTTTTAAAGGACATTTGAGATATATGGTATATAAATATATATCTTTCGATTAAGCAACTCTTGCAGAACAGAAAATATATTTTTATTGCTATTTTTGTTGCAAAATGGCGGCTGTGCAGCGATTGCCGTGAATCGCTTTTTTTAAGTTGTTCCGCGGCGAGCAGTAAAAGTCGTGTCCAACTCCACCTGTAACCAAAACAAAAAATTTTCATTATCTACATACGTTTCACTAGTGAAGTACACATGATTATATTTTTAGAATTTTTCTTCGTAATATGGCAACGGTTTGAAGAAAAAAAATCCAATCCCACGCGAAACTCAAACTTGTCACTCATATTTGAGTACTTTAGAATATAACTCATAGTTACAAAGTATAGAAAAACTCAAACAAAGAACGTACACAACGAGAACGGCTGATCGACGTAGCAAAGGGTAATAGTGAGTAAACGTTCGCTGTAGAGACGCTATAACGATCGAAACTTGATGCAGCGACTTCTATACTTCAAATTTGAAACACGATAACGATCAGAGGTAACTTCTGCTAGTTTACAAAGCCTCAACAAACGAACATTGTCAAAATAATCGAAAAATGTGATTCTGGAGTATGAAAGTTGTTAGATAAAAATTGATTTAATTGAACATTGAGCTCAGATCAGTACTTGGGCGATGTAGATTTTGATTCTAGGATAGTTTTTGCATGATTTAAGCCAATAAAAAAAATGACAAGAAAAAATTTTTTTTTGATCGATATTACCCCTTAAGCAACATTGTATATTTAAATAAAATATTCAATATTAATAATATTTAATTAGGTTTTACTTCATAAATCGATATATCTCAATAATGACAAGAGAAAAAGAATAGTTATCAAGGGATAACTCTTAGAAAATTCTGAGCTTTTTTAACAAAAAAAAGTGAAAAAGTTGAATTTTGTTGAAGTTGTTGTTGTTGTTGTTGTTGTTGTTGTAATTGTTGTTGTAGTTGTTGAAAAAAAGTTGAAGAGGTACTGGGAACAAACTTGAATGAAATACGAACTATTATCAGGAGCTTTAAAACATGAAAGCACCAGGAGATGATGGAATTTTTATATCCTTCTCAAAGGCTTCCCGAAAGCTCTTTAAATTTATTGGTGAGAATTTTTAACAGATGCTTTGAATAAGCATATTTTCCCTCAAAATGAAAAAATGCCAAAGTCACTCCAATTTTAGAACCTGAAAAAATCCAGCTGAAGCATCAAGTTATTGTCCAATTAGTTTACTCTCTTCTATAAGCAAACTTTTTGAAAGAATGATTCTAAATAGAATGATGACACATATTAATGAAAACTCAGTTTTTGCAAATGAGCAGTTAGAGTAACTAATATGATTGGTACTAATAAATCTGAAGGCTATTCCACTGCAGCTGCTCTTCTAGACACAGAAAAAACATTCAACAGTGTTTTGCATAAAGGTTTGATAACTAACATGTCCAATTTCCGTTTTCCTCTTTACATCACAAAAATGATACAAAGTTACTTGACAGACCGCACTCTTCAGGTTAACTATTTAAATAGTAAATCAGAGCTGGTGTACCTCAAGGAAGTATCTTTGGGCCCAGTCTTATATAATATTTTACTTCTGATCTTCCTGATTTACCACCATGATGTGAGAAATCTCTGTTTTGTGACGATACAAGCATTTCCGTAACAGGAAAAAGCCTTCGTGTCATATGCAGTAGGCTGCAAAAAAATCTAGATAGGGGAACTGCTCCATTATTCATCTCATTAAGCCGATATTCACGAATAATGCACGGATTAAACACCAAATTTTCACGAAATCATTGAAGAAATATACAAAATACGCTTACGTGCTCTTATGGAATCGTTCAGCATTCTATATATAGTAAACTTAGCTAGATTTATCCTGAATTTTGTAAAACAAGCCATTTTTCACAACGCTTCCATATCTATCTCAAAACTTGAATCACTGCTCAATTATTCATCTTACGACGCCCCCATATTCATCACACTGTTAATCATAAATGAATTATTATGAATGAACGTAGCCGCAGCCCGTCGTAATAGGTTCTGTAGGTTCCACTGTAGTTGTTTACGTGCAAAATTGGTAACCTAGGTAACCACTGCAGTGTTGTCCATTTATGTCAATTATGTCGGAATATTCCAACGTTTTCAGTACGATTTTTTCGTATTGACAGAAACTGATTTGTCAACTTTTGATTTGCTTCAACGCAGTGAAAACAGATGAAAATACATACAATAAAAATTTGAAATTGTATAAATTCATCCCATATATTTCTTCTGATTCAAGCTTGTTTTTGGAAATTTGAGGTAAACATTTCAACGGTTAAAGTATTCTTAGTGTAGTGAGTGATTTCGTTTAGTGATTAAAATAAAAAGTGGTCCGCTAGTGATGAAAAAAACTTTGGTTGGCTGCTGAACGAGTCCCGTTGTAGCCGTATAGAACAATGCGCGGATTTTGTTTTCTGAGGTGGGTGATTGATTTATATGAGTTTTCGAGTGCAGATGCCCTACTATAATATCAAATTTAGAGCTTTTGAGTGAATTTTTGGCGTATTCCGTACGATGATGGTTAAGAGCAAATAAACTACGGTGTCGAAGTTGTCGAATGGGTGCATAAAAGTTCAATTTAGAAAGTAGTACTGCTGAGTCAACGTTCTGCGAAACGATATTTGATAAACCCTAACATGTTGTTTGCCTTGTGTATGATAGTGTTATAGTGGTCGATGAATTTAAGTTTAGAATCTAAAATTATTCCTAAATCCCTAACTTTATCACATTTCTTCACATTCTGATTCCCGAATGCAATTACAATTTTGGGCGTTGTTAATTTTCTGCTAAAGGATATTACTTTGCATTTTTTCACATTTAATTCAAGTAGGCTTTTCTAACACTAGATGTAAAATGTGTGGATTTCATTCTGGAATAATAAATGTCTTCTTGATTTTTTATTTCCAAAAACAGCTTCATGTCGCCGGCATATATTGAAACTTTAATATTTTTGAGGATGAAGGAAATGTCGTTTACGTACAAAATAAAAAGAAGTGGTCGTAAGTGGGAGCCTTGGGAAACACCTGAAGTAACTTGAATGGGATTTGACTTTTTTCCATTAAATTTTATTATTTGTTGCCTGTTTGTTAAATGTGATTCAGGCCATTTAAGGAGACCAGACTCAATTCCATTTTTTTGCAGTTCAAAAAGTAGCATTGGTATGTCAATACGATCAAATGCTTTGCTAAAGTCTGTGTAGAGAGCTTCAGCATGGTTTCCATTATCCATTGCATTCAATGAGTAATCTACGAATTCGAGTAAATTTGTGGATATAGAGCGGCCTTGAGAAGCCATGTTGTTTGTCAGTTATTCGATTTTTGACTTGCGCAAACATCTTTTCATAGACAATTGCCTCAAAGAGTTTAGGAATGCAAGAGATAACAGCGAATTCGCGATAATTACGTATGTCAGATTTACGCCCAGATTTGAAAATAGGCACCAAAAATGAACTTTTCCCTATTTTTGGGAAGACTCCAGTCGTTGAAACATATGGAACAGCCAGAAGAAAGAACATGTAAGTTCCTTTGAAAGATTTTTCATGAGTGCTGGAGGAATTCCGTCAGGTCCAGGTCCTTTGGAAGGGTCTTAATTTCTTAGATCCTGTACCTGAAGTTGGTTGACACCAACGTTTCTTGGATATTCTGGATAAAATGCAAAATAATCGCGGTCGCGATTTTCTTTGGAAAATGTGGTATAGATTTCCTACAAAAAATTTGCAAATAGATTGTAATTTTTCTCCGAGGTATCACCAACATTTTCATCGAGTTGTTTTAACATTATTGAAGAAGTTCTTTGGACAAGACCTAATTTCTAGTTCAGTTTTTGCATTGAATTCTTCAAATGCATTACTGATTGCAAAGTTCAGTTGATCACATATTTCCAACTAAATTGCTAGATTTTCACTGCTATTGTGTTTTTTGAAAATTTTGTGGGCTTTTTGTTTGCGATTTTTAAAATTTTTTATTTGTCTGTTAAACCAGACTGGATGTTTAGTGTTAGCGTGGCGTCGTTTTTTCTTCAATGGAATCTCTCGAAAGATGATGTTTGGGGTTTGCAATCCCGGGAACGATTTCCCGGGAATTACCTTTTCCCGGGATTCCCGGATCCCGGGAACAGAAGTATTGATTCCCGGGATCCCGGGATTCCCGAGCTTTTCAAAAAATTTCGCGAGATTCAAAATAGTTTCCCATACAATTTTCCAATAAATGAGTATGAGCGATTGGTTGTTTTCTTTTTTTACGGTTTCTTTTGGCTTTTTCGGCAGCTTTTTCTTGTAGTCTTCGAGACCGTTGCTTGGCATCATAAGTGGACCAGTCCTGCTTCCATTGCCATTTGTTACCTAGAAATCTCCATCCTGGACGTGTATCAATGGTAGTAAGGTTTTTCCAGCTAGCTCTTCCTGAAATTTGTTTTTGAGGTTTAGCACCGCATGTGTTGGTCATGCATTATGCTCCCGCAACTGGTTCAAGTTATACTCATGTTATCAAATGGACCAAATAGTTTTCGAAAGAGACGACATGAAGATAGAAAGAAAAAAATTGCCACATTCAAATTTTCATGTATGTCACCGGAGTCAAAGCCAAGAGCTGACCTTTAACAAACTGATATTTTACAGTATCGGTAGCAGATGACTAACAGCACATGGTGAATGGTTTTCGAACTGCTTTTTTAGATTGCCTTTTAAAGCCTCAGGAATACAAATATATGCGTGTGAGCTTCGAATTTAATTTACACTTCTGGAGTTGTGAATCAAATTCTCTAAGACATATTTTTTAGGCAAACATGAATTACCAATTTCTATATTTCAATATGAATAGTGGCCAACAGTATGCTACGGTGACAGAGTTGGCTGGTGGAAATATGAAGCAGCTTCCGTTATTAGGTGGATGTAATTAGTGGTGAACCTAAATATTTATTCTCATTAAACCACCATTCTCATCCATTGAAATACCCAATGGAATTACATAACTTTCCCTATATGCCTTGTGACGACAATTTTTAATCAATTCAGGAAATGACTACAATTAAATAACGTTTCAGCATTCGAATGAAGTAAAGAGGGTAAAAAACACAACAACAACCATCACCATAGCATGTAAAATCAAGCGGTTGCGATAGCTATTAGCATGGCAGCAGAGCAAAACAAACCGTCACACCCAGCAGTGCCATTATACGATCAAACGCTCCGTCATTATGACGACCGCCTGGAAACCGCTGCACGGTAAAAACGCTACAGGATCCATTTCTCCCTGGTGACCGAATTACACGTATTCGTATTGGGAACGAAATGACACACGCTTCGCAGACAAAAATGGTCACTTAATTGCACCCGGACCCGTCCCGCCGGCCGCGGCGGAAGCGCAGGCAACGGAAGACGTAAATCCCAGCCGCTCAAGTGTGCTCCTGAACTTACCGAGCTGTCGGTAGAGCAGCACTAGAGTGAATTTCCTTCCACTCACGGGCTTCGCCCATTCACCGGATGCCTGACTGGCTGGCTGACTAACTGACTGACTGATTGTTCTTCATAACGTCGCTGATGGCCGTGTGCATTCCGGTCATGAGTCGGTAGCCGGAAATGTGCTCCACCGGAAAAGTGCTCATACATTTCTCCACAATATACCGCTGCGGCGGCGACCCCTCTCGGTGCTGGAAAAGTGCCACTCCAGCCATTATCGTAAACATTCTTATCAAAAATGACACTCCGTGGAATGTTACTTTTGTGTTGCTCCATATGCGGAAAGAATAAATTGTGGTGGTGTGACGATGATGCGACGTTTGGGTGGGACCTTTTTTGCTACAGATGGGTGGTCTATCTCCTAAACAGCACTTTCCATAGGTAGACCGTTAGCTGGAAGTACTTGATCTGGATGGCACTGCAACAACTGAAGAGGCCCCGGGATAGGAAACTTGAAAAAAACTAGGGTGAGCGAAGAACCATCAAAATTATGGTTGTAAAAGTTGACGTCGCTTCCCACCTAATACAGATTCAATTGATTGCTGACATGAGGAGATGAACTTGATCATCGTTATATTTAATTTACTATGGCATTGATGGCTTTGACCTGGAACCAGGAATGGTTCCCTTGCAGAATTCATCCGCACCTCGGCTCAATGTGTTCGGCCTTTCTACTATGATTCCTCAAGCGTCTTTGTTAGCAACCCGCATCATTCTCTGACGTGTGAAAGCTTTCTCCTGCTGAGCGAAACGACAATCCAATAGTGATTTACATAAATTTTTCTCCGTTGAAAATGTACGGCCACGGTAGTCTGCGACGGAAAGAACACAGGGCGGCAACCATCGTGTTTTATTACTGTATTTTGTCAAAGCTACCAGTGTTTTTATTCTCCTCTCCATTTTCATATTCGACGCACGAATGCGAATGTGACATTTATAAGCAGCATAATGATGATGGCTGTTGACGTTGGCACTCTTTGGACGGGCTTCCATCTACGCGGCATTGGATGATGATGCTGTACGCTAAGAGCGCGTCTGTGCTGTTGTGTAGAACAACACAATACCCATTAGTCGCTTTCAAACAACCATGCTCTGGGCATTCGTGGGGGATACCATACATCACACGGTGCTGGACCCCTTTTTGCTACAATACTAATTGTTGGTCTGGTCCCGAAACAAGTTTTCTCATTTTCACACTCAGAAAAAAATGTTGTAAATGGCATTTTTTTCAACTTTCGGATTAAATGAATTCGGAAATCATGTGTCACAACACTTTGCAAGGTTTTTTAAGAAGACACCTATGAAACTAGACTGACTTTTCGATTAAGTATGCAAATTCTACAACGACTTGTGGAATCAAACCATTCAGCAAATCTAATAGGAAACTTTGTGATGTTCGCGCTTGAACCTGCAATGTTGGGGTTGCCAAGATTTCTACCAGCAATTGAAACGAAATAGAGTAAATAAAACGGTCGATTCAAAGCAATGCAAAGCATTGGTGCTACATTCCGATTCGGAACTCGACCTTCTGTTTATTAATACACAGACTTCGTAGCCAACTGTTTAGTGTACAGGACAATTGCGGGACTAGCGCTACGATCCTACTAACACTAACAGTCTCTCCCGAGCCGAGACTCGAACCTACGACGACTGGCTTGTTAGGTCAGCATCGTACCTGGAGACCAGCTGGACGGTCTATTCATGAGAACTAAATTTTAAATTAATAAAAAATGAAATGTTTTTTGAATTTGTTATAAAAAAATATTAATAAAAACCCGTCGCACGGATCTAACTTATTTCATAAGTTACGGATCTTAAAGAATGTCTGAGCTCTTGGAGTATTTTGACAAATTTCCAAAATCACAAAACAGTGAATGTATCAAAAAGGTAAAATTTTAATACGGTTTTACTCACTGACTATCACCAATTATAATTCCCTGGAAAGGTTTCTACTATGGTCCCGCTGTCCCGTTTTATTATGAGAGAGCCTTATTTTAGGCAAGAAGAAGTCGGATTACAACCCATGAATTGTCTAAGACTCTATAACCCGCTTGACAATGCTCACTCTGGTTTAGTCACCATTAAACTATCACCATTAATATACAGTGCTGATTTGATTTTATTACAGTCAAAAAAAACATCCTCCTCTGAACCCAACAGAACTGAAGACTTGACGAAATGATGAAAATCAGTACACAATCTCGCTAGATTCACCGGAAAGTGCTTTTTTGACCATGATAGAATCGAAACGGCACTGTATTATTATTTGTACAAATAGTTGCGACAAAATCTATCCAAAAAACGAGTTTCTTTTAGCGACACAAGTGCTTCAGAAACTATAATTTCCTGTCTAACGAAAACATAACACAAAATTACGAGGTTGATAACCGAGGGTTTCTTAATAACTTTGTATGCTGCCCACTCTCTCTCTTCTTTCCCTTAAAATAAATACTTTGATATTTTAAAAACTAGAAAGTTCTATCACAGCTAAACGATGCTAATACCTTGTTTGTAGTATATCAATACTTTTGAGGTGCATTGTCGATTTTCAGATAGCAAACTGGCTGTTTGACATAATTTTCATTCTACAGAAAAAAGTAAAAAACTCGTAAAACTTCTACGACAAAAAAAGGGTTTATTTAGAGAGAGATAGAACAACTTTCGCTCAGTTTGATAACCTTTATGTTTCATTTATTAAATAATCAATAACCATAACATTTGTCTAATGAATATTACTATTTTTAGGCCACTCTGATTTTTTTAACCCTAAAATTACCTTACCTTAAAAAATATGCAGCTCTTTTTTCAAACGACAGATTTCTAGTAACATAGGCTATGCCATTATTTTTGCCGATATTCTATTCACGGTTCTCCCACAGACCGATATTATGAAAAAAAGGCACCAAAGAACCTAAGTACACCATTCGATTCGTTTTGACGTCCAGAATCTCTGGTCAAAATCTCAAAATCATCGTACGGTACATTTTTGAGTAATGCTCTTTGGAAGGTCGTGAAGTACAAAAAGTGATACAAAAACAACGAAACACTTGTTGTAAAGCACGTTTTTCAACCACCATTCCAAAATAGTTTCTACACCATCCAAGCATTATATTTCAAGACATTAACAATTGGTGAAAAGATTTATTTGAAAATCCCACAGTGCACAGTGGTCTAAATTCGAAAAATCGTGATCGCTTTAGATTTGACTGTGAAAAATTGATTTTATTTATATACTCAATGTATTCAGCAAAATTGTTTCATGGATGGCACATTTTGTTGTCACATGTCACAAGCGTACCAAGATAAACGAAATCGTCAACCTTTATTATTAGGGGAACTGTGGGTAAAAGGAAAAGGGGTGGTAAAATTGACACCCGTTTAAATCTTGACTATTACGTTGAAAAATAGTACAAACTTCTTTGGCACCTTATCTCAAAATAATCAAAATTCAAAATAATAAACAAAAACAAATAACACGTGTACATTCATGGTGGTGATTTAATTTTTGGCCTACAGAAAATGAGGTTTTTTCTAGTGTAAAACAGTCTTTCATAACGGTTTTTCTGCAAACATCTGTACTCAGATTACTAACCAGTTCACGCCCAAGCTGTTCATATTACCACCTCCCTATGTTCGTTTTACCCACACGTGTCCATTTTACCCCCAAAAAACTACTTTAGAAAATGCTCATGAAAACTGCGAAAAATACTATATTTTAGTAATTCTTCTTTTATTTTGTATCAACCATTAGTGACTCAGGTAATGTGCGCTATCGAATCATAGTTGTAGTGTTAAACAGTGGAGGAAATTGGGAAATGGCTTAGGGTGTCCATTTTATCACCCTTACTTACCTTACCAGTCAGCTCCAGGCCGAAGTGTCCCTTGCTGTTCGAAGAAGTCGTCTCCATTCAACTCGGTCCATGGCTGCAGCTCGCCAGCCATGTCGACTGCGGAGGCCCCGCAGGTCGTCTTCCACTTGATCGAGCCACCTTGCTCGCTGCGCGCCCCGTCGCCTTGTTAAAAACACTTATAGAAACCACGATTAGAAAAATAGATTTTCCAATCCCATACATGGAAAAATATGTCGACGATTTTTTTCTGACAGTACCAGCAGACAAAGTTACATCTTCGCTAAACATCTTCAACAGCTATGACCAAAACTTGCAATTCACCGTTGAAATAGAGCAAAACACCTCCCTTTCCTTGACACTATGATCACACGACATGAAAATCAAAAAATGACAACAGAATGGTACAGCAAACCGATTGTCTCAGGAAGATTACTGAACTTTAACTCATTCCATCCATTAAAACAGAAACTAAACGTAGCCACCGGTTTCATAAACAGAGTCACCAGTCTTAGCACAAATTTGAGTATCACAGCCAAAAAACAAATAATACACCGAGAACTACGCCGCAACGACTATCCAGTCACCCTCATCAACCGTATATTTCATCGATGCACCACAGCAGAGCCCCCAGCAGAAAACACCAACGGCACCACCTCAGAACCGATCCAGCTTACGTACATTTCCTTGCCATATATCTCACACCTGAGCGAAAAAATCGCAAAGACACTGATGGAAGATTATGCCAACGTAAAACCCGCACATCGCAACCAAAACACGGTGAAACAATGTTTCACTAGAGTAAAAGATCCTGTCGAAACAATGTCCCAGCACAACGTCATCTACCAGATACCACGCAGCAACTGTGACGGCAAGTATATTGGCATGACACGCAACACCCTGAAATCCAGAATCTACGGCCACAAATCCAACATGAACAAACTCGATCGACTTATAGAGTCAGGTCATACATACACAGACGAAGCTGTGGTAGAGTTAGGAAATAAAACAGCCCTCTTAGAACACTGCATCCACCACCAACACCGCTTCACATTAGCAGAAACCAAAATATTAGACCGTACTCTGAACCCACAAACGCTCCCACTATTGGAGTGTTTCCACATCAGCAACACCGCACATACCGTTAACCACCGAACAGACGTCGATGGAATCAATTGCACATATGCAGGACTTTTACACCAAGTGGAAGCAACACAAGAACGAAGACAAGCCACCAAAACCTTATAGCCAAATACAGCCAAACACAACCACACACACAAACACCATTAACAACCATAGTGTCAACCAATAGACTCACCAACAACTCTCCGAGAAAAATACTTGCTCCGCTATTCTCACCAAAGCTTTACCGGTTTAAGTTAAAGCTCACACACAAGGGCTAAACAGTACAATCAGTGAGTGGAATCAAACATAAAAAAGTGATAACGAAAATCGAAGAAAAATTGCCGATAGAAAACGTTGAATAACGATAGTAGAATGGTAGAAGTGAAAAAACAACTAATAATTAACAGTTTAAACAAAAATTCCCCTTTCCCTTCAGCTCAAAATACCCTAGTTGAATAATTCTGATTACACAAACCCGCAAAGCTCATGCGCTAAACAAAAAACGATACCTTTGTAAGTGAATGATAGACCACAATGATTGTAGAATGTTGTTAAATAAACCCATCTATTTTAGTATTTCTTTGAAAAAGGCCGCAACCAACGGCCGAAACGTTGGATGTGAAGATAATATTTGTTTTGATCTACTGAGACTGCAAAGCCGAAAATCCAAAACCTGAAATCACAAACAGTCGCCGCGAAAAACTTTCTTCTTCCGTAAGACCAAGTTTTGCCTGTTCCGTGCGCGTCGGTAGCGCTCCACGTTCGCCCTCGTTTGATGTTGCAGCATTCTCGCTCGTGCTGCATTCTTCTCTTCCACTAACTGTTTGCACTCGTCGTCAAACCACTCGTTTCTCCTGTTCAAAGCCATAGTACCAAGCGCCGCTACAGCAGTACTACCTATGGCTGATCGAATGTCCCTCCAGCCATCTTCAAGAGTAGCTGCGCCAAGCTGCTCTTCCGTTGGTAATGCTGCTTCCTGCTGCTGCGCGTACTCCCGTGCAACCTCGGCGTCCCGTAGTTGCCCGATGTTTGGTCGCGGTGGGCGACTTTGACGCGTGTTTCGCACCGTCGAAAGCTTTGAGCGCATGCATACTGCAACAAAGTAATGGTCTGCGAACGTTGTTGACGTCAGAGAAGAATTTACCATCGATTAGAACGTGGTCGATTTGGTTCTACACTTGTAAGTCAGGTGATCTCCAGGTGGCTTTGTGGATGTCATTGCGGGGGAAGAAGGTACTTCCAGCTACCATACCGCGGGAGGCTGCAAAGTTCACACATCGTTGGCCGTTATCATTTGATGCGGCGTGCAGGCTATTCGGCCCTATCACCGGTCTGTACATTGCCTCCCGTCCTATCTGAGCGTTCATATCACCGATGACGATCTTAACGTCCCGTTGCGGACAGCTATCGTACACCTGCTCCAGCTGCGCATAGAACGCTCCTTTCTCATCGTCGGCTCTTCCTTCGTGTGGGCAGTGCACGTTGATGATGCTGTAGTTGAAGAGCCGGCCCTTAATTCTCAACTTACACATCCTCGCACTGATCGGCTGCCACCCGATCACGCGTTGGCGCATCCTACCCAGCACTATAAAGCCCGTCCCAAGCTCGTTGGTGGTGCCACAGCTCTGATAAAAGGTAGCCTCTCGATTCCATACCTTCTGTCCCGACCAGCAAAGTTCCTGCAGTGCTACGATTTCGAAGTTGACGGTTCATCATATATGATCCTGTCGCAGCCGTGGAAGCCTAACGATCTGCAGTTCCATGTACCGAGTTTCCAATCGTAGTCCTTATTTCGTCGCCTAGGTCTGTGCCAATTGTTCCGATCCGTATTAACTTCTTCGATATTTGCAACATTTGGTGATTTTCGGGGCGGCTTGGAGTGCCATCGTGTCAGCTCTGATTAGAGTCCCACGCTGACACCAGGACGTTGATCAGCCGCTCCTAACATGGAGATCAGACGCAGTTTTGAGCCGCACCATCTTGGTGGACAGACGCTCGGGTTGGCGAAGCATTACCTCTACCGCCGAGATATGATTACCGCGCCAACGCTCGCGTCGCACCTTCCCACATAGCTATTGTCGGATGACAACATTGCCCAGGCAACGCCAACCAGTTGTGTCCATGTTTTAACTGGTAGTCTATTGTATCATATGACTCGTGGAGGCGTGAGATAGGAACTTGTGAGGATCGGAGCTAAGTTTGACGCTCCTTCCAAGTTGTCGACTCACCATTTGAAACCATGATCTGACAATATATATTGTTTATATCTCTGAGCCAGCAAGTGAAGAGCTATCAGCTTAAACTAGTCAGATATAGCACTCAACGCAGCTATACCGCGATAATTCGAGAGTAAGAGAGTTTAAATAGCGAGAATACATAGTCTTTCCAGCAAGTAGGAAACGTCCCAGTACGCAAAGAGGAATTGAATACTTTGGCTAACGGCGATGCAAGTGTGCCCATCCAGGCATATATCAAAACAAGCGGAGGAATTCCGCCTGGACCTCAGTCAGTTCAGATCCAGCTACCTTTACCATCTGCAAACCATTGTAAAGGACAAACCGGTTCTCTTCTTCCTATGGTCGTTGATGTACAAAACATTTGAGGTTCTCCTTAAGACAGTTTGATGTGTTGTCGGAGGGTTGCACATTTCATCTTCACATCTTCAATCTAATTAAAACTTCACTTGACCTTCGCGGGCCCATACAGTAATATTTCAAACACTCTTTTCTGTACAGTTGCCTTGTTTGAAACGAGCGCCTAGTTTCCTATTTGAAACTAACTGCCAATCTCTTATCAGTTCAAGAATTTAAAACAAAATACTACAAGGTATACAGCCCTAGGGGTTGTAAGAAATGGTGACGTAGGACTAAATATATAATGTATGCTAAACTAAATATTATTATATGCTGCGCTAAACTGTTCATAGGTAACACTACCGTTTATTTTTGATAGTCGTTATTTTAAAACTAACGGCGCATGAATACATGAAAATTTTACACTAGTAGTAGTTGCGAAAATTCTCATAACTCTTATCTTCTAGCATCTTTAGTTCTGAAAAGAAGCGATTCTCTGCATTGCTCATTGCTCTCGCTTATGTGTAACAAACTAAACTGAAGCTGAATTTCCTACACGCAGTCTTTTGTATCGAGTTCAGAGCAGATTTTTGCAATTAAGGCGTGGTTACGTAGCTTCGAGAAAGAGGAACAAACCAAAACACCTTCGATACTACTGAGTGATTTTCATAAGCATCAAAAGAAAGTTTTTGCTTTCCCGATGCGTAAATCACCCTGGTTCTTAGATTAACTAATTTTCGTTTCTAATATTTGACTGATAACGGAGTTCGAGTGGGCACAAACATACAATTAAACCGGAAAATCACTCAATTCAGTAGTGAAAATTCTTGAAATGAAGGTTATATCTTGTTGTGATAAACTATTCATAGGCAACACTACCGTTTATCTCTGGTGCGCCCTGGTCGTTATTGTCAAAATGATTATTTAGAAATAGATGAACATTTCACACTAGTAGTAGTTGTGAAAATTCTCATAACTCTTATCTTCATCATCTTATAGTTCTGGAAAGAACCGATTTCATAATCTTTAGCTCGAAATGTAGCTACAGAATGCTGATGATCACACCACCACCGGTAGCATCGATTATTTTGTTGGCCGCGTATAAAATTTTCTCTCCGCTGCGCCCTCCAGCAGCTGTGTCAGCAAAATATCCTGCAGCGTACAATGGTTATTGTTGCTGCCGTGTGCAGAATAAAGGTAACATGCTCCGCGGTGCCTGGAAGTTGACTCGTATGCAGCTCTCGTTTCTCAATGTCGCGAACCTTTAACAGCTGAACCGCACTCGCTTATGTGGAACAAACTAAACTGAAGCTGAATTTTCCACACGCAGTCTTTTGTATCGAGTTCAGCGTAGATTTTTACCATTAAGGCGTGGCCACGCAGCTTAGACAAAGACAAACAAACCAAAACACTTTGTTGGGTCAAAATATGTAGGCAATGGAATTTATTTCGTCCATGTTATTGATATCTGTGCTTGGGAAGCAAGCCAATAACGAGGGAAATGTATGGGAAAGCTTGACCTTTGAACTTTTCACCTTTTTCCACCATTAAGCAGTAAAGCAACAATGTTGAACATAATTTAAAAAAATTGTTACACATTTTATCTATCCACCAACATATAAATGACTAAGATGCATTAAGTCGTTCGCTTGCTATAACCGTTTGAAATCTGACGCAACATTTGCCAGTTTCATTTTCATTTTCACAAAGTGTAATCTAGTATAGGAAACAAAGACGTAGTCCTACGTCAAAATAGCAATCTCAACTTGCCGGGAACGGTTCCCTAAACGAAACAAATATAAAGCTTTCGACATGAAAGCTGCACAAAATCCACCTTGACGTATGTACGTAGCTGAAAAAAAATTTCTCGCATTATATTATGTTAAACATATAAGTGATATCATTCCGCGTCGAACACTCGACAGAAATGGACGTGCAAAGTGGTCGTTCTATTACAATCCGGTCCGTGTGTACGAATAGCCAAACAAAAGAGTGTATTATTCGCGCTAAAGGCCAACTAGATTGTGAGTTGTGTCGATACGTTCTGTACCCGGCTCGCAACTTTGGCTGTATTGGTGCAAAATACCAGCTGCAGTTTTGATCTGTGCACACTGAATAGATCTTCCTAATTCAAGGCCATCAGTTGACAGTCGAGTCGTGTCTGAGTGATCTCACACCCGGCTCACTGCTGGTGGTTGTATTGGTGCTGCTGTACTGGTGCTGCTGGCTGCTTTGGGTGCAGCTTCGAACGATCGGACAACCACTGCTGGAAGGAAGAAGTAAATAGGTACGTGTTCTTGTCGGCGCTAGTGCGCTAGTGCGCTACATTTAGCGCGATGGATATAGATCCCTCGCCTCCCGTGCCACCATCCCCGAACCCCCCTGACCCTGACCCTTCTGTTACCCCCTCCCCTGTTCATTCTCCAGTCCCCCCTCGCCCCAGGCTTTACCCGGACGGATCTCAACAGGGCAGCTATACTGTTTATTTTCGTCCAAAGGCAGGAGTGAATTCAAAGCGATTAAACATACTGCAAATTTCTAAAGACCTGACGAAGGGGTACAAGGCCGTGACCGAAATTTCCAAGGTCCGACCCAACAAGCTCCGTGTCGTGGTCAGTGATCTGACACAGGCCAATGCTATCGCTTGCTCTGAGCTCTTCACACGCGAGTATCGCGTTTACATACCCGCACGAGACGTGGAGATCGACGGTGTCATAACCGATTCGAGTCTGTCTGTCGAGTGTATCCTAAAAAGCGCAACCGGTTGCTTCAAAAATACCGAAACACAGGCGAAGATTTTGGATTGTAAGCAATTGCGGTCCATGTCTCTCGTCGGCGGTAAAAAAGTTTACACTCCGTCAGACTCGTTTCGCGTTACGTTTGCTGGATCTGCACTCCCTAGCCACGTCTCGATCGATCGGGTTCGTCTGCCTGTGCGATTGTATGTACCCCGTGTTATGAATTGCACCAATTGCAAGCAGTTAGGCCACACAGCCGCCTACTGCTGCAATAAGGCACGATGTAGCAAGTGTGGGGAGACTCATGCGGAAGATTCTTGCAGTGTTAATGCTGAAAAATGTATTCACTGTGGGGAAAACCAGCATGAGCTCTCCACATGCCCGGTGTACATGCAGCGCAGAGATAAAATCAAGCGGTCACTTAAGGAGCGTTCAAAGCGTTCTTATGCTGAGATGCTGAAGAAGACCGTGACCACTTCTACCATAACATCGAACCCCTTTGATCTGTTGTCCTCTGATGAAACCGATTCTGACGATTCATCAGCGGGAACATCTTATGCCAATCCTGGGGAGTCTAGAAAGAGGAAAAATGTTTCTTCTCCTAAACTTCCCCGTAAAGGTCCTAAGATTTCCCAAAGTGTAATAAAAAGTACGAACAAACCAAACAGTGCTGCGGAAAAACCGAAGCAAACTCCTCCTGGGCTTGCAAATTTAAAGTCCCAGAAGGAGTTCCCAGCACTGCCAGGAACATCTAAAACCCCAGTTGTTCCTTTTGCACATCCAGTTGATGAAACAAACTCTGGATTAGTGAAATTTTCTGACATTGTGGACTGGATTTTTGAAAATTTCAATGTACCCGATCCAATTAAAATTTTTCTTACAGCATTCCTCCCAACAGTTAGATCATTTTTGAAGCAGTTGACTGCCCAATGGCCCCTCCTTGCAGCGATTGTATCCTTCGATGCCTAATTCAACTGCGTATATGAAGGATTCTATCTCTGTCTTACAGTGGAATTGTAGAAGTATTTTACCAAAAATTGATTCGTTTAAAGTTTTGATAAATAAAAACAAATGCGATGCATTTTCCCTTTGTGAAACTTGGCTTACTTCAAATATTGATCTCAACTTCCATGATTTTAATATTATTCACCTTGATCGAGACACCCCATATGGAGGAGTACTTTTAGGGATTAAAAAGTGCTATTCTTTCTATCGTATTAACCTCCCCTCGATTCCAGGCATCGAAGTTGTCGCATGTCAAATGACAATACAAGGTAAAGAGCTTTGTATTGCCTCAATATATATTCCTCCCAGAGCACAGGTTGGGCAACGGCTGCTCTTTGATTTAATAGAACTTCTTCCCTCGCCACGTTTGATTTTGGGAGACTTTAACTCTCATGGTGTGGCTTGGGGTTCCCCTTACAATGATAACCGCTCCTCTTTAATCTATAACCTTTGCGATGACTTCGACATGACTATTTTGAACAACGGTGAAATGACACGTATCCCGAAACCTCCAGCGCGCCCAAGCTCTCTGGATCTATCCTTATGTTCGACGTCGCTACCGTTGGATTGCACATGGAAGGTAATCCTCGATCCTCACGGTAGCGACCATCTGCCTATTCTTATTTCAATTACAAACGGGTCAACTCGCATGCGACCAATTGACATTCCGTATGACCTCACACGGAATATCGATTGGAAGTTATACGAGGAAATGATTTCAAAAGCGGTCGAGTCGATTCAACATCATCCACCACTTGAAAAATACAACCTCCTCGCGGGCTTAATCCTCGACGCCGCGTTGCAAGCCCAAACGTAGAAATATCCCGGCGTAACGATCAAAGAGCGGCCTCCAACTCCGTGGTGGGACAAAGAGTGCTCCGATGTCTACACGCAAAGATCCGACGCGTTTTTGGCCTTCCAGAAGGGAGGTATACCCGACGACTATATACGGTATTCGGAGCTTAATACCAAGCTTAAAAGCCTGGCTAAAGCAAAGAAACGCGGATATTGGCGTCGGTTCGTGAACGAGACGTCGAGGGAGACATCGATGAGCACTCTTTGGAACACAGCCCGAAGAATGCGGAATCGCGTAACGGTCAACGAAAGCGAGGAGTCTTCAAGTCGGTGGATATTTGATTTTGCCAGGAAAGTATGTCCGGACTCTGTTCCTGCGCAAAACATTGTTCGCGATGCGTCTCCGGGCCACGACGCGATAGAATCACCTTTTACGATGGCAGAATTTTCAGTTGCCCTCCTGTCCTGTAACAATCACGCGCCTGGGTTAGATAGAATCAAATTTAACTTGTTGAAGAATCTACCCGGCAATGCCAAGAGCGCTTGTTGAACTTGTTCAATAAGTTCCTGGAGCAAAACATTGTACCGCAGGATTGGAGGCAAGTGAAGGTGATCGCCATCCAAAAACCAGGGAAACCAGCTTCTGATCACAACTCTTATAGGCCGATTGCAATGCTATCCTGTATCCGGAAATTGATGGAAAAAAACACAGGAAGGTTGTACGCAAAGCCACGACCGCAAGGTTGAAGTAGAATACTTTTACAAGAAAGATAACCCGGCTGCTTGCGTGTCAGTCATTTTTTCTAGTAAAGAATCGTTGACCGTTCATTGGCAGTATTGTAATTTCACTTTGTTTGATATTTTGAATGAAGTTTATTGAATATTTTGAAAATTTTGCGCAAATGAGCAGTTGAAGTGCTGCCGAATTGTAATATGCACATTAAATACGACATCATTGAACTGGAACGGATCAAAGGCTACAGATATGCAGAACGCGAATGACAACGCGATGTGATTCGCCTTACCGTGGTGAAATGTACAGCTCATTTTAGGCGTAGTAGAGCTATACATTTCAACACATTTCGTCTTGCCGAATCGCATCGCGCCGTCATTTGCGTTCTGCATAACCGTAGCCAAACACTAAGCGACGCAAACACGTAATAATAGTCAGAGTATGCATGTAAATGAAGCAAATTAACTTTGGATTATAGCGCAAAACGAGAAAATATTAACTCTTCAAATATTCAATTGTGTTCTTCAAATTTGAGTTGTTCAATTGAAATGTCTGTTTAATATCTGATGAAGGCTCTTATATAGGCCAAATAATGCATTCCCAATTTACTAGGTCCATAACTCTGTCGACCGTGCTTGGAAAAGCAATCGTATAACGACCAATCAGAGGTCGAATTTTGTGTTTGACAAGGTTTAAGAATTTTCAATAGTACAATAGTTAGAATAATAGAATTGCAATTTCCTGCATTTGGTAGGAATCTTAGAAGATTTTCTAATCGATTACTGCAAAAACGAAGAAAATCCATCGAAAATTAACCGATTTATTAACATTTGAAATTGGACATATTTCTCACTTTTTTCGGTTTTAGATTTTCATTTAACATCCCTATGTAGCCGAACTTCCTGAGAGAAGTATTCTACTTCAAAAATGATACTCCGTCGTTTAGACCATTGGGTCGAATCAAATGGTCTACTATCAGATACTCAATTTGGCTTCCGCCGTGCCAAAGGGACGAATGATTGTCTTGCGTTGCTTTCAACAGATATTCAGCTGGCGTATGCTCGCAAAGAACAAATAGCGTCTGCATTCTTGGACATTAAGGGGGCTTTTGATTCCGTTTCTATTGACATTCTTTCGGGCAAACTTCACCGACAAGGATTTTCTCCTATTTTGAACAATTTTTTGCACAATTTGTTGTCCGAAAAGCACATGCATTTTACGCACGGCGATTTGGCAACTTTTCGCATTAGCTACATGGGTCTTCCCCAGGGCTCATGTTAAAGCCCCCTTCTTTACAACTTTTATGTAAATGACATCGACGAATGTCTGGCAAATTCATGCACGATAAGACAACTTGCAGACGACAGTGTAATCTCTGTTACAGGAGCCAAAGCTGCCGATTTGCAAGGACCATTGCAAGATACCTTGGACAATTTGTCTGCTTGGGCTTTACAGCTAGGTATCGAATACTGAGATAGTAGTTTTTTCTAGGAAGCATGAACTTGCTCAGCTTCAAACACAATTAATGGGTAAAACGATTTCTCAGGTTTTGGTACACAAATATCTTGGTGTCTGGTTCGACTCTAAAGGCACCTGGGGTTGTCACGTGAGGTATCTGATGAAAAAATGTCAACAAAGAGTGAATTTTCTTCGTACAATAACCGGACAAAGGTGGGGTGCCCTCCCAGGAGACCTTATAAGGCTTTACCAAACAACGATACTGTCTGTTATTGAGTACGGGTGTTTCTGCTTCCGCTCCGCAGCAAACACACATTTGATCAAACTGGAGCGAATACAATATCGTTGTTTGCGTATCGCCTTGGGTTGCATGCAATCGACCCATACGATGAGTTTGGAGATCTTAGCTGGAGTACTACCATTGAAAAACCGCTTCTGGAGCCTGTCTTCTCGTATTCTAATCAAATTTGAGGTCTTGAACCGTCCCGTGATTGAAAATTTTGAAAGGTTAATCGAACTTGATTCTCAAACCCGTTTTATGACATTGTATTTCAATCACATGTCCCAAAATATTAACCCTTCTTCGAATATTCCAAATCGTGTCGACTTATCAAATACTTCTGATTCTACTGTGTATTTTCGATACATCCATGATAGAAGAAACTCGTGGAATCCCGGATCATTTACGCGTGCAGCAGATCCCTAAAATTTTTTCCAATAAATATCGAAACATCAACTGCGACAATATGTACTACACTGACGGATCACTTCTTGATGGGTCCACTGGCTTCGGTATCTTCAATAACAATTTAACCGTCTCCCATAAGCTCGATAATCCTGCTTCTGTTTACGTCGCAGAATTGGCTGCAATTCAGTACACCCTAGGGATTATCGAAAAAATGCGGACCATTATTTCATCTTTACGGACAGTCTCAGTTCCATTGAGGCTCTCCGATCGATGAAAGATGTTAAGCACTCTCCGTATTTCCTGGGGAAAATACGGGAACATCTGAGTGCTTTATCCGAAAAATCTACTCAGATTACCTTAGCGTGGGTCCCTTCTCACTGCTCGATACCGGGTAATGAGAAAGCGGACTCTTTGGCTAAGGTGGGCGCAACAAACGGTGATATTTATGTAAGACCAATTGCCTTTAATGAATTTTTTGCATTTGTACGTCAGAATACGATCATCAGTTGGCAAAATTCTTGGACCAAGGGGGAACTGGGAAGGTGGTTACATTCCATAATCCCCAAGGTATCGACGAACCCGTGGTTCAAGGGGTTGGATGTAAGTCGGGATTTCATTTGCGTGATGTCCCGGCTTATGTCCAATCACTATAGATTTGACGCGCATCTCCGTCGTGTTGGGCTCGGGGAGAGTGGTATCTGTGCCTGCGGTGAAGGTTATCACGACATAGAGCACGTTGTTTGGTCATGCCCTGTACACCGTGACGCCAGGTCTAGATTAATAGCTTCCCTGCAGGCCGAAGGTAGGCAGCCGGCTGTTCCTGTTCGTGATGTCTTGGCGAGCCGTGACCTATCCTACATGTCCCTTATATCCGTTTTCCTGAAATCCATCCACGCCCCAGTTAAGTCCTATCCCCTTCCGCCTACATCCAACCAAACGACAAGAACACGTTAAGACCCCGGATCCGGAAACAGCAATCAGACCCGCACGATACTCTCAAGGCCCGATGGAAACAACCCAATATGCCAGTCCGTAATATCTTGGCCCAGCAGCGGAACAAATTTAATATGCTGCTTACCTATGGCAATGAAAACCATCAAACAGCAAACCTGTACTTTTAATGCAAAATATTCTAGCTTTAAGTTAGATTTAGTTTCAGCTCGTAGTCGGCAGCGAGGATAAAAAATTTGCTTTTAGTTACTTACTTGATACTTGAGAAAGTAAGCTACCAGATATAATTGGCGCCGTTAAACATTGAATTGTATTTGTGCCGTGTCAAATAAACTATAGATGAAGAAAAAAAAATTATAAGTGATATGCCTGAGCAGTTATTCTGTATGTTCTGCGAAATATCTCCGAAAGAAAATCTTTGATTGCAAATACAGAATAGATTACCTCATTTAGAATTATCAAATTTCGGTACAGGAAAATCACAATAGTAACAAAAAACACATATGGATTGACTCAACCAAACAAATTATAATTTTAAATCTGACATTTTTGCCCTCTTGGCCGTAACCACAACAATGACCAGTCCGTGATTGAGATTGCCAGCAGCATATTTCACCTGCGTTGAGGTCGCATAGATGAAAGCCAAATTAAAAGCGCTCCCAAAAGTTGGCGCTCGTTTGACGCCACGCAAATCCGCAGCAATAACTTTCGCTAGTGCCAACTCTTCAATGGGACTGTTATTTGCAGATCACAGCTGACCAAATCGAGCCACAACTCCTCTAGCTTAACGGGTAGAGCGCCGCATCATATAACGCGCTCTGCCCGACGGGGGCCATCGTCACCCGTAGAGCTCGGAAAACTCGGCAGCCAAAAACCGTTAGGACGCTGCTGACGTTTGGATATGCGCTCGGACATAAATCCTCACATTCGTAAGCGTGATAGCCTGCTGGGGAAATTCTCCATTAGCATTTTATTGGATTTTTCCGACGGTGCGAATTCAGTGTCGCTCGCTTCTCTTGCTGGCTTGTACAGGGTCGTGGGTTTCCCAATTTTGCCTTGTAGCCATCGGATCCATTTGAACCAAGACACAATTGATTTTATGTTTGCGTTTTTTCCCTCGGGATGTCACATGGAATAGTCGCTTGAGGTATTTTGAAACTTTTCTGTTTCCATCTAATTTTTTTCAACAGTTTCTGGAAAAACAATAATTGATTGAAGTGATATTCCGTTCCAAAACGCTTCCCCAAAGAATTTCTCCCTCCAATTATGCGACCCATAGAGTATGTAGAACCGGTTTTAGCAGCCATTAGAGCATATCTGCCATACGTCACGTGAGCTAATCCCACTGAAATGAGCCTTTCGAACGTGCATATGAGGAGGGTTGAGCCTAATGGACATAGAACTGACTATACGGTACGGTACGGCCGGGTTCAGTCCGAGGTCCATCCCTTCCGATTAGGCCTAAATTGGAAGCCATAAAAGAAGCTCAAAATTAAATTGAATCTTTGCCTTCACTGATTAGTATGCCCGTGCTAAGCCTGGTGCTCAAAACGGTGGGCATGCCGATAAGGCACACACAGTGGTATATGTGCGTGTGGGTAAATTAGGTAATGTCGGTGTGGGAGCTTTCCTCTGCAGTAATAAGGGTTGATGCGCAAGCCATGCAACGTTATATTGTCAGAAACAAATCTGTTTAGTTCACGGTTAGTCTTAGATTTTGTTTTCGCGACATCGCGAAATTTCGAAGTAACAAACACGTGAAACATCACACTAGATATTACATGTTTGTGTTACGTAATTGATATACTTCTATTGCAACAAACCCAGGCAAAATTTGTCAAGAAGCACTGGGATCTATAATGAAAAAGATGAAATGTAGCAGACAAGATGTCAGATCGCTTAAGCTGATATAAATAAACGGTCAGGTCTCCTGTTGCTTTCAGGCTTGTAAACGGTCACCATTTTCATTTGATCTCGCTTCCTTAGCGTGCGTCACAGTCGGCTTTCGCTCGTAAATGTAAAACAACCAAACCATCGTCGCTCTGCTCACAGAAAGAAAAGGATAGTCAAACGACACTCGCGTATCAAAGAGATGCACACTGTCAATCGTTTAGCGATGTTATTTCGGCCGATTTCTATCTACTTCGTACCTTTATGTTAAAAAATATTATTACAAGATCAATGATATAAATAATTTCCAGAATACATGCACTCAACGTGCGTAATTCTCATTTCTAGAAAAAATGTCAAAATACATTTGAGGAAAATAACGTCGTGATGGCGATACTCATTTGACATGTTTGTTCAAGAATGTATTCAGATAGCGAGCCTTGGTAGCGTCAGAGAAAGAAGAAGACGATTATCGCAGTGAAAAGTGGTTCTACCGTGACCATTTCGAAGCCTGGTTGCTTGTAATCTGATGAGGCCCAACGGACGATTAGTTAACAGCACGACAATACAGTTTAATATTATGACCTCCTATATGTTACTATCTGAGTTCTCATTCATTGAGTTTCTTGTAAAAAATACGTACAATTACTAATTAAAACAAACACATTTACGCAGTCAACTATAAAGAACGTGTTTACTGTACAGCTCATGTTGTAACAGCCACATTACTTTTAGCTACCTACACTGGACAATGCGGCGCTAATTAAATTTCATTAGCTTAACAATACATATAGTGAGAAAAAAAACATACAAAGACAAAAACCATAGTGATTCTGCATGGATGGCAGTTTTTTTTTCACGTTACATGTCATATTACATATGGTGCATTATGCGACCCGGTCATATTAACGCTACACGGTGTGTCCGAAATGCCGAATTATCATACTTTAATGTACCTCGGATTTTCTTTCACCGAAAGTTAGTTTGGGTCCATACCTTTCAAAATCAACCGGTTTAAAAAAAATCCATCGGAGGAAAATTGAATCAAATTGATTTAAATTTTTTATGTATTTTTTTTTTGAATTATACTAATGTTTAATGTTAAATACACTGATAACGTTCAAAATAAATAACTTCATCACAATCTAAAGCTCAAAATACCTTTCCTAGTAGATTTTTAGATTACATGTTGAAGAAAAAATGAAATATATACACAGGTATTGAAGAAAACATTACGAAAAAACCCGAACACTTTTATATACTAGTGGTTGATATGCATTTGTTATTCACTCACTGCAAAGTAACCTGGGTTGCTATGGTGCATGTGGAAAAATCAGTTATTGCTATGATTTACAACACATGTGAAACAGTGATATTAACAAATCATTTCGACAATGTTAAAACAAACGACGGCTTGACTAGTTGTTTTCGGTAGATTGTACAAAATGAAGTAAACACATGAACAAAATCGGCCTCAAATACGTCTTTTGTGTTTCAAAAAAGTGAAACAACCTAAATTGATACATGATACGCTGACAAAAACCATAAAAAGTGCTTCATTCTCGAATGCGACAAAGATAGTGGAATGTATCCCAAAGTTCTTTGCGGAAGCTGCTATGTTGTATACTATGTATGTTTTAACCACCTAGAAAAAATAAACCAGGAATAAAACATTTGAGTTTTTAACTTAACTTTTGTAACAAAAATATGAAATCAGACAGATTTAAAACAATTTACAACTTTTGACTTATTTTATCATGTATACACTCCCCCAACAGTTATGGATCTCCCACAATTACGGATCACTTTTGTGTTTTATGTTATTTGACTCAGTTAAAAAAACTGTTTGAAGGCATGTAGCATTTTTGCAGTAAAACATACCATATTTGTTGGCTTTAAAAACAGAAAACATCGTTTTTATCCCAAGATAGATGCGTTTTTTATAAGCGTATAATATTTAATCTACAATCTATCAAAGTATTTATCGTTTTTCTCAATCAGCGTAAGTAGCGCGCTTCTCATTCATAAGGTTTCTATGTGATATAATAGTTAATTCTCGGGCAAAAAATAGCTAGTACACAAAATCAAGGTGAGTTCTTCACGATTTACCAAAATGTTGATGGTTGATAGCGATTTTTCTATAAAAATAAGTTATTTTCTAAATGTTTCATGATAGGGACCAAGACAAGGTATTTTCTCACAGTTATAAATCACTTCGATTCAACTATGATTTTAACCAGTTAAAACACCCTATCAACTTATATTGGGTTTTAAACGGAAGCTTAACAGTGCTGAGTCTTTGAAAATACTGTTCTCAAAGCACGTGGGACGAGAAAGCTACGTGAAGCGGCAAAAAGTTATGATGTACCATATGGAACGGTTCATCGCTACCTTCGGGAGCGACATACCTGGACTCCCATTCGTACTGCCATCTCGAAAGTCACATAAAATGTGACCAGGCCATGTGAGATCTTTAAAACGATACGAAACATGGCAATTCTTCATATTACATAATTTGAATAAGGTTCATTAAACAAATTCATTGCCGAAAACGGTTTAATATGATGCAAATTGTTTCATAATTGTTTCATAGTTGTAATAAAATAAATATATTTTCTGAGAAATATTTATAAAACATGGAAACAAATACTCAATCAAGTGAAAGATTTCATATTTCTGTAACTGAAAACATTTATAGATTACTTATATACAATAGAATTGGCCAGAAATGATTTTTTTGAATTCATACATCTTTTTAAGTGATCCATAATTATGGGGGGACTGTAATAGTTATAAATTATTGCAAGCGATTCGGTTAAAAGTAAAAACTTTTCATTAAAGAAACGCAGGTAACTACCTGGAAATGGAACTCAATTTTCTACATGTTGATGTTACACGATTTGTATAGATCACCAAACAAATCGAAAAATTTAGGTTGAAAAAACACTAAAAATTCAAATCATTTTTTTCAAATTTCCCCCGATGGAGTTTTCTTTAAATCAGCCGATTTTGGAAGGTTAGGACCAAAACTAACTTTTGGTGAAAAAAAATCCGAGGTACATTAAAGTACGATAATCCGGCACTTCGGACACACCGTGCGCTACAGATGCGGCCGACACCACCGAGTCTGCTGAGGAAACATACGTATCCAGAGGCTGGAACTAATGGAAAACAAAGACATAAAACGGAAAGAGTGAAGCAGAAAATGTCGAAATGCCAGGCTCAATCTGCATACAGGGTGTCATCCGGTATTGTGTGTTTAACGGGGATGGAGATGGTTTTGTTGAATATTTAACAGTACCTACATTTAAAAATATCATGCGGTCGGAGGTGTCTTTTCAACAAAAACAATAAATTCAGCGTAAAATATAAAAGTTAAGAAGCATTGCAGTCAGGTTTTTTTTACGCGATTTTTTATACGAGATTTTTTTTACGAGGTTTTTTACGCGGATTTTTGGATTAACGCGGTTTTTTTCACGCGGATTTTTGAATAAACGCGGTTTTTTTTACGCGGACTTTTGAATTAACGCGGTTTTTTTACGCGATACCGCGCTAATTCAAAAATTTTTTTACGAATTTCCGAATTAACGTGGGTTTGGAACCAGAAACGTTTAAGTGTTTATCTAGTAAACGACATAGTCCAAAAAATACTCTCCGCCCACCGAATGATCCGGAATGACCGTCGAAGAGGACAATTAAATACTGTATTAAATACTGGTTCTAGAGTGTCTCGGGTTTTTGCCTTTCTCCTAGAAAAGTATAGCAATCACTTGCAAAACCGAAAGTATAAAAGTGCTCCAAAGGGCCGAAAGACATATATCACTCGACTCAGCTCGACGAGCTGAGCATTTTCTGTATGTGTGTGTATGTGTGTGTGTGTATGTGCAGATTTTTATTCTCACTCACTTTTCTCAGAGATGGCTGGACCGATTTTCATGAAATTAATTGCAAATGAAAGGTCTTGTTGTCCCATAAGACCCTATTAAATTTTATTGTAATCGGGTTTTTAGTAAGAGGTTATGTATCAAAATGTAAAAATCACGAAACATCATTATCTCGAAAACTACACAAACGATTTTAACAAAATTGATTTCAAATGAACGGGCTACCTGAAATACCCTTAACTTTTGAATTTTATGAAGATTGAACTTGTGGTTCAAAAGTTATAAAAGAAAACGTGTTCTGAAGACTGTTTAATCTCACTCATGTTTCTCAGAGATGGCTGAACCGATTTTCATAAAATCAGTGTCAAATAGAAGGTCTAGTTGCCCCATACAACCTTATTGATTTGTTTTGCAATCGGATTTTTACTCTGCCTGTTATGTTTAAAAATGTGAAATCCAGCTATGAAAAGGAACATATTCCGAAGACTACTTGGACTCACTCACTTTTCTCAGAGATGGCTGAACCGATTTTCACTAAATAAAAGTCAAATGAGAGGTAGACCTCATAACACCCTATTGAATTTAACTAAAATCGGACTGTAACTTTGTCTGTAATGTGTCGAAAAGTGAAAATCACGAAACTTCATTATCTCAGAAACTACACAACCGATTTGAATAATACTATCGATATTATTATCAGATGAGCAGGCTAAGGGTTAACTGATGAATTATGATTGAACACGTGGTTTCAAAGTTTGGCTATTCGTTCCCATTTCATTTGATTATAATCAAACTTAAGCAACCGTTATGTATTAAATTGTTAATAAAACAACGGAAGTCTATTATCTCAAAGATTACATGACTTATTTGAACATAACTAGTGTCATACTAAAATAGATGAGGAAAAAAAATAACTAGTGTCATACTAATCTATACTAGTGAACTAATCATCTCTCGAACTTACAAATAACAAACTTCATAACAATTTGATATGTGGCTCAAAAGTTATGGAAAGAGAAGAAATTCAAAGACTATTTAAAACTATACCTGCTTTGATCGATATATGTGGCCTCAACATAATTTAAATGTGGTATCGTACTATTTAAACGTTCCAAATTTATTGATTCCTTGCGATGTGTTAAAAGTCTGCAAATGCACGACAAATCGGCCATTGGATAAGACCAAAGTCAAATAACAAATCGTTTGAAATGATTGGGTTTATCGAAATGACAATATCCTCGACTTTTGGCTTCTGTACATCGCCTTAATTCTGAATATATTCATATTGGGTGGTATTCGGTCATTTTCAGCAGATTCTCTAGCATCAATGTGACACCGGATATACCCATTTTGGGAGGTATTTAGTTATCTGGTTGTTTTCCAGAAACTAAAAGTGGTCGTCTTTAAATTCAAAATGGTGTTCAGGGTCAATGTTTGGTTTCTATGCATCATCTCGATTACAGAAATATTCATATTGAGTATTATTCGGTCATTTTCGACTGTTTCCTAGAAGTTGCGATTTAGCAATTCAAAATGGTGCCTGAGGTTAATTGTTAGCTCATTGCATCATTCTAGTTCCAGAGATACTCATATTGGATGGCATTTGGTTATATTAGGCTGTTTTTCACAAACCGGAAGTCGCCATCTTGGATTTCAAAATGGTATTTAAGATAATTTCTAGCCTCTGAGCGTCATTCTGGTTGAAGAAACACCCATATTGGGTGTTATTCGGTCATTTTCGGCTGTTTCCCAGGAACCGGAAGTCGTCAACCTTGAATCCAAAATGGGATGTATGGTCGATTTCAGCTGCTGTGTATCATCCTAGATCCGGAGATACTCATGTCAGACGGAAGTCGGCCATTTTTGGCTGTTTTCCAGAAACCAGAAGTTGCCATTCTCAGGGATGGTATTCTACGCGATTTTTCGGGACTCGTAAGTAATCTACGTAGAAAACTGTATTCTACGTTTTCTACAGTAGAAAACCTCTTGCAAGTAAAAAACTCTCGAAACACTCGAAAATTCACAGTATGAGTCATAAAATGCCATTCGCTGTGCTGATTTGGTGTATTTAAGTAACGGAAGAATTAATATAATAAAAAAAAGGAAATACGAAAAAGCAAGAAAGTGTTTTCCGGACTATTCTGTGATTATGGCGAAACAAGCAATGATAAAGAAACTCAAGAAAGCAAACAAAGTTTTCACTCAATAATTTCAATCGTGACTCACGGTTCAACAACATATTTGTTGTCATCCAAAAATGCTAATGAAAGCAAAATCGCATAATATTCGTCACATTAGGCCTGATTTCTATAGAACTCTGCTATCGCTGTCAAATCTCATATATTTATAGCGTACCCAACGAGATGTTGGGTATCTCAATGGTTCATGGTTCCCCTGGTATATAAAGAAAAAGCCCACCAAAAATTCCATGCAACTTTAAACGGGTGCAGGAAGAGTTCTTTACACCCTCGGGAAAAATAACTTTAAAATGAGTGAGATTTGACGCATTTTCGTGGAACAACTCATAAACTGAGAAACTCCGTAAATACGCATAATTGAGAAACAAGGCGTTTTAAAAACTGAATGATTGTTACTCACTTTTTGGGTACAGTATTACTCAGTTTTGAGTTAAGTAATTACTCATTTTTTGGGTTCCGAATTGCCACTTAATTTAATTTACAAATTTATATAAAGTTTCGAAGATAAAATTAAACATACCTAGGTTTGTTGTTTGTACTGGCTAGAAAGCCCTAGAATATTTTGCAAACGGGAGGTATTTCTAATCCGAAAACTTAGGAAACACATCAAAACAAATTCAATCGATTGAGATTAAAAGCAACGATTTTAAATGTCAAATTCGTTCTCAATTCTCACAAAATAATCATCACAACTAAAAATAAATAATATTTTTAAACTTAAATTTCGTTTATTCTTCATGTAATTCACGACAAAAATCTCTTTGCAGGTTTTCGTAGAATACTTGTAGAATACTCGTTTTTGGTTTGGTATTCTACCAGAGGTATTCTACGTAGAAAACTCGTCGAAAACTGCATGAGGTTTTCTACATGACATCCCTGGCCATTCTACAACCCATAGTGGTGTTCTTGCAACATTCTGGCTCCGGAGATACTCATATTCTGGGCGTAATTCTGGTTCCGAAAACATTCATATTGAATGGTATTTGGCAATTTCCGGCTGTTGGCCAGAAGTCACCATCTTAAAATTCAAGATTGTGTCTGTGATCAATTTTTAGCTCCTGTGCATCTTTCTGGTTCCGGAAATACTCATATTCAATGGGAATCGTCCATTTCAGGCTGGTTTCCAGAAATCGGAAGTTGCCATCTTACAATCCAAAATGTTGCCTGAGGTCGATTATGGAACATATTTTTTTACCACTAAAACATTCACCTGCCAAATTTGGTTCCATTTAGTTGGTTAGCTCTCGAGATGTGCAGAAATTTGTGTTTCATTTGTATGGCATCCCTCCCTTCCAAAAGAAGGAGGGATGTCAAAACATTATGGACATATTTTTTACCCCTTAAAACATCTACATGCCATTTGTATGGGACCCCTCCCTTCCAGAAAAGGGAGGGGTCTTAAACTATCATAAGAACCTTTATCGGCACCAAAAACCTCTACATACAAATTTTCACGCCGATCGGTTCGGTAATTTTCAAGCCTATATGGAGCAGACAGACAGACAGACCGGATTGCATGTTTATATGAATAGATTACAACATCAATATTTTTTAAGAGTAGACCTGTGCGCCGACCTTATCACCGGCGGCGGCGGCATAGAAAACATTTTACCTCGGCGGCGATCGGCGCGCCGGCGTGACGCCGTTAGCTTTTATCAGCGGCGGCGGCGGCGGCGTGTGTCGGCGTGACACTAATTACCACTTATAAAATATTGCGCATAATGTGTGCTTTTGTACTCTCATGTTCGATTTTTTTTAATTGAACGTTCATAAATAAAAATGTATGCGTCAGAGTTGTAAGAATGTCAAAAATAGAAATAAAATTGGTAAGATATCAAGTAAACAAACAATTGAATAACCAGAAAATAACAAACCAAGCAGAGGAAGTACAAACAAGTGTAAATCCCAAAAAAAAATCATCAACGAGCCCACAACAAAAAATTACATGGAATACTGTTCCCAGAGACGTTCAATTTAGGAAAAAAGATAGATAGTTTTTTGATATGTTGATTTCGATTAACCGTAGACCTTTGGGAAAATTCGATAAATCTTACGTTAGAGAGTCGTTTTTAACTTTCATATATTTTGTTAGGTTACCCATGGAATAACTGAAAAAATGGGAAACTCTTTTCAATCGAATAGAATTCTTCGGTAAACACCACAGTTTCTTCATTTTCTATTGCGAATTTTGGGATAAAACTGACCAGAGGTGAAGCATTAAGTCCACCTCGGGTAATTGTGATTGTGACGCGGTGTTGGTAGGAGCAACGAGGTTTCGTTAAGACTCCTCCCTCTTGACAAAATAAGTCTTTCTCATAATAAAACTGTTCTGAGGAATATTAATCCTCTCCACGGAATTGTAATTGGCGGTATGGGCACGAGGAACGAGGTTTCGATAAGGTTCCTTCATCTAGACATAATGGCCAGAGGGGAACGTTAGGTGTAGTCTCACTCCTGGGAATTGTAATTTGGTAATATTGGCAGAATAGTAAGAGGCTCGTTATACTAGAGCAGTAAGCTTGAAACGAAAGGGTAAACTCTCTCACACAAGCACGGATATAAATGAAAAGCGTACATTTACTGCCAATAATATGAAGTGCGGAGTACAGAAAACACCTGGCCAATGTCACAATAGATCAAATGTCTCTGGTCGCAGTGATGAGTCCGCACAGAGGAAAAAAAATAAAAATTAACGAGAAATCAGCAAAAAATATAGTCGTGCTTGAAAATGTTGACGGAAAAACTATCTACAAAAATGTCTGTTTCAGCGCAATATGATCAACTATTTAATTTGCGCAAAATTTTCAGTGAATTCACGCATTTTGATCTCCAAAAAAAACTTTGTATTCTAAAGAAAATTACCAAATAATTAATGAAAAAACACTAGTAATTTTTATAAATTTTTGAACATTTTAAGACTGCTCATACGTTTGCATAAAAATAAAAAATACATTTGCATAAAAACAAAAAATAAATGTTATGATAACTGAAACAATTTTCTCGAAGCAAATTGACGAAGCAAATCACTGGTAATGACATTGATATTTTTGGTTTCATTCGATAAAAAAGTCTGAATATTTATTGTCAAATATTGTATCAAATTTCCACAAATTAAAATAATTTACACTTAGGTACATTCCTAAATACACGCTCAGGAGAGGGAAAATACTTAACGAAGTGTTACACTGCGTGAGGCCACCATGCAAAATTGCATTACGTAGGGGTGAAGGGGTATTGAGAATTTCCAAATTCCGCATTATCTAATACCTATACGAGTGTTCCCTTATCGGCTGTGATACACAATCATACACAATCACTATCGGCGCGGAAAAGATGTTCTCGGCGGCGCACCAAAATCCAAACGGCGCGCCGAGTTCAAATCATCGGCGGCGGCGGCGTGCGTAAAAGTGTCGGCGGCGGCGGCGCGGCGTGGCGGCGCACAGGACTATTAAAGAGTGAATATACATTTATCAGATTGAAGCGTTCATGTAAATCTATTTTTACAAATAAAAGTTTGAATGAGAAAGGCTGGGTCTGACCGCTAGGTGGATAAATTTAGGTTTTTTCTAAAGCCCTTCTTGCTGGACTACTTTACGCGGCTTTTTAAAAAACGTGGTTTTCTTTTACGCGGATTTTTGAATTAACGCGGTTTTTTTTACGCGGATTTTTGAATTAGCGCGTTTTTTTTTACGCGGATTTTCGAATTAACGCGGTTTTTTACGAGGTACGTATCCCCCGCGTAAAAAAACCTGACTGTATTTGATTTTTGGTTTTAAAACTGACAAATAAGTATGATTTTGACTATACGACGAATTCGTGCTATTTATTTGCGGTTAATTTGCAGTCTCTGGGCATCCGGTTACCGAGAGATAATATACCAACCTTATCATCCGTTTCTCACTAAACTACGCGTTTCAATTCAATTCACCCATGCACGGCATAATTAATAGCTTGATTTCGTAAACCCAAGCCAAACTTTATACAACAACCCGTTGTTGTTTTCCTCGTGGTATAGATATAGGTATACGCTCGAGGGCATGGTAAGTGAAAATGAGTCTCTAAGCATAAAAACACTATGAAACACATTTGAACTTTTTCTGTTCCGTTACTTAATCATTGAATGTTAAAGTTATTGTATTGAAATAGTCATACTGGGCACGACCATAATAGCGCACGTGAAATTAATAACGTATGCGGTAAACAATGCCCTCTTTCGGTGATGGTAATAAGATAACTAAGACAAATAATTGAGTTTGATAAATTTTCCAATGAAGGTAAACATGTTGACTTACTTGCGAATAAAATTCTACGCCGTTGTGTGCTGCCTTCCGACACTAAACCGGACCATTCGCCATGGCGAACGAAAACATGCATGTAGGCATGTTCTTTAATTTTTTCTTCGTTTTATTTATCAATTCTTCCTCACTTTTCGCAACAAAATTGATGGGGTAGATTTTACGCTTCAGGTTTGCCCAGAAAAAGCAATGAGGCGCAACTTGGGTTCGCTAACTTGGGTACCACATAGATATTCAGCCGCTTCATTTTCTCCAACAATCGCTTTGAGTAGTGGGCCGACACCAGTTCTGGCTATAACACCGCGTCTTCGCCTTTATGGTATTTCTTGATGAACGACGCAACTTCCGTCAGGCACTTCTTACTATAAATTTCCTTGTTCACGACCAGTTCGAAGCGAACGAAGAGCGGCTTTAACATCTGATTGTCAGCCACAGCGGCACCTTCTTGAGGAACTTGGTGTGTGAAATAAAATTTACCTGGGGAAGTAAAATACGAAGTGCCCTGCCAGTCGTTGCTATCCAGAATGCGTTAGGTTTCATCACCATCGCCACCGCCACGTCGTGATTTGTCGGGAAAATCGACTTGACCATCTTATTCAGGCGCTGTCGCTGCGTCATTGCCCGCAGCCGCGAAACTAGTGGACGGGACTGCTGCTTCCTGACTTTTCACTGTTTGGCCAGTTGCACCGACCTCCTGACCAAGCGCAAGCAGCGATGTAGAGACTTTTGCTTCGACTTTTCAAAGGGATACCACTTGGTAATAGTTTATGAGTCACCTGTGAAAATATATCCTCATGTTTGTTATGGCGATGAAAACATAAGATAGTGTTTTCACAGGTAGCGCATTAACTATTTATGAGTCTTGTGACATTAAAAGTTCGTAGTTAAACACATGGTGGCTTCTACACACAACAACCTTAATGCTCTGATTGTTGTCCAATAGTGCCAATATGTTGTAGATGCCGGAACGGGGGTATCCGGTGTCCACGAGCTGCCGCACGATGTCCATATTCAATGCTACGGGGTACCGTTCTTTGAACGCGTACACTTCTGAACGGAGTATCTTCACTATTTTCGTCATCACGGTTATAGTTCGACTGACAGAGTTTTCTTTTTTTTTTCTGCTGACTTATGGGTCAATACGATTGATGCTGAATGCGTAATTTCGGCAGTGCGTGTGAAGGGAAATCCATGAAAAATCGGCAATTTTTATTAATTTTTTTACCGCAAACGTTATCAGAGTAAACTACAACGCTTTACTGAAAAAAATTGAACGCTTGGGCCAAGACACCTTACTTACCTTACCAGTCAGCTCCAGGCCGAAGTGTCCCTCGCTGTTCGAAGAAGTCGTCTCCAACCAACTCGGTCCATGGCTGCAGCTCGCCAGCCATGTCGTCTGCGGAGGCCCCGCAGGTCGCCTTCCACTTGATCGAGCCACCTTGCTCGCTGCGCGCCCCGTCGCCTTGTTCCAGTCGGGTTGTTATCAAGAACCATTTTCACCGGGTTGTCGTCCGACAACCTAACGACATGCCCAGTCCACCGTAGTCTCTCGATTTTTGCTGTTTGAACGATGAGTGGTTCTCCCAGCAGCTGATGCAACTCGTGGTTCATCCGCCTCCGCCATGATCCATCTTCCCTTAAGACACCTACTGAATATAAAAAAACTGTTAAACTTTCACACATTCAAGACCCAAAAAATTACATATATGCATATGAACCAAACCGAGTTCTGCGTTTGTTCACAAAATGCCAAATCAATCACAATCAGAATATAACTCTCATGGACTCGTATCACGTCGACTTTCCACATGATTTACTTAATCAATGATTGATGAAGTTGTTTATAAGCCACGACCACAAGTTGTGAAGCAGTGAATTTCGGTGATGATTCTCTTTCAACTCTCTTGATAAAAAAAATTGGTAACCTGGAAGAGAAACGTTGTTTAATTGACTTGAATCATTCAAATCTGAATACTGCTCGAAGAAAATGTTATGTCATATTTTAAATTTTCATTAAAAAAACTGGTTTTCGAAAAGTACAAGTTTTCAAGGTTCGTGGAAATGAAAACATTAATTGCATACGTTGATTTTCAAACCCGTATTTCGCGAAACTTGGAATTATTAGTTGGGCAAGTCTTGAACGAAAACAGCCATATGCTAATTTTGTCGTTGTTCGTTTCATAAACTGACTTCGAACCATTCACGGATGCTGTATTTTCCTGCTATGACGCTAACAACTCCATCCTCACCTCCGCTTCTTCTTTTTAGTACTGCATTCAAATCAAATAAAAGCTTCTGCTGTTTATAGCAAAGGTGCATACTTTTTATAGAATCGAGATTCTATGTAAAAATTTTATCTTAGTTCATAGCTGTATATGTTTTGAATATTGCATGAACGGCAATCGTACCAAAGAGATGCTTTGTTTGGAGTTCATCTAGGTAATTATTATTGAACAACGACGTCATATGTATTCTGCTTTCTACAGGTTTCACACTGTTATCAATTGACTTTACTAAGTATGGGTAATTTAAAATTAGATTTTTTTATCTTTTCCAGCACCAACGCGCATACTTTCCATTACGTATCAGACGATAAACTCGACCTATCGAGAATGATTGAACGCCCAGCATGAGATAGACAGGAACATGCAAATTTGACTAAAAACAAAACGACTGCCTGAATGGAGTAGAAAGCCGTGTGATTGTCTCTTTAATATTTAAGAAAACAACTAGGGTAAACATGTATGTAACAGTTAATACAAAACAAAATGATGCATTAGCATTAGCAAAATGATGCATTTGAATTAGCAACTAAATAGTGTATCTAACTGCAAAAAAGATTTGTTGTTTATGATAAGCATAATTACAATATTGACGATGTTCCTTAGGGGGGGCGTATTATACCTGTTTACCCTAACACAGAAACTAGGCGGGTCGGCGAAAAAAGTAGGCGGTTGGCGGTAAAATGAAGGAAGGTAAAAAAGGAGAGAGACTTCGCTGTACAATGTTTGTATACATACGAACGTTATGCGCGAAGTACAGTTTTTCGTCTACTGCATAACAGCCTAGCTCAGACTTTTATAAGTTTGCTGTTACCAGGAGAGCTAGCCTAGCACTTAAAATCCGGAGCTTAAGCTAAAAGTGAGCTGTTACGAAGGACACCAGCATGAAGTAAATTGTTTTATTCCTCCTACAAATTTCAACTCCTGTACAAATTACAGTCGGCCCTTTTCAGAGCCACAAACACGTATTTGAAGCAATTCTGTGTTTTCTTACCTTGCAAATTATGAAATGGGCAATACTGCATTAATAAGGTTTTTCCACTTCGTAAAAAAACTACACCTAAATGCTTTGTCAAACCTACGGTCAACACCTAAAACTAACGGAAAAGATTTTGTTACTTTTAAGCAACATTTGATTACTATTTGGTCTTAGGACCGCGCATTAGACATAAAAATTAATAACCAAAAAATAACAAAATATATGACGACTACATGCTTGTATGTGCTTTTGCAGTAGAACATACAACCAAGAGCCGCAATGTATGTGTGAGCGAGACTTTACTCGCTACATTTGTATTGATGCAACGAGCAGGTTCATTTCTGTCCCCTTCATTCACATATAAGCCCAATCCCACCGGTCAAGCTGAAATGTCTAATTAAAATCACCACTCTTTGGTTAACAGTGGGTACTTAGAAATGGAAATACCGCGTGACCAGAGTTGCCGGAGATGCGAATGCGGTTTTTACTAAAAGGGCTCAATTTGTGTAGCATCAAACAGTTCCAAATGAATTTCCATGAATGGATGAGTGTGTATTGTCGCCCTAATAGAAATGTTTGTGTTTTCCTAAAACGCAGAAATTTATTCCAAGTGATGGTTGTAATTCTTAAAGTTGACTGAAATTTGAAAAAGCTTTCGATTTTTCGAATTCGGTTTTTCAATTTGTGCCCCAATGTTATCGTAAGACGTAATTATACGTCAAAATCGCAAACTAGGAAATGGCAAGGAAGTAAAACACTTTCGATAGCTGCACCGGCCGCAGTCGAGAAATGGACCGAAGAAACAACAAGAACTCAATTATACACGTTTTTGCGTACCAAAGCATTTAAAACTGCTTTCTTATTATTCTCCGCTCCACACATTTTGAAAGTAAGCAAACAAGACATAAAGATCATACACACACGCTACCAGTTAACTCACAGCTACTAGCAGTGGACAAATGGCTAAAAGCAAATGCAACGCGACAGATCCGGACAAATTAACTAACATGTCTGGACCATTTCAGCAATGCTATGCAGTGCTGCGGTCCGGCGGTTGGTTCGTCTGCTATCGAACGCAACGATCGCATGCTCAGCCTTGCTGCGCTCAAATTAGCTGCTGCTCTGCTAAGATAGTTCTTAATAAGAGTCAACCGTTCTCTCGCTGCAGTAATCGCTTATACAATAAAGACATAATTTCTGCACGCTTGGTTTTAAACGTAACTACTGAGAGTTAAACTTCCAGTAGGTTATTTTTGTGGACTACAGCGGATAAAACAACAACTACAACAAAAAATCGGATGTAAGTTTGTAAATTCATGGTGGACACATAGCTTATTTTCAAATTGATTGCTGTAAAAACGAAGAAAATGCATTGAAATCTAACTTAGTTTTAAGCATTTCAGAAAGAACCATGTTCGTGACTAGATATTCTCGGTTACTCAAGGTGTACCCCTATGTATGTTGCGGTGAGACATAATTTCATGTCTAAAAATGTTTGTCTATACAGTAAAATTACCGATATGAAAGTTAAGTGGAATATTAAACTGATAAATGTCGGCTAATTCACTTATCTGTTTCGTTTTTTTCCATGGGAAACAAGGTGTCTAGTATCAGCACTTTATTCCAGCAAAGCAGTGTCGGAAAAATATACCATTTCAGACTATGCAACAGAAGGCTGCATCCGGAGTCTATCTGTGTTGAAAAATGAAATGCCTGGTTGTGGGAAAAGAGCTGCTGCGTGAATCTCCCTTCAATATTTTCCCACGCTCAAATCCCGACTACAACGTTCCCCGCTCGAGAGTGAGTAGCGTGGGCGCCACAAACCTTTCTAATATCGTTCCACTACATGATATTCACTGATTTAGGTTTATCTTTCTCAACCTGATTCTCTCTTCAATATTCTCAAAATTCACATTTTTTTTCAAAGCCCCAAATCGTGACTACGTCACGCGGATTTCTTCTCGAGCATGCTCCGAAAAATACTATCAGACAAAACCTGGTTTTATGTGTGCAAATTCTGTTCGAGAACAAAAATGTATAATCGAAATATAAACAATGCAAATAAGAAAAAAGTAAAAACTAATATGGAATAAAAAAATAAATTAATAAAAAGGAAATGTTGGAAAAAAAAACCAAACAGAGTTTTAATTATAATAAAAAAAAATAGTCTGCCTGATTGCTGAGATGAGTAATACGTCATATTTCTGCACAGCATGTGATTCTCACTATTAAAAAATAAAAATAGTTTTTTGCAAGTATCAATTCTTAATTTTTCATCTTTCCGCACTGTCAAACCTAAATCATTTTACCTTTTAACGCAACATTAAGTTCCTAGTATAGCTACCCGCTTGATTGACTACTACCAGTCAAGTTAAGAACAACGAGAAACACCTCGAGCTACACAAAGTTTAGGTAAAGATTCTCTCAGCCGAAAGAAAATGAAAAACAATGTTGAAGAAAAGCGGCGTTATTCTAGAAGTCCAAAGTCGAGCACGTATCATCGGATGTCAGTATGATGAGCAAAATGACAGTGATGGAGAAAGTTTTTCATTTCTCACAATAATTTCATTCTCACCCTCACCCTGTGTGTGTGCGTGTGCCAATATATCCCGGTTTTTTTGCATACTCATAAACAAGAAAGTTTGTCTTATCTTGCCGTCAGCTTTTTGTCTGTTTGTGGTATGAATTTACCAGCTATCAAACCAGTCGGTATCATCTCGCAATCAACTGTCGGAGAATGCCAAATGCATCGCTGAGTTGGGAAAATGTATTTCTTGTGCTGTGGCGTTTAGTTCTTGCGAAAATATTTGCATAAGAGATATTTTCCATCTGTGAATGTTTATTTTTGTGATGAGAATCAAATTGCTAGCTGAGTTGGTGAATTTCACTAGAAGTTACTACTGTTTTCCATGAATTTTCAAACAACTGATTCTTATTGAAATTCTAGAAATTTTAAATCAACACCATCAATAAATGCTGTCTAAGTAAATTTTCGAGAACAGATTTTTCTTAGAGTTAAGGTCAACATTGAATCGAATTTAATACTAAATGCATTATATCACAAAAGTAATCAATGTAAAAAATAAATACAATAAACAGGATCCTAGCACAAATTAAACAATTGCATCCCAATACAAAGAGCTAGGAGCTGTCCTTCCGATATCCGCTAGCACAACAATGTCATGCACCCGGTATTATAGCAGAACCCCTCGCTGCTTCCACTACTCCCACTCCCGGTGCAGCGGTGCCATGATAGTTAGATCGCAATCTTTCATCGGATAGGTGTTTTCCGGACTAACGGAAAGTCAAATAGAATGATAGCTATTTGCTAAACGTTTTCCACCGTCCTTGTTATCCTACCCCAGCTTCTCCGGTTGCCCTTGCAGACAAACTCACCACGACGGGTACCGACACTGGGAACACAAACAAGCACCCAAGAATACTGGGGAAATAGATCACAAATCCCTTTCGCATGGTATCATCTTGAAACTTCCCAGCGGTTCTATTTACACTAGAAATGCTTTCTTTCGTTCGTTCCGCCTCCACACCATCCATTCTGGCGTTCCTGCTTGCCAATATACGGTATACCGAGCCCCGGCAGTGCATTAACGAGAAAATGGGGAAGCCTGATTTTCCAGGACACAATTTCGATTCCGAGGAGCATTCCTCCGATTGCCAGACAGGCGGATATCGGAAGTGCTGCACCGGAACCGTCGCAGTCATCGTGTCGTGGCGTTCGTCGTGGACGATGGTAATCCACCTGTTTGAGTTATCACCCAGTTGGAATTGGATTCCGTGCCAAAGGCGAAGTTTGTTTCTAGGTGCTCTAACCCCACACGCAACGTCGGCGTTGCGGGGAAAGGCAGCTGCAAGAGTGTGTATTAACTGAGATGGCAATACGTGATTCCGGTGAGGGTGCGGGATTAATTCAGTTATATCGGGGTCGCATTCGCCTTGTCCTCCGGTGCAAGATCCGGCGCTGCTCAGACAGGCCGGCATTCCACTCAGAATGTTAATCGGAGGTGCCTTTTTTTGTTGCTATTCGAAAAAGAAATGAAGCATATTGTTACGCACACAAGGTATTTACAAGGTGAATGAGAGTATTATCGCTCCATTAGGAAGAGATTTTTTCCACCATTCGTGGATAATTTAGCACAGCTGTTGGACTCTAGCATATTACAACAACCGAAGTGTTGATGTAGAGCGATTATTCGAAGGCGAAGCATGGGTGTTACACATCTCTCATATTCTTTTCCATATCGATATTTTGGAAGCAATGGATATTTTTCTTATGTGTCGAGAACTGATAGATACATTTTTTTCACATTTGCCAAATTTTTATTACTTGTTTATTTCTATTTTGGTTTGATTTAAATATGTCGCCCTATTAAAAATCGTTTTGTTTTTTTTTTTTCTAAACAGCTTCAATTATGTCACTTGAACTGATAAAAAATTGGATGAGCTGGAATAGCTAAAGAAAACTATATATTATTCCGGTAAAAAAAGAAAAATACGCAGGGATATGGGTGCATTAAATAGACTTGAAATAAAATCTGCATATTGATATGCTTTATCATAAGATTATGTCCTTCGTACAGAGTAAATAAGACAGTCCCCATATAGAGTAACTAGCGGCCATAGTTACAAATATGCAAATTTCATATTCAGGAAGTTTTGAGCTCAAGGTTTTGTTTTTAATTTATATTTTCATAAATTATGAATGACATCTTCACATTAGAACAGTCCATGTTGAAAAATGCCTCCAAAGTTACGTCGTTCACAAATGATAAAAAATAGTTCTTCTGGATGTGAAATATATAAAATCCAACTAAAGCTGTTGTGATATGTTTGCATACAGTTAAAAACTTTTTATGTTAGTTTCCTAAAATTTGAAGTGTAATGAATTTTAACCCTACACAATCTACAGCAAGCCACATGTAAAATATATGGAATTTCCCTAATTTTGACCATTAAAACATAAAATGTAAGCACAGATCCTGATAGTGTGCCTGAGAGCCCTACCTGTGCCCTTTAAAAATTTAAAAAAAAAATCCTTCATAGTGAAAAAATAAGTAAAAGCAAAATAAAATCAATCTAAAATGATCAATTAGTAAATTTTTAGTTCTGATTTGTGATCTTATTCATGTGGGCACAGTTTATGCTATCAGGGATATGTTCTCATGCTGTTTCGCAAAGTAATTTTTCAAATGTTGAAGATTTTCTGCGACTGTCATCATAACCTCAAACATAAACTGAACATCTACGTTGGTTCGTCCTAAAATCTCAAACAATATTCGAATGTTTTTCGGGATGACGTTCACTTTTTGACATAGATTGCGTCTTACTTTAATGAGGCGCCATTCTAAAATATCTTAACATATAAAAAAGCAGTCTTGTCTGTCTGTATATCTGATCCACATAGACTTGGAAACTACTTAAGCGATCGACGTGAAAATTTGTATGTAGAGATTTTTGGAGCCGGTGAAGATTCCTATGATGATTTGAGACCCCTCCCTCCTTTGGATGGGAGGGCCCCATAAGAATGAACCTCATTTTTCTGCTTAACTCAAGAACTAATCAAGCAAATAAAACCAAATTTGGCATGCGAATGTTTTAAAGGGTAATAAACATTTAAATGATGGTTCGATACCTCTCCCTTCTCTGGAAAAAAGGGGCCCATACAAATAAAACACGCATCTCTGCATAACTCGAGAACTTATCGAACAAATGGAGCCAAATATGGCAGTTGGAGGTTCTCTCCCCTCAAGAAAAGAGGGCTCTCTTACAAATGAAGCACAAATTCCTGCATAACTCAAGAGCTAATCAAGCAAATATAACCGAATTCAGCATGAGGATGTTTTCAAGGGTAATATACTCATAAATGGTGGTTCGGCACCCCTCCCTCCTGTTGAAGGAAGGGGTCTATACAAATAAAACTAAAATTTCTACACAACTCGAAAACCAATCAAAAATTAGAGCCAAATTTGGCATGTGGTGGTTTTAGGGGTAAACAATATTTTCATGGAGGATACAAATCAAACACTAATTTCTGCATAACTCGGGTGGATGGTACCAAAATTGACAAGATCTAGTCTAGTAGTGATCTAGTAGCAACAAATGTTATATCTTCCTCTATTGATCTACATTGCGCGTGGCATGCTACGTTATTGACCAGCGAAAAGAAAGATTACCAGGAATTGTACACTGAAACTGGCTTGCTACTCCTAGGCACCATTTTGACGGTTCTTTGTGCAATTTCAGCTGATTCTGGTCAATCGCGGGCAACAAACGAGCGATCAAACATGCTATGCTTTGCTCTCTCATGCAAACGAAACAAATATTTCAACCAATTTTCCGGAAATCAGTCTTACATGATCGGGATGATGTACGGCAACCAAATATCGACTACAGACGCTATTTTTAAATCCAAGATGGAAACTTTTGGCTTTCGAAAAACAATTGAAAATGGCCCATTATCACCCAATATCGGTATTTCTGCCCAGATTCCAGAATAATGTCCAGAAGCCAGAAACGGACTCCACATGCCATTTTGAAATCCAAGACTTCCGGGTTCTGGAAAACAGCTATGTGAGTATTCTCGGAATTGTAATGATGTACAGGATCCAAAAATCGATCTCAGATATCAGTTTGAATTCTAAGATGGTGTTATCCGGTCTTAAAAATAAAACGCCCAAAATGACCTCTTTCCTCCTCATTCGGATTTTTCGGAACCAGAATGTTACATAAAAGTGAAAATTTGGCCACAGACACTATTTTTAATTCTAATAGGGCGACTTCCGGTGTCAAATATCATACAATATGAATATTTCCGTAACCTATATGAGGCACAGAGGCCAGAAATGAACTTCGCATGCCATTTTGAAATATAATATGAGTATATCGTTATAATGCACGGAAGCCAACAATTGACTTCAGACACAATTTTACTCCTCCTGGTGTCTAGTTCTGGTAGGGTAGGATACATTGTGTTTGCTGATGTTGATGTTGCTTTGACGTGCGCTATGCCTGCAGTTCCATGTTTCCTGTTAAAATTTTATTCATAAATTTAGTTCTGAAACGTTTCATAGAATGGTCTATAGTCGTCTAGGGCCTGTCTGTTTCGCCCGACTTGTTAATCGTTGTGTCTCGGTGCTCCGATTTTCGTACTTTATGTCGATAACGTTCTTGGTTGTGGTAGATGCGTGAACGTGTGAATGATCTGTTTGGATTACTTTATGCGGTGAATGGATGTGGAAAGGAGCAACACGTCTGTGCAAGCGCTGCAATGTTGTTGTAATATTCTTATTCAATTCATGTTTTCAGCCTTAGAAAGGAGCACAACAACTACTTTTTTGGGAACACAATATAACGGACACTTTTCTTATGTTTTTCGAATCTATTTTTATTATTTTTTCTGCGTTTTCTACGTTAAAAATTGGAATATTTACGCTATGAAAGGCAGCCGAGATCTTCATTACATGCCCTACTTCTTCTATTTGTATTTTACAATTTATTTTTATTAATCTCAAAAATATATACCTACATGATCATATTTATATTGTTACATTCATCCAATTGAATCATGGTCATATCACTTATCAAAGTAAATCCTGATCAAACTTCATTCCATAGTCTTTGTAGGGATGCAGAGGTATACTCGGTCTCTAACAAAGCAAAGACACATACATTCTAATATTAAAAAACCTAAAATTACATTCACGAAAACTATGAGCAAATTAAAATCTCTTTTTTGCCTTCTTTGGAGCATGTTTTTGATTTAAATACCAATTACTCATCAACTTATAACTCGGAACGAAACCGACGATATCCTCACCTGACAGTAAAGACATGGCCGGCGCCGTTATTGGTCTATAAAAATTCGCATCTTTGAATGATGCACAGTGAGAATGAATTTCCACTTCCAGTAATTCTTTCAGTTGATTCATTGTGCATTTTGAGTGGCAACCATTGACCATTCTGACTGTAAAGAACTGAGCTAAGCTTGAGAAAAGTCAATTTGTACTTGACAGGAGGAACCAAAAAATTCACTTTGACCTAGTGTATTTCGTAATAGCTGCAGCTTCGGACCCAGCTCCTCTAGTAACAGCAATAGTACGGGAGGCAATACTTGGCTGCTCTGCCGCTTGTCCGTTACCCGCTTGTGTCCTCGAAGTCATCTTGATGACGAGTTTGTTGACGGTTGAACAGTTGACGAAAAACTAATGCACTTCGCGTACAACGAATATCTTTATATCTAGATACTACAAGGTATACAGCCCTAGGGTTGTATGAAATGGTGACGTGGGACTAAACACTGTAATAACTGTAATTACAGACACAATAAATTCGTTTGTTCAGTGATTTACGTATTTTGATTCTCAGCCTCCCCTTCGTTTTTTCAGAAATATATTTAACTACACTCGAAAAAACTTCATTTACGATTGGTGATGTTGTGCTTGTAGTGTTTTTTTGTGCGAACAACAGTTAACAATTACAACAAAGTCAAAGTTTAAAAGAATTCATTTTGGTTATTTTGCTTCGCAAGTTTGTTTCACTTGCCAACAATTACATTTACTGTATTACAAAGTTTTTTCCAGGAGCTCATAGAACTCCTCCTTCTCTTCATCCAGTTTATCGTTGGTCGGTGCGTACACATTTATCAGGCTGTAGTTGAAAAATTTGCCCTTAATTCTCAATACGCATTCCCTATGAGCGTTTCCCTATGAGCACGAAACCCACTCCCCTTTCTGCTTTCACGCCGCCACTGTAGTAGATGTGATATTTGAATGAAGTGCCCGCAATAGGATCTACTGCCCGGAATTCGCGTTCTCCCGTTTCCGGCCACCTCACCTCCTATATGGAAGCAACCTCTACATTCACCTTCTGCAGCTCATAGTCCTCACATTCCAAATACCGAGTTTCCAATAATCGTTGTCCTTTTTAGTTAACCTAGGTCCATGCCAATTATTCCGATCCGTATACTAGGGCTGCGATACCTGGTCTCGCGACGAGGCTGCCGTCTTAGATATAGCTGGCGAGGCACCGCATTTCGTTATTAAGCCTCCCGGTCCGAGTCAGACGCTGTTGTACGCCGCCCCTAACATGGGGATACAGCCGCGTACGATCCCCCTTCCCAGTCAGCATACGACCATAGTTTCCGCCGGGGGTTGGTTACCCGATCTCCGCTAAGGTTACTCGTATCCCGGTCGGCACCACGTGGAGGTTGGGATAGGAGTTGCTGGACAGAGGTGAATGACCACAAGTTTCAGTTGATTCATTGTAAATTTTAGTGGCTCGGACCCATCACGGAGTAGCAACCATTGATATGTACAGTGATAGGCATAAATAAAAGCCCACCTTGAGTATTTAGAAATATTTCTCGGTTTCTGGACTTTTTAATAAAAATCTGCAGCCGTCATTCCATACGATTGTTCGTTATTTATCACTTGCTCAGGTAATTAACAAGTTTTGTCAGTTTTGTTGGATTTTGTTAACTCACTTACATGACTTCTTGAGTGTGTGCAAAAAAAGAACAGATTCACAAAAAAAGTCTATTCATCAGCAAGAAAAACAAACTGAAACGGTTGGAATTTGCCCGGAAATATGTAAACAAGCCCAAAGACTTTTGGAAAAAAAGTACTTTAGACTGATGAATCGAAATTTGAGCTTATCAACAAGAAGCGGCGTGAAAGAGTGTAGCGAAAAGATGATAAAGGATTGCAGGAACGTTATTTGCAGGCTACAGGCTCTTACGTCCATGCTCTTGCAGGCTACAGGCTCTTGATGTCCATAATCTGCGTCGTCCTGTTCTAGTCGAAACCGCCAACGATAAGTTTTCCTGAATCACTTTGACCGATATTTTGGGAGATTTTTTCACTTCCCTGATGATTCGTTGATCCGTCCGGCTCTTGGCCTTCCGACGACGGCCTCTTCCGGATCTGTCAGCAAGCGAATCATAAGTATAATGCTTCTGCACAATTCCATGGACTGCTCCCCGGCTTATTCCGAACTTCTCTGCAATCTTCCGCTGCGAAATCTTCTTCAAATGATCTTGAACAACTAGATTTCGGACTTGCATGCTGATTTTCTTCCCACCCATTTGAATTTTGATGAAAACTCTTTGTGTAAACAACAAAAATCGAATTTTATATGCCAATGTGAACAACACTTTGTTTATATCGCGTCAACTGAACCACTAAGTGATTGTAAATAACATCGCACAGCCCTAGCTGTCATAACATGTGAAAACGACGAGTTACTCAAAGGTTTTCAATGATTTCAAAAAAACTTTTTGGGGGTGGGCTTTTATTTTTGTCAACACATTTTTGCACACATTTAAGAAGTCATGTAAGTGAGTTAACAAAATCCAACTAAACTGACAAAACTTGTTAATTACCTGAGAAAGTGATAAAAAACGAACAATCGTATGGAATGACGGCTGCAGATTTTTATAAAAAAGTCCAGAAACCGAGAAATGTTTCTAAATACTCAAGGTGGGCTTTTATTTATGCCTATCACTGTATAGTCAGAAACTTAGCTTGAGAAAAGTCAATTGTGATTTGTACTTGACAGGAGGACCGAAACAATTCACTTTGACCTAGCGTATTTCATAATAACTTCATAGTACGGGAGGCTAAAATTGGCTGCTCTGCCGCTGGACCGTGGCCCGCTTGTATCCTCGAAGTCATCTTGATGACGAGTTTGCTGACGGTTGAACAGTTGACGGAAAACTATTGCGCTTCGCGCGAAACGTTCGTCTTTATACTTTAAAAAACAATACGCAGTGCAGCCAAACCTATTTTTTGCTTTTTTCATGATACCGTGTGCGTGGCCTCACCCGCTTGTGGCGTTAGTTCTCTCCGTAGGTATTTTAAACTCCAGCGCGGGATGCTTGTGTATATTTTCAAATCAAGTCCCAATTTATATTTATTCTTCGTGTTTCTCGTGTTTACGTTCCTACCACGGGGGGGTGGTAAACGTAGAAGAAGACGCACGCTTGGTACGGCATGTCATATTCTAGAATCGAAATTTCACGAGCAGTTCACCTGAAATCCAGAAATATGTAATGTAAGAGAGGTAGAGCTAATCGTAATAGATAATGTTCACAGCACATGCAATCGCATAGTGCTTGGTCAACTTTCTTCGTAAAAATTTATTATAATTTCATAATGTTTTCAAGGGGCTTGATATATTTGGTAGTTTTGTAGTAGAATTCAACAAATAAATGTCTTGGCATGCTCATTTAAGCTCAGTATTATTCAGAAAAATGATATTTATTCCGACGCCCGGGGAGGCGACTCCACCCAGGACCCTGACTTACGACCCATTGATTACCGGATCGGCGCCAACGACTTTACTTCCTCATGCGATGGAAGGCGTGATCCCAGAGATTTTTCGCTTCAGAAAATCTCGCGGTGTCGGCTAGAAGTGAGTGGATCACGCCACCCCACAACCATCGACATCTATGTCGGCGTTAGGATTCGAGCCCAGGCGTCGAGCGTGGTTAGCGGAGACGTTACCAACCACGCAAGGCCTCCGCCCTGCCTGTGTTCGTGATTACCTACAAACTCAGGTTTTCTTATAATCGAAATTTATCAATAATCGCGAACGCAGACGGAACACGACGAGTGATCAGACAAGACACTTATTGCTCTTACAGATATAAAAGGATAATATAATAATTACCTTTCGTCTACTGGTTTCGGGCTACATATTGCCCATCGACAGGACGAGATCCCATATCCAACTGGTTAAAATTCTCGTACGTTATATCGCACTAGCGAACCTATACATTAGAGAAATGACAAGACACTCACCGTTAAGGCAACTGTCAACATCAAAACGGGCGAGTTGTATCATTTTGCATTGCCGCTATCCGTTTTGATGTTGACAGTTGCCTTAACGGTGAGTGTCTTGTCATTTCTCTAATGTATAGGGTCGCTATATCGCACGCGTCGAAGAGAGTGAGCTGGAGATTACTTTCTCCCCGTTGTCAAGTTGAAGAGAATTGAGTTGATCGGTGCATCGTCATCGTTCATCAATGGTTGTTTGGCCGTCGCAATGTACATTGACACCCAAGCATTGTGGAGACCAATTCTATTGATGCTTTTGATCAGACCCGCCTTATCCCAATCGATCTCGTGTTGATTACTCACTGTATATGTCGCTACACTGGATTCACTCGTTTTGTTCATTTCTACTGCTCTTCTATGCTCTTTGAGCCGCACTTTAACTTTTCTTCGTGTTTGCCCGATATATACCGCGTCGCAGTCTTTGCACGGTATTTTATAAATTCCAGCTTGTTCGTCTTGTGGAACTTTGTCCTTCAGGTTAACCAGAAGTTCACGTAAAGTGTTAACGCTTTTATGTGCAATATTTATTCCATATCTGCGGAGGGTATGCTTCAGTGGATTCGTGATGGTAGGGTAAAACGGGAGGCTGACTCTTCGAATCTCCTCATTTTCCGGCATTAAAGTGGTAGCGTCTCGTCTGTGTTTCTTCTTTTCGTGCTTACGGAGGATTTTGTCGACGAACTGTTTGTCGTACCCGTTCAATTCGGCTGCTTTATATATTGTTTCTTTTTCTGCTAAGAACTCTTGTTCTTCCATCGGTATGTTGAAGATGCGTTTTTGACCACCGAAATGGTTCGAGTCAGCTGTGATGTAACGATCTGTTGAAGTTGGCTTTCGATAGATTGCAAATTTTAGCTTATTGTTATCCTTCCGTGTAATAAGCAAATCAAGGAGAGGAAGTTTTCCTTCGACTTCTTTTTCAACCGTGAACTTGATTGTGGTGTGCCGTGAGTTAAGAAAGTCGAGAGTTTGTGTTAGCGTGCGTTCCTTCACCAAAGCAAAAATGTCATCCACATACCGTTTCCATATCCGATGGAAGAGTTTCTTTCCTTCAGCTTCAACCTCGAAATTGGACATGAACAATTCGGCTAACAGTGGAGACAATTTACTACCCATACTTAGACCGAAGATCTGTTTATAAATTTTTCCTCTGAACACAAACAAATTTTGTTTCATACATAATTCGGCCACTGACATATAGGCCCCGATGTGATTTGGGGGGGCGCGGCAACGTTATAGGTGTGTGCGCAAGTATTTTATGGCTTCAGGTACGCTTGGGAACAGGGCAGTCACATCGAAGGATACTAGGATTTCCCCCCCACGGATTTCCAGATTCTTCACCTGCTTAACCAATTCTACGGAGTTTTTACGCTTTTCCCCTGTGTCACCGCGTACTTTCTCAGCTCATCTACCAGCCATGCAGCCATTTTTTCAGTGGATGTGCAGATATTGAACGAAATAGGACGTATAGCTAACGGGTTTTTATGGACTTTTGGTAGGCAGTAGAGGGATGCTACTTTAGGATTCGGAACATGTAGTTTCCTATCCAACTTCTCCTCTCCCATCAGGTGTGCTACTTGTCCCCTAATTATATTTGCTTGTCTTAAGTTTAAGCTTTTATGTCATTGAAGTTTTTATTCACGCTGTTCAGACATTTGTAAAGCTATGTTAAGGGTTTGCCGATTAAAACGTATATTCATATATTTGGTTATGAAATATAGATTCAATACCCTCTTGTAGCGTGAGCCTTTTGAGCTGTAATATAGTTATTTTATAGTTTTATTATAACCATTAAGATCAATCCCATTCAAATATAGATTTAAGAACACAGCCTTCACAGCAATGTAGAGAGTATAAATTTTTTTTAATACTACTTGAGATTAGCTTTACCAGGCAGATCAATATTTACTAATTTACTAGACATAAAGGCAGCATTTGATTGTGTCCACCATCATGTTTTGTTAGAGAAACTGAGACATTTAGGTGCTTCGGATCGACCTGTCGCATGGTTTTGCACGTATCTTTGCGAGAGAAGAATGGTGGTAAAACTTGGACCATCGTAGACAGAATGGTTTTGCTTCGAGTCAGGTGTGCCGCAAGAAAGCACACTCATGTGTGCAGTCTGAAGCCACCTTTCGACAACAGCTGTTCCAATTCTTACTGCAACAAGATAGTCTTTTCCAATATGATTGTCGAGAACGAGCACCATCGTGCGCCAGCTGCAACATAGTATAGTGAGGAACGATGATGAAGCAAACCAGAAAGTGACCCTGGACATCTCGTACGTTGCAATTTGCTCCAAAGGCGAGAACTTCCACAGAATCTGGACTCCTGAAAGACGGGATGATGAAACATATAGTGAACAATCTGTTTATTGTGCTTTATTTAGCTCTTCCTCTGGAACGACTGCCTTGCGAATTTGGTCCAAACACATTTGTATCACTTTTTTGTAACGCTTGCCGAAGCTTCTCCGAATCACCGTTCAAGCTGAAGCTATCTCCTCAATGCCACGAACTTTGGTTCTCCGATCATCTGCTCGAAACCCATTCACTTCGGCAAACGCACCACGTGTCGCCTATCGAATCACGAGAGAAAACTGTCTGAAGGTGTAAGTCTTCGCAATCTTACTCTGGTTGTGTCATATTTGGCACATTCTGCAGTTTTTCAATCGTCCAAAACCACTCGATCTTCGATTGTATTGATCGTCGCGTCTAATCCACCCAAAAACGGTGTGGACAAAAAATTGGAGTTCTTCACCAACACGCACAACTTACACCCGATTATTATTCCAGAGTAAGAACTCGTAAAAGTATCCAAACCCATTCGATAGGGCTCGCTTGTGGAAACCAAGATCCGCTAATGACATGCTCCAAGATTCCAACTACCGATCAGATTTGTTGTTGACTTTCTTGGTCACAAGGAAATCCTTCAGCGCTGAATAGTCCTTAGCGCGAGAACCAATCGTGGCAGACACAAAACGGTTTATCTGAACTTACGCACTGCTGACACTGGATATTGGCACAATGGTTCCCTTTCTGGGTAGCTGCAAAAGTTGGAACAGCTTATTCGAACTGAAGGATTACTTGCGATACACTGTTTAGAAGCGTTCTCGGCACAGAACTGTCGACAAGAATTTGGGAAGCTGCAGGATGAATAAGAGTGTGATGCTTCTTGCTACACGTATGATAATAGTACTTGGAGTCTCGACTGTAGTGACCACGTCGGAAACAGCTGTTTACGAGTAAATGATCTGAAACTGCTTATCTAAAGGAGTCTTCACGAATTCTGAACAATTACTCTAGTGATGGGGACCGCTGCGTAAGACACACTTCGGCGAATAACTATCCGACGATGCGCGGATGGATAACTTCGAAGCTGACTTCTTGAATGTAGTGGATAATGAAGAAGGTGGAGAACGTGGCTTTGAGTGTGGTGTCGCCCCGGTACAATATTAAAAGCTGCGTCAGCCTCGTCCCTTAACCCGTAGTTACCTACTCTAACAGATCCAAATTCTTCAGATGTCGATCAAAACAATTGATAACGTCATGGATTCCTCTCTCAGTCTACTTCTTCAACTTCTGGAACTGCAGCAGCTCTCAACCCAGCGTCTCAAAACTCTCAAATTCTTTTTCACATTTTAATTCAACACAGATACGTATTTCGACATATATTTTCCGTCTTTTCGGTTATAAATTATTTAATATAAAGTTATTATCCAATCAATCAGTAAACCAACGCCATCAACTCACTATTCCATAATGCTGGAAGGTCGTTTTGAAAGTTTACCTGCTCGACAAAATTGAATACTCGTGTTAGCCATCCAATCCGGCACTATTTCATTTAAATATTTACATTATCCGCTGTACTTCATCTGAGTAAAGTAAAAGTAAAACTCTCGTATGGGGCTAACGGCAGATAATGAAACGAGAGATGTCAAGCTCGAGATATAAATATTCCCTAATCTGACAGAATAGAACAAAACAACTTCGCAGCGACGATTGCCGCCACCCGAAACCGAGAGTCGAGATTGAAAAATAAAAGCACAGATAAAGTTTGGCCCACCTTCGCCGGATGCCCAGCCAGTGCGCTACAAAATCGCTTCACATTCATGATGCCGGCTTTCGGAAACTTCTAGCAGTTTTCCAAGATTCCGGTCTACCGGGAGCAATTTTAACGCGACCAACGCCAACAGAGGGAGGAGAATAATTTGTATAAACTTTTGAATTATTCCTTCAATTTCGCTGCAAGCTTTCGCTTGCGCGTTTTCCGATGGTGGCAAACTGGACGGGCGGATCCTCCCAGCAGATTTGGGCTCTGCGGGAGAGACCTCTTATTAAACCATTATTCTGATGCTGCTTGCTGTACATATACTCTGCACTGTCGACAACCGTTTCAATCTACGAATATATTTGGAATGAAAACTGGTGGAAAGCGTTCAGGCTGTTTCGAGTAGTAAAATGGGCAATGATAACAGTTTCTGTGAACTGAAAAAAGACACCCACGATTTTTCACAAAACATTGAGTTATCTCTTATTACCATTAAGTACCGTTTTATCATATGAAGTAATATTATTATAACCTATTTAAATATCTCTTCCTTCAGCATATGACCGCGAATATTGCTCGAATAACGAACGGCAATAGCCTGGGCAGTAATAAATATTAATATACCCATTCCCGTTGGCTGGTGTCATATGGCGTCTCTAATTTAATATGCTCGATTGCACATCTGCTGATGACTCTAATGGTGCATACGCATTACCATAATTCTCATGAAGCAGTTGGTAGAGAAGTTCATCCATTCGATTGTATGTTTATTCAAATCGTCTTTCGGTAAATTTTGTTGAAACGTTAAATGGGTATTCAATATGAGCAAAATATCAATGCTGCGCTATTGCGCCACGTGTAAGATAAATAGGGTTATTTATACCATAAAAGGCACAGCTTCTGTAAACTAAAGATCAATTTTAAAAACAATTCAACACTATACAACATTGATTAAAAAAATCTCCATCTAAGTATCCTGTTCAACCGTTGTCAGGTACACTTCATATACATTCCCGCGACATAATTAAAACACATCTTGGGCTGCTCGTTCGTTCCTTCGTTTGTCAGTCTACGGGTTCGCTCTATATGGATGTAGTAACTCCATTGAAGCTCGAATTTCTAATATGTCGTCATACCTGGGTGACAAAGTTCCGTTCGAACCTGCACCAGATGCCATCCCGGTTGTTTATGGAACGGCCATTTGCCGCACCGCTACGGCATCGGAGTAAGGCGGCTAATTAAAACAGGAAATAAAATTGCATTTCCATGAGTTACTTGCTTGCAGTCGCGCAACGCTTTTCTACACATGTTACCGTTCTGTCGTTTCGGGCTTCCGGGTCCTCGCTGCGAACTCTGATGAACCAACTGAAAGTGAGCACCGTCCCGGGGGCCAACACTAGCAAATACACCCCGTGGAGGACAGCGAACGTGAATCTCGTGTCGCTGCAACTTTTGCGGGATCCTTTTGCACAGGGTGTGCCTTTGCGCGGGCATGCACAGACTATGACGCTGATGGGTTGATTAAATTATTGTTAAAAAGTGTCGCAGGGCGAAATATTGCATTACGGCCAATTTACGATACCGAGCCAGGAGGTGACACTCGGCAAGCAGCCGTCGAAACCCAGAGCCAAGTAACAGTCGAACGAAACAGCGAATTCACCTTGGGGAAATCCTTCGGAATGTGAATTTTTTAATTACTTATGCAAAGGTTTGTAATTGAACGTATATCTAAGGGCAGGCATGTTCATTTTGCTCAATGTGAAGAGGTTTTAAGTTTACATTTTACCTTTAGTTAAGAAGAAACGGTATTGAAATAGATAAGGCGATCCCTGTGAAAACGGTATTTTATGTTTGCTTAACCGCAGCAAACATGAAATAGAGTTTTCATAAGTGACGCAGCAACTGTTACCGAGTCCTGTGCCTTTAAAAATTTGAAGTGGTGACTCGAAATCGGCCATTTTTGGCTTTAAAACCTTTTGGCCTTCAAAACTTCAGAAATCTTGTTTTCGAAAAGTGATCTGAATGCTCACCTATTTTCTCTTAGCTTTCCAATGGTGGTGACAAATGCAAAATCAGAAGTTGCAAACTACGCTTTTTCTGATAAAATCCAAGATGGCGTGGATGACGGCCAGTTTTTTTAAATGCCTTAACAAGGAAGTAGAGCTTCGCTTGTTTTTTTTTTAATTGATTTGAATAACGTGAGATGAGGAATTTTTGACGTGGGACTACGTCTTTGTTTACTATACTGGGATGCATTCTGTAAAATTGGAAATAAAACTGGCAAATGTTGCGTCAGATTTCAAACGTTATTAACAGCATAACCACATGATGGATAACAATAACCAATATGTTGTTCGATAGATAAAAAGTATAACATTTTTTTGATATGCTAGTAATCACTCTAATTTCATTGCTAAGCGGTAAAATTGATAAAAAGTTTCAATAACAAATTTACGCAAATAATGAACCAATTACATGCGAGCATTCCTAGCACAGACGACGTGAATGAACACCATCTGTTCCCTGTGATATTCTCTGTATCAATATCGAAATAAAAATTGACAGAGTCTCCCCGTCCCAATAGGTCAATTTATTTTTGCTTCCATGAGCTTAGACTAATATGATGTCTTGAAGGTAAAAGTTTTCCGAAAAGTTTGAAACAATCCCCATTCTTGAACAATTTCTAAACCTGCTTTCAGAACCTAAAAAAAACTGATGTCTTGGAAGAAAATATGCCGGTTAAAGCAACAGTACCAGTGGAATAAAGAACCGCAGCTCTCTCGTCGTCTATGATTGCAGCGGTATTCTTCTATTCGTACAGCAGCGGTACTTTCGTATTGTGGTATTGTGGTACACTTTTGTTCGTACATTTCTATTCGTGTGCTCGAGGAAAAACTGCAATGCTGCTGCTGATGATGATTGAAATCATAAAAATGATTAAATTTTTGCAACGGATGTTTATTTAATTTTATTTTCGATATTCACTACATAATCGTGACCGAATAGTATCGAAAGAGTAAATCCCCAAATATACACATTCATAGAAGAGTAAGAGCTTGCGAATGCTTGTGAATTTTTGGTTTATTTACAAAGATTCATTTAGACTCTCTTTTTACATTTCAAAATTGTTAGATGATATTATTCTAAGCTTTACCCCAATAAACGTATATTAGCTGTCATCTTAATACAGCTAATGTAGTTGTAGGCAAATGAAAAAAATTGTCAACCAACAAACAAAAATGGAATTGTTGATTGCTACGATTTTTTGCTGGAACTTGTTAATAATTTTGTTTAACATATCTTCTTATGTTTGCCAATTAATGAACCTTTGTAAGGGCTTCCATATTATTTTGAAAGTCAGATCCATATTATAGATTTGATTAAATCAGAGTTAAATAAGACAAAACCATTCATTATGATAACGTAAATAGTTGGTTTTGAGGATACAGAGTTAATTCTGACTTTGACGCATTACGATAAATTCTTGGTGCTTCTTCAACAAGCACGATATGGTTGTGCCTTGTCAAATACATGTTGTTTGAACACAAAAAATACTACAGGCATAATATCGTCAGATATAAACGATATTCTTTCGAGTGTTGTTGAATATAATTCTAGAATTGATTTCCAGTGGAGGCTGAAAATAAAAATACGTACAGTCGCTGAGCAAACACATAGATTCTGTCTGCAGACTCTATATATTTTGTAACAAAAAATCTCCTAATATATATTATAGTGTTTATAATATTATAGTGTTTAGTCCCACGTCATCTCCCAGCTGGTCTCGAGGTACGATGCTGGCCTAACAAGCCAGTCGTCGTAGGTTCGAGTCTCGGCTCGGGAGAGACTGATAGTGTCAGTAGGATGTCTTAGCGCTAGCCCCGCAAATGTCCTATACATTCAACAGTTGGCTGCGAAGTCTGTGTATAATAAACAGAAGGTCGAGTTCCGATACCGAATGTAGCACCAAGGCTTTGCTTTGCTTTTAGTCCCACATCACCATTTCATACAACCCTAGGGCTGTATACCTTGTAGTATTTTTCTATAGGTTGGATTTCCACCTAGTAATTCTCACAGTGTATTCGTGTATTTGGTCTATTCACCAACAGGCAAGCAAGTGCCCCAATGGTGTAACTTAAAGCTAACAATAAAAAAAAATATCTTTAGAGAGTCAATACATATAAAGAAACGGGAATACAACAATATGACATTACAAGTAATCAGATCTTAAAAAATATAAACGATATCGCCGACGAAGACGTGTGTGTAATTATCAAATCTGGATATTCCAAATCACGACAATCTAATTAGAAAACCTAAACAATAATGTTCCAACTACTCACCAATCGCGAAACATTTGACAGACCATGTTTGGCATAGAACTTAAATCTTCGAGCAACGTTTCGAAAATTATCATTTCATTTTTGCTGACAAGTTGGCCTTCGGAAACTATATCTATATAGTTTACAATAGATCAGATTATCGCCCAGCGGAGAATGCCAGATTGAACCCCGATTATGTCTGTCTGTCTAAAATCGAACATTTTCCCGTCGGCAAAATTATTGATTGCTTGTCTCGTGTACGATAGTAAACATTTACAGACGAAACTGAAGCCAGCTGTAAATCAAATTCGAATAATAAGCTAGTTATTGCAGCATCGAATTCTCAATACAGATGATCGAAAAACATAATATTTGATTAATATGACTGATGATTCTTTCCCTCGACGTTACAAGTCGTTATTCTGGGATCATCGCATCACAGGCATACACGGAGCTAATTGGCTTAGGGTGCCAATCCCTGCACCCTGCGGAGCAGTATCACACTGATACCGCCACCAGTAAACCAAATACACACACTTCAACTTCGCTAATTGGTATCTGTCTTTCACGTCAACATGTCAGTCACGGTTGGCTGTGGCGACAGTCCGCAAGATGGCAATTGAGAGTTCGCACCAATTTACGCTATGTATATATGACACTGAGCAAAATGTAAACACCACAAACCGTAATCAGTGTTTGTTAGTGTGATTAATTAATAAGAAGTAATCGCCGCTTCCGGATGGCGATTTGCACATAATTGTCTCTAAAAGTGAATGAGACAAATTGATTTGAAATTAATTAATTTGTTGTTCATGCTGAAGTGTATCCTTCGTGAATATCTATCATGCTTTGAAATACTTTGAAATTTTTAGATTTGTTAGAGGAGACTTTCTTTCTCTCTCCACGCAAATGGATAAAAATCATCAATTATGGCTGCTTTCTTTTATGTAAAATTATCATAGCCACTAGTCATTCGCACAAAACAGCACACGACTAGCAAAATGACCAACTTTTAAATGACCCGAATCGCAATTTGTTGAGAGCAACGCAAAACATTAGTCCCCCTCGCCGCTCCAGTTTGCACCCCGGCCAGCACTGGCATAATAGCAAAGGGTAATTCATCACACCATGAATTAGCGCAGGACAGGCGGCAAGTTTCAGTCTCGTCACATAAATCCTGTCCCATGGAGCCACAAAATATGGTTGCCGTTGTTATTATTTTTTTCTCTGTAATAGTTACATATAACGTATAACCACAATGGCACCCAGTCATCATGATTGTGGCGCGCACACAATCTTCTTAGTGAAAGTAATCTCCTTACACGCACCATCATTATTCATGGCGGAAGTCGAGCGTCAGTACAGAAACAAATGATGCTAGAGACAGCGGAAGCATTCTTCCACTAGCAAAAGCTCACGCGTTCAAGGTTTAGTTGTTTGACCCAACAGCTATATTCACGTTCTATCGCGTAGACTTCTCCTCTTGGTATCGAGCAGCTTGGAATGCTTGGTGGTGAGCGCCAGCAATGCAGTACTCAGCGTGCGTTTCCTTCTTAATTATTCACGATGGTAACGCCTGGTATTACACTACGACGTTTAACAAGTTTGGTCTTAGTTAAGTTTTTTTTTTCAACGTTACTCTACATCTAAGAGGAAAGAAAGACAAATTTGAATATAAAAATGGGACCTTCATGAAAAGTGAATCAGTTTCGTCGTTTCACATCATAATCCTGCAAAGACATCACGAAGGTTCATCCGTGGCTACCGACAGGGTTGATAGATTGATTTATAAATTATGTTTATTTCATTGGATAGGCAGCCATGTGCTCTCAGATTTTATTTCAAAAATTGCTTGAAATCGGTACATTGTAAAAAAAGTATTTTGCTTATCGATTCTCTTTCTAGCAGAAATAACGACGCGTGTCAAATACTCTCAGTAAAATTGAAAAACGCATATTTTGTACTTTAATGTTATTTCGATCAGAGAAAATTTAAATCTTATTCTTAATTTAAACTCGAAGTTCATAGTTTCTTGTGAGTGTTTGTATGATTTTATATATTTTTATATTGTGTTTTACCACTTAAAATGATAATTTACTCAATGAAGGCAGAAAAAAACATTAAAATAATGAACATTATTTTAAAATAAATATTGTTTGAGATTTAACTAAAATCTCTTCATTTTGAGCGTTTCTGTACAATTTCACCCCTCGAAAATAAAAACAAATAAGCACCATTTTAGCGCCCAAATTGTGAACAAATGCCGTTTTCAGTTTTTTTTTTCATTTCTGCTATTTTGTAATCTGGAGCGCAATGATATGTTAACTTTCGACCTAATCTTAGGCGGCATCCATAAATTAGGTAACTCATAGGGGGAGGGGTGTATCCTCGAGCGTTACTACTTGTTACATATAAGAGAGGGGGGAGGTGAGATTTGCGTTACGTAACAAAAAACCTCTGGAGAGACTTTCCAAAAACGAGCATTTTTATCAAGCAAATTCTTCTATAGCGTTACGTAATTTTTATAGGGGAGTTGGTGTTGGCGGTACGTTTCGTTACATATGGGGGGTGGGGGTCCGAAAATTGGATTTCTTGCGTTACGTAATTCATGGATGTCACCTTAATAAAATCGTATGGCAATGAAATTCAAATATGAGAAATAAGAAAGGTTGCATTAAAAAATAAAGCATCGAAATGATTTTCTTCGGCAGACTTTTGCATACTCAAAAATAGAGGAGACTGGGCCAAAATGTATGAAACTTTGTTCTCTATTGAATACGCACACTCATTCACACATATACACACATACACATATACACACACGCACGCATATACGCACTTACTTTTATCATTCATTTTGGACATTTCAGTGCGACGCCATAACATACTCATTTAAAAAAATATTCAGACATGTTCAACCATGAACCTACATAAGCAGTTTCTTGATCTCGTCTGGCTAAAACTAGGGGAACTGCTCCATTATTCATCTCATAAAGCCGATATTCACGAATGCATAAACTAAATATGCTTACGTGCTTTTATGGAATCGTTTAGCATTGTATATTTAGTAAAATTAGCTAGATTTATCATGATTTCTGTAAAACAAACCATTTTTCACAACGCTTCCATATCCATCTCAAAACTTGAATCACTGTTCAATCATTCATCTCACGTTGCCCCCGTATTCATCACACTGTTAATCATGAATGAATCAAATTATCATGAATGAATGTAGCCGCAGCCCGTCGTAGTTGGTTACCTACATATCCGCTGCAGTTGTTTACGTGCAAAATTGGTAACCTAGGTAACCACTACAGTGCTGTAGATTTATGTCAATTATGTCGGAATAATTCAACCTTTTCTGTAAGATTTTTCGTATTTACAGAAACTGATTTGGCAACTTTGGATTTTCTTCAACGCAGTGAAGACAGATGCAAATACATAAATTTAGGAATTGTAGAAATTCATTCCATATAGGTATTTCTGCTAATTCAAGCTTGTTTTAGGAAATTTGAGATGAACATTTCAGAGATTGAAGTATATTAGTGTAGTGAGTGATTTTATTCAGTGATTATAATAAAAAGTGGTACGCTAGTAATAAAAAAAACCTTGGGTGGCTGCTGAACGAGTCCCGTTGTAGCCGTATAGAGCAATGCGCGGATTTTGATTTCTGGGATAGATGAATGAATTAAATAAGTTTTCGAGTACAGATGCCCGACTATAATATCAAATTTAGTGCTTTAAAGTGAGTTTTTGATGATTCTACTTTATGAGGAATCTAAGGTGAGCTAAGAAGAATCCATTCCATGGATTAGCAGATTGGTTTAGTTAGAAAATATGAGTTTTTTCCTGTTTTCAATTGTGTTCTCATGTTGTATGAGATGAATATATGGGCTGAGATGAATAATGGAGCAGTTTCCCTACTAGAATATTACACTGTTGCCTCAGTTCACTAGCCGATTTTCTAAGCGATTTTGATTATGATATGTTATATTTTTTGTAGAAAGCGCTCTTTTTTCTCCCACGATAGATTTTTTTTGGCCCCATAGAAACTTTTGTTGTCTCATCGAGACCTTTCAAACCATATATCACAGCCAGGTATACACCAGAAACCTTCTCCTTTCTCATTTCGTAAAAATTTTCTCAATCATATAGTTTTTTTTGGTTCACACAACATTTATTTGACACGGCACAATACAATACCATAGTTAATTATCACTGGTCGATAAAATAAAAAAGTGCACTCCAAAAGCTCAAACCAGAAAAAATGAATGATTATAGCTATTAAACCATTCCTATGAATTTCGTAATTGTAATTTATAATTGTAAAATAATAATTGTTCGCCGGGTTCGTCGCTTCAACGTAATGTTAACGAGAAAACTCATTTAAGTCTCTGAAAAAAAATTAGTGGCTAGGGATATCACTATTTCCCTGTTTGAGCTTTTGGGGTGCATCTGTAATGACCAGTGTTATCATCCATTACTCTACACAATTCATCTCACTTTTCTGCATCTTAAACGAAAACGACACTAGACTTCAAATACGGAACTTTTAGAGCAGCCGGTGTGATTTAATAAAGATACGTTTTCTGGATTCAATAGTTAACATGTTTACTATGTCTAGGCCCAGACATATTAAAACGCGTTTAAAAGAAACCCGTGACCGAAATTGCCATCATTGAACCCATCAATTTATTTATTGGTCAAAACTCCGCTGAACTAATACTTTTTCTTTACATTTTTGCAAGTAACTAGCAGTCCAAATTATTATCCCAATGCCGATTTCAATCCTAAACAAAATCCCCGTCACAATCTCTTTCACAATTCCAACTTAAAACAAACATAACCAACTGTTCCCAAATCAAATTTTTGTTTAAATTCTAATTTTAAAACCCTTTTGATTATTTAACTCAATCCGAATTCCCATCTCAATTTTAATACTTATCTCAATCCCAAACCCAACCACGACCCCAACATCAGTTTCTTTTTCATTGAAATAATCCTTACTTCAATTCCAAGACCAAAATTGTTGCAATACTGGTATCAATCTTTTTTTTTTAATCCCAATCTAAATTTGAATCCCAAATTATGAATTCAATCCTAAACCCAATCTAGAAACAAATTTTATTTCATGTTTATTCATTTACGTCAATCATAGAAGACTACATTTTGAAAACTATTCCTAACATCACAAATATAGTTATGTAATTCTAGTGTTCATTTTTATTTCGAAGAGCATTGACATCGTTAAATCAATAACTGCGTGACATCGTTAAATCAATAACTTCTTAATATTTATTAAAAAGACTCATCATACTATTAACTGGCCCAGCCATGGCATATTCCGTCCTATAAGAATTTAATACACAAATTTTTCGCGTTCGCAATAAGCGTGTAGGAGCATAAAAGTTGAATTTTCCTAGCAAATTTTCCGAACTTATACGTTGTTGTTGTTGCGTTGCGTTGTTGCGTTGATGCGTTGAAGCGTTGTTAAATCGTTGACAAGAGTTACCGAAGCAATTTCTCTTCTTTTTGCAAGCCTTTCTTTATTATTAAGCATGCAATGCGATCCATAACAAGGGAGAGAAAATTAATTCCAACCCAGTTTTCTTAGTGCATATAACAAAAACTGTTTTTGTATGGATTCGATTCTATTGGAATGGACGTCTTGATAAGGCGACCAAATAACACTACAGTATTCTAAAATAGATCTAACATATGTAACAAAGAAATGTTTTATAGTGTACGGGTTTGCGAAATGATAACTGAACCTTTTTATAAAACTTAACATACTGTTGGCTCTATTGATGATCGTACTGTAGTGATCAATGAATGTTAACTCCTAAATCTCTAATTTGATAACACCTACGACTTGATGTCCAAGAGTGCAACTGGAATGTTCAGGATTTCTTCTCCTTGTGTAGGAAATAATATTACATTGTTTTACGTTGAGATCAAGAAGATTTTTTTTACACCAAATGTAGAAAATGTCAACCTCTTGTTGGAATTGTTGGATGTCTGATTTGTTTTTTATTTCCATGTACAATTTCATGTCATCGGCATATATCAATACTTTGAGACGATTCAACACAAGGGTAACATCAATAACAAATAAAATGAAGAGCAAAGGGCCTAAATGGAAGCCTTGTGGAACTCCAGATGTCCCTTTTACTGGTACAGAAAGGTGTCCCTTAAACGTAACCGTTTGTGTTCTATTCATCAAATAAGATTCAATCCATCTAAGTAGGCCTAACTCAAATCCCAGTTTTTTTTTTAATTTGAACATAAGCATGGAAATATCTTCTCTGTCAAAAGCTTTACTAAAATCCGTGTATAAAGTTTCCACGAAGTTGCCTTTGTCCAAAGACGCAAGAGAGCAATCAACAAATTCAAGTTAGTTGGTAGCCGTAGACCTTCCTGTGTAAAAACCATGATTAAATATTTTTTGGTCTACGATAGCTTCAAAAAGTTTGAGAATACATAATATCATTGCAATGCCACGGTAATTTTTAATTTTTTAAAATCGGTACCGTGCTGGATCGATATCCGTACACCTAAGCACATGATAATCTTCGACGGTCAATATAAAATCAAGAAATCACATATTGCTTTAAACTGACATGTTTAGTTATAGGTCTACTTATATTTTATCACTATTTTCCAGCAAAATGATTAAAATCACTCCGAAACTCGAAAAAATCATGTTTAAATAGAACATATTTTGAATCGAAATCCGTACACAGTTTTTTGTCTGAATCGAAACCCGTACACTTTTGAATCGAAATCCGCACACACGCGATATAGACTGATATAGACAAAGTTCATACAACAATAAATCAAACTCCGTATAGATTAAGAAGTACAAAAATGAACATCTTTTATTTATAATTTATCTTTAAATTACCGAATAAGTATATTTTGAGGATCAACTGGCTCCTAAAGTTTCACACGGTTTTCTAATTTTTGATATCAGCTGAAATAGTGCAATTTTCGTAGCGTTTCGTAGTAACCGGAACGCCGGAACCTCTCGAAGCTTCCCGGTACGACTTTCCCTTGCGCACATCAGTCACAGCTCGTTTAAAATTGTTTGCCGTATATTTATACTTGTTTTTTTCCATTATATGCTGAAAACAACTTATACCTTCTTCTCTGTCTAATTTTCTTATAGAAAGACCACTCACGGTGCCCCATTTGTGCACAATTCGCTTTCTTTGTTCGGGAGAAAGGCCACGCAAAATTTCGCACTAAATGTTAGAAAAAATGACAGCATCTGTTTCTTTTGGATGTAAACAACAGGACGCAGCCAACGTTTGGTTGAATACTGCACGTTATTTGAAATGACGGTTGATCGTAAGTGTATTTATAATTATCGGAACGGTCTATAGTCTTGCGGAGGCGGAAGGTTGCTTCTTCAGGCATGTTGCGAGAAGCTTCTACAGGAAGATTAATGGAATCAGGAACCGGAACGTGTCAGCCCCTGTCATGTGCAACGATAGGGAAGGGAACCTGATTACCGATAGAACGGAGGTGGCCAGGCGTTGGAAGGAACACTTCAGTGTGCTGTTGAATGGTGAAGAAGAGGATGATGGCAGAGCTGTGGACCCACCATGGATGGACGTGTTAAGAAAGTAGTGAAAGAGCTGAAGAACTGCAAGACAGCTGGTAAGAACGGCATTCCAGCCGAACTTACCAATGTGGTATTCGAGGAGGACGCTCCATTACGGACCAAATGTTCACCCTACGACAGATCCACGATTAACTTCGAGAATTCAACTTGCAGACTTACCATATGTTCATTGACTTTAGGGCAGCGTACGATACAGTTAAGAGAAATGAGTTATGGCGAATCATGCTCGAACATGGTTTCCTAACAAAACTAATTAGGCTGATACGTGCCACCTTTGAAGGCTCTACATCATGCTTCAGGATAGCCGGTGAGATATCGAAATCCTTCGTGACGTTAGATGGTTTGAAGTAGGAAGACGGGCTGTCGAACTTATTGTTTAACATCGCATTGGAGGATGCTATGCGAAAGGCTGGCGTGCAAAGAAGCGGCTTCATCATTGCGAAGTCTCACATGCTTCTAGGTTTAGCGGACAATATCGACATCATTGGCATCAAACGTAGAGTAGTGGGAAAGGCCTTTGGACCTCACAGGAGGAAAGATGCGAGAATAGGGCTCATCATTAACTCTGCCATAACAAGGTACATGGTGACTAGTAGAGAGTGTGGTAGTCCGAAGGATGTTGGTGCTGAGGCGGTGTTAGATGGGGAAACTTTTGAAGTACATTGGTGACATGTGACAACGAGGTTAGCCGTGAGATAAAAAGGCGGACAGCAGCTGCAAACAGGGCCTTCTACGGATTGCGTAACAAGCTGAGGTCCCGTAATCTGCAAACCTGTACTAAACTTGCACTCTACAAACCACTAATTCTTCCCGTGGCCCACTACGACCATGAAGCATGAACGTTGAAAGAGGCCGATCGGTGAGCTCTTGGCGTTTTTGAGCGTAAGATTTTGCGTTTAATCCTTGGCGGCAAACTAGAAAATGGTGTTTGGCGCATGAAGTGTACCAGGTGTACAAATCGGCGGATATAGTCAAGCGGCAGATTGCAGTGGGCTGGGCATGTAGCTATAATGCTGGAAGAACGACCAGCGCAGACTCTATTTAGCAGAAATCCCGATAAAGGCCTTCCACTTCGAGATAGCCCCGCATTCGTTGGATGTGTGCTGTCGACGAGAATGCCCGCGAATAAGGTGTTAGTGGAGATTGGAGGAAAGCAGCTAAAGACCGAGTGACATGGCGATGTATTCAATGCCGAATTGATAATCGGTCTGTCACCGTAAAAGTAAAGTAAGTTTATTTGAAAATTTGATTTTTTTTGAAATTCAATAACAATATCAGTTAAAATTATTATTCTGATCCTGTTTTTTATCTCAATCTTAAGCCCAATCACAGTCGAAATGCAAACTCAGACTTAATTTCAATACTAATCCTTATTTCATTCACGATTCTATTTTATTCCGGATACAATCTAAATACCAATAGTTATCAAAATTTCATATCATTTAATTTCATATCCAATTCCAACCCCAATCCTGAGTTCTATCGTGGTATAAAACCAAAAAAAAATTGTACGACAAATATCATCCACTCAATAACACAAAAATAAAAACAAAAAACCCAAATTAATCCACCTAGCAGTGAGACCCTGCCATTCTCATTTAAAATTATTATTTGTTTAAATAGATTTAAACGAACACTTCTTTTCCTATATTAAATATTACTTTCTTTGGCGTCGTACACAAATTACGTAACGCATGAATTGTGGGAAGGGGGATTATGTCTGTGTTACTAATTGTTACAAAGGGGGGAGTTGTTGAGACCGTTACGTAACTGTGATGTTTGCTCAACATTGCAAATTTGGAGGAATGCAGGTTGTTCAGCGTTAAGTAATTTTAGGGGGGAGTCATAGAGGGGGGCTTAAAATCTAGGTTTCTAGCGTTACGTAATTTGTATACGACGACTTTTCACAACTTTTAAACCACCTGTTCAATCATAATAGTTCATCAGTCAACCCTTAACTAGCCCGTTCATTTGATATCAGTATTGTTCAAATCGGTTGTGTAGTTTCTGAGATTTTCTGAGAAGTTTTGTGATTTTCACATTTTGATACATTACAGACGAAGTTACAATCCGATTACAGTAAAATTCAATAAAGTGTTATGAGGCAGTTAGACCTTTCATTTGACACTGATTTTATGAAAATCGGTCCAGCCATCTCTGAGAACCATGAGTGACATTAAACAGTCTCCAGAACATGTTTCTTTCCGTAACTTTTGAACCACATGTCCAATCTTTGTTAAATTCGAAATTTAAGAGTTTTTCGGTCAGCCCGTTCATTTAAAATCAATTTTGTTAAAATAGGTTGTATAGTTTCTGAGATAATGAACCTTATCTAATGATTTTCCCATTTTGTAAAATAACCTGCAAACTAATAATCCGATAACAATAAAATTTATTAGGGTTTTCTGGGGCAACTAGACTTTTCATCTGAAAATTTTTTTATGAAAATCTGTCCAGTTATCTCTGAGAAAATCGAGTGAGATTGAAAAGTTGCACACACACACACACACACACACACACACACACACACACACACACACACACACACACACACACACACACACACACAGAAATGCTCAGCTCGTAAAGCTGAGGCGAGTGATATATGCCATTCGGCCCTTTGGAGCACTTTGATACCTTCGGTTTTGTCAGTGATTGCTATACCTTTCTGGGAGAAAGGTAAAAATCAGTTAAGTAATTGCTGAAAAAGCGTATATATTACAGTGTACAATTAAGTTAGAATATATAAAAGAACGGAATATATGGTTGAATAAGAAATTTGAAAGTTTCTGTCCAGCTGGTCTTGAGGTACGATGTAGGCCTAACAAGCCAGGCAATTGTCCTATATACTAAAACAGTTGGCTGCGATGTCTGTGAATAAATAAACAGAAGGTCGAGTTCCGAATTGGAATGTAGCACCAAGGCTTTGACTCATTTTTATTTGTAACCAGTCTTCTGCAAAAATATACCAATGGGTTGCTAGATGGCATACTTCTCTAGAACGTAAAAGTTCAAACGTCTTTATTATTCAATTCTGCTATATATTATTAGATGATTGTGAATAAATAAATTATTATGTTAACTGATGTTAGCCCAAGTTATCAACGAAGCTAGTCAGTTTTGCAAAAACTTAAAAAAAACATAACCAATGAACACATCGCCAAGGGATGCAATCAGCAGAATTGCCCCGAATCTATCTTTCTAGTTTGACGAGTTTTCAAACAAGAACCTGATCAGCAAATAACAAAATAAAACACATCGATATCATCCCACGGCAAGTTCCTTCCAGTCGCACGTTCCCATACCGTAATCAATAAATTTCCGTAACATGAATAAAACACTCGTCTCGAAAGGATACTTTTTGAAGTTTATTCGTGCATGCACTTGGCTTTACACCTTCACATCTCGGTACTCAGGCTGAACCTTCGTCGCATCGTTCTCGTCAGCTGTATGACGCTATCAATTTTTATCGCAAACACGATCGATGATCAAAAGTAATTGATATCAAAAGAACGGATCCGTCACTAGTGATTCCACTCCCAAGCTCAACCGGCAGTAATGTGACGTTTTCGGGTGAGCGAGAGGACGGGATCGCCTTCGGAGGGGGATGGCAATGGGCAATGACAAGTACAGAGTTTTCGGCCGTACGACGACGACATTCTCGTCTCGTCACGCATGATTCTGAGTTTCCAAATGGAAATCAATTTCCATCATGGAGACGGGCGCTTGGTACAACCCAAATTACATTGCCAGTTGTATTGCTGCTATGTCAATTGAACGTGTTTTCGATATAAAAGTACAGGTCTGAGGGGCACTACGGGATCGGTCAGCCATTATTGGGACATCACAAATTAGAAGCAGAATGTTTGAATACTTTCGATTTAGATGAAATTGCAAGTAGCATCAGGCGATTATTTGTTGTTTATTTTTGGAAAATGTTTCAAAAGAAATTCGTGTACATTATTGTCTAATTTTTTAAAAGTCTCTCTACGTTCTATGGTCTGTTCTCAGCATCGTATTACCTGTTACGGATATTTAAACCACAACCGGATGAGTTTGATTGTATATATCAGCACACTATTAAGACCGGTTGTTTCCGAAAATAGCTTCATCTAGGTTTCATCGGCATTTCCCGAAGCAAGGAAATCCTGCAGTGCATTGCTTATAATCATATTGTTCTCTGATATGACTTCGACTCGTCGTACCCGATTGGTTAAAAGTGAACGTAAAATGGCAAAGTTTGCTTGGGTTAAGTTACGGAACCAAAAAAAAAAGTCATTAGCTTGAAACTTGCATGAAAAGGTCAGATAACTAACGTTACCAGAGCTACCAGAGGCTTCAGCTAACTACCAGTATAGGGGAAATTTGTTCTACTCCCGTGATCGGGTTAGCACTGCTATTGTTGTATCGAAAAACATCCCTTTTGCTGGAAAGCAGCAAATATTGGCTTGCAGGCGAGAGCAAATGTGTTTCGCAGCCAATACATGCTGTTTGCCTACCAAACGTATCTTCAATCAGTATCTCAACCTGCCAAAAGTAGCAAAGAAGAAAGCTCTGGTTTGCGGTGGGAAATTTGATTCGCTTTCACTTTACTGCGGGGCGAGAGTATTTCGGTCCGGAGTAGATTGCGGTATGCCACAGAGCATTCGTAGAGCTTTACACGACCGTACGGAATGTTTTTCGTGTTTCCCCAATTCACTGGCGACGACGACGACGACGACGACGACGGTGGCAAACGAAAATGGCTAGCACCTACACACGGAGAAAAGACCTGTCTCATGGTGAAAGTTATAAATCATTGCTACAAACGGCGACAGCAGCCATCACGTCAGCTGGCGTCGCGTATTGCACCCGAAAGTCAACCCCAAGAAAAGATCGTTCCCAGTTGTTGCTGTTTTGTTTCGTTTAGCAAGTTGCTTTTCTTGCCTCCAGAAATGCTGCACAATCTTTGGTAACCTCGAACAAGTTTTATTTCTCTCACGGATTCATGTTCTGCGACACAAAAGTAGAACCGAGATACATTTTTGTTTGCAGAGGTGATTAAAAGCAGCACCGATTAAAAAAGGATATAATAATTTTTAACAATAATTAATAAAAGCCTGCAATTTAAACATAAAAACACCATTCTAAAATCGAGCATTTCTATGGAGACGCGTGGTACTATTCATAAACCGTTTAAGTCACCCTAATAGTATCATCTAACTATTCATCAATAGTTTAGCAAGAAAACGATTCACCCACAGGTGAATAAGTGATTTCTTTTTCGTCTCGTGGGTTCAGTACACTTCAGTGTGGAACTTGTCTGACGAAGGTGCTGAAAACGTACGACACCAATAAAATGTTGTGAACATGGAAGGGAACAAATGGGATCTTAAGAGATGTTGGTCATAAGCGGAGAAGGTTGAAAAACTTTCGGTCGGTACGGTTTACAAATTTGAAATAATTTTAGATCCCCCCTTAGTGGAACGCTGTGGCAATGTTGAGAAAAAACACTCCGATAGAGAGAGCAATCGGTTATTTCTATGGAGCTCTTTTCTCCTGTGTCGCCTGGGTACTGAACCAGTTATGATGTAAATAAAAGAAAATTGATCGCCATTTTTAGTTTTTGAGAAAACATTATTAATTATAAAGTGAAATCTTACCTGAAGTCGGTTGTTGTGAAGAATTGAAACTGGAATATTTCACTTTACTATAAATGGGACGAAATCACTTATAATTTTTGAGCTGCTACTAAATATAAATGTTAAATAGTTCTCAATGTTTTCTGAAGTTGTTAAGCCATTCGCATTTGAGAAAGGAGAATGTACCTATATCACATAATTTAACGTTGAAGCACTTCAAATAGCGGAACAATCAGACGCAATCTGTGACAAGAATTTGCCATTATAATACAGGGTAACATACGGGCAGTTTTTGCATATTCAATTTTAAATTGGCATGCCCAGGAGGTGTTTACTTCGGTTTTTCCGTGGCACTTTTCGGATTGGTTGTACTATCCATTCTACTACCATTCTACTACGGACCTTTTCTGGGGAGTTTAGGTGAGGCAAGATTTTTCCTTTTTCTAGACTCACCGAGATTGGCACGAGATGTACCCGCTGGAGGATTGCCAAAGTCGGTTTCGTCAAATGACAGGAGATCAAATGAGTTTGATATAAAGGTAGAAGTGGTCGTAGTCTTCTTCAGGATATCAACGTAGAACACTTGGAACGCTTCTTCAGATACTGCTTTAACTTATCACTGCACTGCATGTACATCGAGTATGTAAGAATATCATGCTGAGTCTCCCCGCAGTAGGTATATAAACGTTTCAGTATTTTACTGCAAGAACTTACCTCAGCGTGCTTTATTGCAACAGTAGGCGGCTGTGTGGCCTAACTACTTCAGTGAACGCAGTTCTTTAGTCAAGGTACATACAGCTACACTAGAGATGGTCAGGTTTGATGTTTTTCAAACCCGTACCCGACCCGAACCCGAATTTTTTTTTTCGGTCGAAACCCGAACCCGAAACTTTTTTTTTCGTTCAAACCCGAACCCGACCCGAACCCGAAAATTTTATTTCTCTTAAACCCGAACCCGAAATTGTGAAACCCGAACCCGAGATTTCATAGATTTTATAGTCGGGTTTCGGGTTTTCATACCCAAACCCGACCTGAATCCGACATTTTCAAACCCGAACCCGACCTGAACCCGAAAATATTTTTTTCACAAAGCCCGACCCGTACCCGACACTTTCAAAAATTTCCAAACCCAAACCCGTCGGGTACGGGTCGGGCTCGGGACTCGGGTTTCGGGTTTCGGGTTTTCAAACCTGAAACCCGACCATCTCTACTGCACAGATAGCCGAAGCTGCACAACATAGATCTGTAAAATGTGACTCGATACGAGTCTTACGGGGCTTAGGTTTTCTTACCCTCTACGAGTGATACTGACTGCAATTGTTTGCAGTCTAGTATATTTACTTCAGAAAGGCTGCTATTTTTGAAACAGCCAACAGCATCCTTTGAAAGACACTCGACGGACAGACTCGGATCGGACACAATACCGTCGATCTGTACGTCACGTGGGTACGTAAACATAGTACTTCCTCGTAAAAAGCTCAGACGTAGCAATCCTACTGACATGCCCGAGATCGCTAACCAATTCCCGCAATTTGTTTGGCCTAACTTTAAAAATTTCAGTAACGGCCGAGAATCATGACGTTAGGTCCTTTGAAATCTGCATTATATTAAGCGATTTCGTTGGCTCACTTTAGTACAAAGCACAATCGACTCAGCCAAAGCGTATCAGCACACTGACGAGCAATAGAATCGATATGCTATGCCACTCAACCAGGCAACACAGCATCGAGAGGCACACGCGAACAATAGCTTAGCCCTGTAACAGAGTCGGATACACTCGACTGTAAAAACAAAGGGCAACACAAAAAAGATTCTCCCTCTACTGACGATTAAACTGGAATGACTGGGGAATATATTCGTTGTAATACTTTGATATTTTTACAAGTTGTATACACGGCTCTTAAGAAATTAACATTACCGATTCTGGATATACTCACATTAGATGGAATTCGTTCATTTTGGGCTGTTTTCCAGGAACGAAAGGTCACCATCTTAGACCTCCAAATGGCTTCTGTAATCAATTTCTGGCCTCCATGTATCATCTCGATTGCGGGAATACCCATAATGAGTGGTATTTGGCCAAAGCTGCAATCATAAATTTCAAAATTGCGTCTGAGGTCGAATTCAGGTCTCTGGAAATCATCCCGAAGCCGGAAATACTCATATTAGGTGGCATTGTGTCATTCTAGAATGTTTCACAAAACCGAAAGTCACCATCTTGTCCTTCAAAATTGCGTTTAAGTTCGATTTTCAGTCTCTGGACGTCATTCCGCTTCTGAAAATACACATAGGGAACATCCATAAATGACGTAGCTTTTTTTAAGTTTTTTATGATTATATATGATTATGTATGATTTAGACAATCGATGTTATTTATCGATTTTTCAATAGTGTATCTCAAACAGAAGTTACATAAATTTAGCCGTAAAAGAATTTCTGATCGATTGATGCCAGAACCTCGATAACCTGATTATAAATGACTGAAATACAAGCGCTCAAAACCTAACCACTTTTCCCTGGTTGAATTACTAGATTTTCAAATTCAGATATGTACCTAACTTCCAGATAGACGTAGTCCTACGTCAAAATGGCTGAGCATGCGAAATTAAACTGTGACGCTCTTAATTTTATTTGGTATTTCAATTTGTACCTATATCTTAAATTATTGCCGTAAGAAGAAATTACACGTCAAAAATATGTTGTTTCAAAATTACTCACATCTAACGAACAATTCCGGTCAAACCATAGTCATTTGAATTGTGTTTTTTTGTCAAAAAAGAGAGTGAATGAAAGTGTGTTCCCCTCACTTTTCTCCCCACCACACCGTTTTTCTTCGCGCCAGGTATGGAGAGAAAAGCACAATGAGCGACGCGATCAACTCGCTCCTACTTAAGAGCTCTAGCAGTCTAATCATGTCTCTGTTTTCTTCGAGAAACCAACTCTCCAAACCAGCATTTCTTTACGGATTAAGAGAACTAAGTCTCACTAAGACTAAGTTTGGTTGTAATCTGTACTGTTCTAGACAAAACAACGTTTGAGTCATATTCGTTTCATTTCTATCGCTGGTAATCGTTAATTATGATTTACATGGTGCCACAGTGAAAGTGATACATTTTATTTATGCCGTGAAATCAAAACAGATGAATGATGATGGTTTTTGATTATTTTTGAACAGATGATGGTTTTTGATTATCATAGTAGAGTAGCAAAGCTACAGTTGAATCTTTTAAATTAAAATTTTTCGCCTTTGCATTTGATTATTGCGTGTTTCTCAAAATTATCACAAGCCGCACGCACGACTACGATCGGCATTTCATCCCAGATTTTCATCAAACGTTTCTTAAAACTGTCCAAAGTCATGTGTTCTATTTCACCCAGCTTCCAGTGGATTCAAATCGGGAGAGGATGCGGACCATTCAGAGGAGCTGATGAAACACAATAAATTTTCGTTGCACCACTTTTGAACAACCAACACCTTATGCGCTGGTGCTGAATCTTGTTGAATGCAGAAACTTTCTTCTCCAAATAATTCCTTGGAACAAGGCAGCAAATGTTCTTCAATGACGTGTTGTAGATAGTACTCTGTATCAATTTCCCAACCCCTGACGATGAATAGCAGTGGCAACTTTCTTTTGTTGGACTTTACTCCCTAAACCATCACAGCTGAAGCATTCTGAAATCGTTCCACTTCTCTTTTATCGGCTGGAAAACCACGAAGACATGCTCCATATACACGACCATGCTGCCTGTTTGAAGCAGTGTTCAACGTAGACAATTTTTTATCTGAAAAAACTGTTTTGTGAGAAGCGTGCGTCTTCAGTATCAACCGAGATCTGGCAACCCTATCGGCAATATTTCTGCGAGATAATCCGTTAATCTTTTGTTTGTTGAAAGCTCCGTATCCAAGGTAATTTTTGATTATTTTGTTAGTAGTTAACAGCGTAGGCATCACTTGCACGGTGGCACCCTGTATATATTAGAGAAAAAAAATCGAATTAAAATTCAAACATTTAAAGAAACTAATATAAAAACAGCCCTGAAGCAAATTTTCATTTCATCATCTATCTGTATATATAAAAGCTGATGTTTGTCACTCTGGAAGGGTCTTGAGCATATAATAGTTTTTCATCAGAACTATTGTTTTGTTTTTTTTTTTTAAGTTCAATAATTTATTAACACTAATATTTAATCGAACTAAATTTCTATTTTCAACAACGGCTTTTCCCCATTAACATTCAAGTTCATTAAGGGGTTATATCTACCAAAAAAAATTTTCCTGTCATTTTTTTTGTTGGCTTAAATCATGCTAAAACTATCCTAGAATCAAAATCTACATCGCTCAAGTACTGATCTTAACTCAAAATTCGTTTAAATCTATTTTTATCGAACAACTTCCATGCTCCAAAAAAACATTTTTCGTTTATTTTGGCGATGCTCGTTTTTGTTTTTAATTTCGAGGCTTTGTAAACTAGTAGAAGTTACCTATGATCGATACCGTGTTTCAAATTTGTAGTATGGAGGTCGCTGCATCAAGTTTCGACCGTTATAGCGTCTCTACAGCACGTGTTTACTCACAATTTCCATTTGTTCAGTAGATCAGCCGTTCTCGTTATGTACGTTCTTTGTTTAAGTTTTTTTTACTTTTTAACTGTGAGTTATACTCAAAAGTACTTATATATGAGTGACAAGTTTGAGTTTTGCGGGGGATTGGACGCCAACTGCGTCATAGTCATTGAGCGTCGCATGTCTGATACCACGAAAGAGCGTAGGCGCAGCCTTAGATCAGATAAAATAAAAGGAAGAACAGGAAGATAAAGCCCAGAAAGGATAACTTTGCGGCTCAACGGTAGCTGACTGAAGGTTAAAAAATTATTAGGGGCTTTACTGTTGCGATTCTTAAGATTTATAGCATTTTGAAACTTTAAACGCGTTTTTCTTAAAACCATGTTTTCAAAATCGGCGAGCAGTACAACTGAAAAAGTTTACATCCGATTGACTCGAAATTTTAACTGTAGCTTCTCCATTAGATTTTCTAGTGAAGTACACACGATTTTAGCGATTGATTAACAGCAACTAAAGTTTTTTTTTAATTCTCGCTTATTTTCCGTCGGTCTTGTTCCGCCACTGTTGTTGTGCCAATCACCGACGCCTAGGGAGGCGACTCCACTCAGGACCCTAACTTACGACCCGTTGATTAACGGACCGGCGCCAACGGCTTTACTTCCTCATGCGATGGAAGGCGTGATCCCAGAGATTTTTCGCCTCTGAAAATCTCCCGGTGTCGGCTAGGATTGAATCTAGACCAGTTGGGTTGGTTGTGAGTGGATCACGCCACCCCACAACCATCCACACCTATGTCGGCGTTGGGATTCGAACCCAGGCATCGAGCGTGGTTGGCGGAGACGTTACCAACCACGCTAGGCCCCCGCCTAGCAACTAAAGTTATAAACAATCAAAGTCGATTTTTTTTGTCGAAACAGAATTATTTTTTTCAAACCGTTGCCATTTTGCGAAAAAAAAAATCTTAAAATATATTCATGTGTTCTTCACTAGCGACACTTATGTAGATAATGAAAAAATTTTTGTTTTGGTTATAGGTGGAGTTGGGCAGGACTTCTACTGCTCGCCGCGGAACAACTTTAAAAAAAGCGGTTCACGGCAATCGCTGCACAGCTGCCATTTTGTAACAAAAATAGCAATAAAAATATTTTTTCTATTCTGCAAGAGTTGCTCAATCCAATGTTATATTACTTATATACCTTACATCTCAAATGACCTGTAAAAAAAAGTACGCTTATTTTTCGCTTTCCCTACTGCTTATATTGTCTGCTTAATGAACTAATATAGAAGTTACATTTCAGTTCGTATCACATACTGCTAGATCTTATATTATTAATTAACAACTGATCGCCTAGACTAAATCCAATCATTATTACACAATTATCATAATATTTTACAAATTTCGTTCTCAATCTGATCATATTTGAAGAATTTAACAAATATTTAGTAAACTTCCAAATATTCGGATAAATGCCTCTCAGTTGTTCCATCTCATTTCTCTAATTTCTTTTTTAAACATAAACAAGGATGGCTCTTGTGTCCTCAAATTGTACGCAATCACTCGAATCACCAGCCATAAAGCTGCCTTGTGAACTGATAGATGTTGGTTGCAAATCGAACTGCAAAATATCCTCAATGTCATGAAATTTTAGCTTGTATCTACTAGGGTGCCAGCCAAAATGGTCATCTCGACTTGTTCACCTGCTCGAAAAAACACCCTGTGCAAAATTTCAGCTCAATCGGACTTAAAATGGGGTGGCGCAAAGCGATTGAAGTTTGGCTTTTATGAAAACCGAAATTTCGGTCTTCGAAATTTTTTTTTTGATGCGAAATGACTTAAAAACGCATGAAACGTCGAGAATTGGAGTCATCTGAAAAAAATTTTTTGTAAAAATTTACTCTCTAGGACTTAGTCGTTTTTTCAATTGTGGAAGGCGGAGTTCAAAATGTTTAGAATTTATCTTTTGAAATTGATCACTAGTCTCTCGAAATAGCTTATATAATGATATACACTATAACTAGCATCGAATACATTATGTTTCATTAGGGTGGTTCATTTATTCGGCATAGGGTGGTTCATAATATTGTGAAAAATGAGTATAAAATAAAAAAAAGCACTTCGGTTCGTTTGATTGGTGTGACGTCTTCGACAAAGTTGTAGATAATAATTCGGCCATTCCAAAAAAATTACACTCAAAAAATTATTCGTTCAAAAGTTAGAAGAAAGATTAAAAATACTTATTCAAAAGGGCTCATTTTTTAAAAACTTGATTTTTCAAATAAAACCTACGAAAGATTACCAAAACAATGAAACCAGTCCGATCATATAATAATCAAGAAAAATAAGTTATCGTTTTTTGAAAAAAAAATGATATTTTTCGGAAAAAAAAAATATTTTCAATTATTTTTTTAAAAGGCATATTCTTTTGAAAGGACAAAATATTATCTACAACTTTGCCGACGGTTTATTTGATTGGCATAGTGTATCTGGCAAAGCTGTAAATAATAACTTCGCTCCTCCAGAAAAAAAGTACCCTGTGAAAAAAAAATAAATTTAAAAAATTAAACTTTTTTTCTGATTTCTCCATGGCCGGTTTCGTTGTTCAGGAAAACTTTCGTAGTTTTTATAAAAAAAATCGGTTTTTTTAAATGGGCTGTTTTCGATAATTTCGATAATTTATAACTTTCTTTTATTTATTTTTTTTTAATTAGTAATTTGTTTTCAGAGTGTATATTTTTTTTTTAAACAAAACTATTATCTACAACTTTGCCGAAGATGTCACACCGCTCAAACGAACCGTGTTGGCTCGAAAAGTTGTTGTAATCATCAATACCTATCCGAAATAACATTTTCCAATTATCACTGAATAACATCGATACAGTCTTTTGTCCGATTATATAAGCCAAAGCACTGTATGTTCAATCAAGTGTTGGCAAAGGACATTATTGTAATAAATAAAACGAAAAAATTGTCTGGTACAACATTCGAAAGACGAGTGCAAGTTTCTTAGAGAGTAGATTTTTCAAACAAAGTAATATGACATATTCCATCAGTTTCCACCGTTTCATTTAAAAGCTTAAGACACGTGGAATCGAAAACATTTTTCAACTATTAAAACTTTATGTACCTCCCGTGTGTGATTTTGCAAATGACATGAAAGCATTTAACATTTTTCACGAGACACAATCTTAATTTTGGTTGAGATAATTTTTTTTTGCACAGAGTAGTTTGATACATTTTGTAAATTTGTTTTGTAATATTTTGCCATTTTACTTATAATTTTTCCAATTCAACATTGCCACCCTAACGACAATGATATAACAAATATTATATTTTCAGGAATTTTTCTATTGGTATTCAGTGAAAAGTGTTTTTTTTTTTTTCATTTTATACTCATTTTCACACAATATTATGAATCACCCTATGTCGAATAAATGAACCACCCTAATGAAACATAATGTATTCGATGCTAGTTATAGTGTATATAATTATACAAGCTATTTCGAGAGACTAGTGATCAATTTCAAAAGGTAAATTCTAAACCTCTTGAACTTCGCCTTCTACAATTGAAAAAACGACTAAGTCCCAGAGAGTAAATTTTTGCAAAAAAAATTTTTTCAAATGACACCAATTCTCGACGTTTCATGCGTTTTTAAGTCATTTGGCATCAAAAAAAAAATTTCGAAAACCGAAATTTCACGTCTGTGGGACAATAATAAGCCAAACAAAATTAAGTGTGATCTCAAAAAATGAATATATATTTCTCATTGTATTTCGTTGTCATCACTTTCTTTGACCGGTAATTTGTGATGAATAATAAATAATATTTTGCAGGCTGCTGGAAGGTATTTAATATTCTATCAATTCTCAAATTTTTTAAAAACTTATAGTAAATTTAATATCAAACCAGACACGAATGAATTTTTTAATTGTCGAATATAGAGTACTTTAAAATAGAAAAATAGGGAGTATAGTACGACAGAAAACCTCGATTGTAACGATAGAATACTGTTTCGATCCTCCAACTACATATAATTTGCAAAAGCATAGATTAAATTAGCTGATATTCCTATTGAATTTAGTTTTTAGTTTGATCATTCGCACGCTTTCCAGCCGTCTCGTATTCCCGCCCATAGGTGGAAAATGTGTTACAACAAGCAACCGACAAGACTTAATTTAATTTGCTTCAATTGAAACTCACTTCTGTAAGCACGTTTCTAAGCAAGCTTTCGTATCTCTCGAAGCCTGAATCCTTTCCACTCAGCCAGCGGTTCTCTGGGGAGTTTGGTATGTACCTAAACGTCTCACTTGACTCTTCTCTTTTTTGCCCCAACAGTCGATGATTCGTTTAACCGAGCAACTGCACACTGCATTCTGGTTCAATCTGGAAACTAACGAAGAATGTTGTTTCACCCTCCTGCTTCTTTTACGGTAAGAAACAGCGTGTTTAAGTGTTGAGCATTAGTTGGCACGAATTGCAATTACATGTTATTTTTTTTTTTCTCTGGAACCAGGACGTTGAGTCGATGCCTCATTCAACCGGTTGTCGTGGTACCAAAGAAGCTAATCCAAAACTTGCATTCGACACTGTACACGCACTGATGGTAAGTTATAACACACCTCTTTTAACTCTACCCTCTCAAAAGCCTTTTCATTCGTCATACACTTAAATGCAAACCATAGTACGGTTAGAAGTTGCTCATTTCTAGTCGTAGAAAACCACATTTCCTCCTTATTTATCTTCAATTCATCTGGCAGAGCTCGAAGGAGGGCTGATATGGATTATTTCCCGCAGCCTTACGGTGGGTATTTTCGGGCCCTAGCTTGCATGTTGTCGGTTCATATCGAGGAAGATGAAAAAGTTATGTCTTACACCTGTTAGAGTTTTCTGAAAGAGAAGTTTTAATTTAAATTGAAACCCGCATTGCAAATGTGATGCGTATTGATTTAATGAGCATATTTGCACACGCTTTCGCTGAGAAAAAGCTTTGTTTTTAATTTTTGAATTACATTATTGCCATCCAACACCATTCCATTAAGTTAAAAATTGAAATGAGAAACGTTTAAAGGATTTGCAACAGGCATCAAAATAGATGCGGAGGCTTCATATTGGGTGGAATTATCAGTATTGATACCTCAGCATATCGATAGTTTTTTGTTGCCAGCCCAAGAAATCTTTATTGTTACCAATCTCGTGAAAACCTTTGTTAATTCGAGTTTAAAACTTTTGTTTTATTTTTTGAATTGCTATATTTTTTATTTCTTTTTATATTTCCATAAAAACCAAGATTATACACATTTCCAAAGCTGATTACAATACATTGATCGAAATATGAGCAGAAAACAAATTTGGTTAAGAAATGACCCCACTCATAGTCGTGTTCTCTAAACAAACTCATGTCAACAAACAATTTCCGAACGATTGGCCCTAAATAGATTTCTATTTCCAAAGCCGTATACATTTAACACCGATTAATCTAAGCTCCACTGACTTGCAGGTGTCGAGCCCATCAAACACGTGTATACAAGCGTAAAACTGAACTTCCGGCATCGTAAATCAATTGTCCACTGGCATGTGTGGCTGAAGTTAGCCTTTGCAATATTACGATTCGTTAAACTATATCGTCACTACGGCTTTGCACATATATCCCCCATACACGTAGTTAACCCCAAGCAGACCGGTAACCGAACACCTGATAATATGCCATGGCCGCACACAACCATCCCTCAGACAATGCCCGCTACGCAACAGATGATGGGCGGTAGAAGTGAGAGATGAAGAATTGCCGGATATTTTCATACCGTAAATTGAATTTAATTGAAATTTATTTACGCCATTTTCCTTCGAACTGACATCAGGTTCACGTCCGACAACCGAGAAGTACCTTACGCTTAGCCTCCGGTTGTGGATAACGAACAGCAGACGAGAATCGAACTAGGAAAGCTAGACTATGAACTGCCGGGGACACGTTCCAGTTGCACCGTAAAAGTCGATGGTAAGACACGAACGCTTTTTACCTTACGGTAAAGTTCCGAACCGGTGCCGGTTTCCAGATAAATTGACCGGGGATATTACATATTGGTAAATTACAGGTATTATTTATCGCCACCGGCAAGGGCTAACCCGAGGGCCTGTACCTGCGGGCTGTCGTTTGTTGACAACAAAATGGCATGGAAGCGGTCGAGTTTATCATTTATGGGGCACTTCTACTGGTTCGAATAACGAATGACATATTGATAGATATATTGAGTCAGGGTGTCATTTTATTATCGTATGGCACTGTAGAAGTCTTTGGAAATTGTATATTATCAACAACATTTGGTGTTTTCGTTTGAGGTAGAAAATGCCTTGTATTGAACTAATTCTTTATATTACGATAAGTAACTAGTTAGAAGTTTGTGAACATGCCGAGAGGTTTTTGAAGATGCTGACAAGTCATTAGATTTGGTCATCGTTCTTTTTTATATTTTGGTTCTTTGCGTTTAAAATAGTAAATTTACTATAATCATCATAAATTGTTATCGGTTTATTTAATAATTGATAATTAGGGCCTACCTTTTTTTATCTTTTCTCAACTCTGTCTTGAAGCATAGTATGAACTCGAAATCATAATCATTACATAAAAACTGCCCTATAACAGAAACTTGTTACCCTGCAAATTTGATGCCTCTTAGCATTGTCAAAGAGTGTCGTATAGTAATTTTTTCGTTGTTCAAAATTATGTTTACGAGAAAATTCATTTAAGTCTTCAAAAATTTTTAATGGCTACGGTCAACAAAATTCTCAAAAATGGCTAAAAAGCCATAACCTTTTATTTATTCCAGTTTAAGTTTTAGGGCCACATTTAGCACATGCGCTCTAGCAAAATTGAATCACATTTCGGGCTATAATATAAAATTCGGTATTTTCTATTAGAAATTTTTAAGATACAAATTCACTAGAACTTTTCAGCGATTTTGGGCTCAATTTGGAATCATTCTCTAATTTGACATTTTCTGACCTTTAAAAACAGATTTCCGCGATTTTGAACTTAATCTGGAAACATTTTCCATTTTGGACTTTTCTGGCCTTTGGAAGGGATTTCCGGTCCTTCTGAGCTTAATTTGGGATTATTTTCTCTTTTTGCATTTTCATTTTTTGGCCATTTCAGGCATTTATTAGGGGTTTTCGGCGATTCTGAACTTAATTTGAGATCATTTTCATTTTGGCCTTTTCTGGCCTTTAGAAGGGGTTTTCGGCCAGTCTGAGCTGAATTTGGAATCATTTTAGATTTTGGCCTTTTCTTGCCTTTAGAACTGGTTCTCGGTTATCCTGAGCCTAATTTGGGATCATTTTCTCGTAGGTTTTTTCCGACCTTTAGAAGGGGGTCGGCCATTTTGAACTTAATTTGGAGTCATTTTTTGTTTTGGTCTTTTCTGGCCTTGGGAAGGGGTTTTCGGCAATTCTGAGCCCAATTTGGGATCATTTTCTATTCTTGCCTTTAGAGGGGGTTTTCGACGATTCTGAGCCTAATTTAGGATCATTCTCTGTTTGGCCATTGCTGGCCTTTAGAATGGCTTTTCGGCCTTTCGAACCTTTCGATGGGGTTTTCTGCCATTTTGGGCTTAATTTAGGATCATTTTCTATTTTGGCCTTTTCTGACTTTCAGAAAGGGCTTTCGGCCATTCTGAGCTCAATTTGGGATCTTTTTTTGCCTTTTCTGTACTTTAGAAACGTGGTTTGGTTTCTATTTTAGCCTTTTCTGGCTTTTAGGAAGGGTTTTCGGCGATTCTGAGCTCAAATTGGGATCATTTTCTATTTTGGCCTTTTCTGGCTTTTAGAAAGGGTTTTTCGGCGATTCTGAGCTCAAATCGGGATCATTTTTTATGTTGGCCATTTAAGGCCATTAGAAGGGGTTTTCGGCCATTCTGAGCTTAATTTGGGATCATTTTTTTGCCTTTTAGCATATATACGTAAAAGTTCAAGCTTTTATCATCCAATGTGTCCTTTTATAACGCACAACGAAAATGTGTGAAATGCATAACGCATCAGTTGTATAATGAACACATGGACAGAGATAGAAATCAAAATATGTATCATGCACACAAAATTGTGATGTTTCGTTAAACTTCGTTAAACTTTCGTTCGTTAAACTTTCGATCTGTTTCGGGCGCTCAAAAAACCGCTGCTTACTTTCGTGAGCCGATGCGTATCAAAGGCTAGTGCATACCTAATCACTGCAATGCATATGAATAAAACCAGAGTCGTAGATAAATTCAAGATGTTTTAAACAAACCCAATGTCTTTTTGTTTGTTAATGATTCGATGATGTTTTTAAATGACCGGATTCGTGAAAGAGAAATAATCAGTTAACATTATCATCAATTCATTCATGACCAAAATCATCAGTGTTTGTTGTTGGTTGCACTGCTTCAACGATAGCAGCCAATACCAGTACAAATCATCATGACGATACTAACATCGGTTGAAACTTTTGTAGTATAGTGGTTTGGAGGTGCTCAATACATTCAAAATACGCTAGAGCATCAAATGCGTTATGCCCAGCACACATTTGTTGTACTGGTTCCGAACTTAATCAGTAAATGCGTTTTTTTGCTCCTAAATGATCTGGTTACGCATATTCCAACTTTTGCGTATAGAAGGGGGTTCGGGGATTCTGGGGGTTTTTTGATTCCTAGAGGACGAACTGGGTGCACTGCTAAGCGAAATGGTGTATTTTTCTAATTGTGCGTATTTGGAATGTTTAAAATATATTTTCAATGTGTTGCAGCGCGAGTTGAGGAACATGATTGTGGTCAAATTGAAGATCAGTGTTAGAGTTTGCTCAGCAAGTTGATGTACTTGCCAAAGTTTTGCAAAAAAGTGCTGAAATGTGAAACAATTTTCTTTAGGTTCAAAGCAGCAATTCACAATGGCGGTGGAAACATTGGATAAGTACCTTCCTCTTCAGAACGAGTATTTATGTACAAAACAAACTTGTTGGTGTATTGTTTATTTATATCTCATGTGTTGTCTTTTCATCATTGTTGTATCGAGTTTGATTTATAGCATTGGTATAGGGCGAGCCCAATCAAATGTCGTGCAATATGGTAGTTCCTGCATTTATTCCAACAGGATCATATTTTACCAGCATATTGATTTTTCCAACAGGATCACAATTTTTATCTCACTCTGACGCGATGAGTTCGATATTGTAAGGTGTGCGTTGCTATTATTTTGTCGACGGCAGCAAAGAAGACTGGTGCATAAAGGTCTCTCTCTTTTTGCCACGTGGGGATGAACAATATAGCAACGAAAGTTGGCTTCTTTCGCTGTTAGCTTGGCATATAGTACATCAGTCTTACCAGTCGTGTTACCAGATTTATTGAAATTTTTCTACTAATCTTACACGGCGAGGCCAATCGAGAGAAAGTTTTGTTCTTTCCCCAGCTTTAAATATACCGAAGCTGTCTTGAATGATCGCTTGCCGTGTGTGTTGGGGGGCGCGGGCAGGAGGATAATCGAGTTTTAGTGTTATGTTTAGTTTTTGCGTTTCATGCGTCTCGTATCACGTGTGAGCAGTGCACTGCCGTCGGCAGGGATATTTTAAACACCCTGCCTACGTTGTCAGCTAGCCGTTTTGAAAATAATTGGTCTATTTATTTGTTTATTTTTTTGGTAGATGCGCATGCAGATTTATTTTAGCGTGGTTTTGTACAGTCGTTTCATTTGCTAAAGCTCTGCTTGAATAATCAGAATTGCCCCAATAGGTGAGAGCTTTAAATCTTTGTACACGCTGGCTCTCACAGCACGGAACTGGTAGCATTAGAATATAATTTGGAAACTTATCGCGGCCTGACCGGACGGTTACGAACATTTGGCCCAGTTTTATACCCTTGTTTTATGATTTTTCTAGCTTTTGAACAAATATTGAAACACATAGACAATTTTTATTAACTATGTAAAAATCTTGTTAGTCGGAATAGCAACTAAATTTTGATTGCGATTGCTTTGGCATTTTATCAATCAACTTAGAATTCTGTCTTGTTCGCATTTTTATAAATTTTTGAGCTATGAGTGCATGGAACTTTGCCAGTTTTTATACTCAGTAGGTATCTTAAATACAAAACAAAAGATTATCGGGGCGAAGCACCGTGTCCTGTCGCGTATGCGTCGGTGAGAGGGAATAAAGCCGTCGTACATAATGCTCCCTTGTAAACGTGTCTTCGGCCTTGGTGAGCTTTGCTCATCTAAGGATTATCGGTGTATTGTGATTTCCGAGATGTACCAAATCATTATTTCGGAGACTGTACGCTAGGGTGGGACAAAAAATAAATATTAGCTCCCATGCACTTTTCGTGTTCCTTATGGGTCCTGTAACAACTGTATAACTTTTCAGATCGATCGGTGGAACGTCTGATTTGCGCCCGATTTTTAAAGTTTCCATACGATTTTATATGGGAAAATCCACTTTTTCAAAACTTATCCACTAGGAATTTCCAGTTGCCTCCTAAAAATATACCAATACATGATATTTGTGGGAAATTTTCCTGGGAATAATTCTTTTGAAGACTGTAAGGCGCTACAAAATTTGTAGAAAAAGTTATTCACCTTAAACTGATCGAATGTCTGTCGAACGGCTCAACATTGAATTTTTCCAGCAACACTGCAGCAGCATGCTTGAAGGTATGATATTTTGTTCACGTTATCTTCATTATCGGAGAACTTGCTGAAAATATTAACTATCAAGTTTTAATGTAGATTGATTACTCCCCCTAAAAGAGGTAAATAAGCTTTCTAAACACTCACGTCGTGTGACATCTTGCCAATTTAATAGATCATACCCAGGTGTCTTTCAGAAAGGAGTTTGGTAGATACATAGCTACAAATTGCGCAGATACATGGCCAGCAGGTCACTACGAGCCAATGAGGTGTACACAGGTGAGGAGGAAGAAGACATTTGTCTGTTCTAGTAGCGAAAAAGGTAAACAGAAGCAGGTGTTTGAATTGTGACGTAGATCTCGGTCAACAAGCAAATGCCATTTGAAACCAGGCATGTCCAAACCCACCACACCACTGCGTGTGTGTTTTAAGCGATGCCATGGAGGGTATTTTCATTGCCCTTCAGTGCTTATACAAAACGGAAACCCACAGTGTTCTATATAAAATAGCCCTTCAGAAGCTTCGGCTAACACAGGCCCGAGTGTTCCCGATTTCGTTAGCCGTCGGGAGCCCGCTTGCTGACACGTGTTTTTTCAAACGCTTCATTTTTACAAACGTAAATATGAAAAAAATATTGCCGGTGGTTGTATGCGATGACTACCGTCAAGCTATCCATTATTATATCATTGTCGATCTCGTCGTGGCGACCAATGCTTGTGTGTTCCCCGAAACTGCAAGCCCTCTATTGCTTCATGTGCCGAAGTTAAAAAAGTTAATAAACGAATGGCTCTCCGGTGTTTTGTTTTTAGCTAGCGACGGAGGGTAATACGAATAGCCCTGCGTGGTGTGTTTTGAAGTAGAATACTTCTCTCAGGAAGTTCGGCTACATAGGGATGTGAAATGAAAATCTAAAACTGAAAAAAGTGAGAAATATGTCCAATTTCAAATGCTAATAAATCAGTTAGTTTTCGATGGATTTTCTTAGTTTTGCAGCAATCGATTAGAAATTCTTCTAAGATTCCTACCAAATGCATGAAATTGCAATTTTATTATTCGAACTATTGTACTATTGAAAATTCTTAAGCCTTGTCAAAACACAAAATTCGACCTCTGATAGGTCGTTATACGATTGCTTTCCCAAGCACGGTCGGCAGAGTTATGGACCTAGTAAATTGGGAATGCATCATTTGGCCTATATAAGAGCCTTCATCAGATAATAAACAGACATTTCATCGGATATTAAATTGAACAACTGAAGATTGAAGAACACAAATTAATATTTGAAGAGTTATTATTTTCTCGTTTTGCGCTATAATCCAAAGTTAATTATCTTCATCTACATGCATACTCTGACTATTATTACATGTTTGCGTCGCTTAGTGTTTGGCTACGGTTATGCAGAACGCAAATAACGGCGCGATGCGATTCGGCAAGATTAAATGTGTTGAAATGTATAGCTCTACTTCGCCTTAAAAAGAGCTGTACATTACACCACGGTAAAGCGAATCGCATCGCGCCGTCATTCGCGTTCTGCATAACCGTAGCCTTTGTTCCGTTCCGTTTAATTATGTCGTATTAAATGTGCATATTACAATTCGGAGCACTTCAACTTCTCATTTGCAAAAAAATTAAAAATGTTCAATAAACTTCATTCAAAATATCAAACAAAGAGAAATTACAATACTGCCAATGAACGGTCAACGTTTATTTACTAGAAAAAATGACTGACACGCAAGCAGCCGGGTTATCTTTCTTGTAAAAGTATTCTACTTCAAGCTTGCGGTCGTGGCTTTGCATACAACCTTCCTGTGATTTTTTAGCAGAATTATCAGTAATAAAAAATTGAGTTTGAGCCAAAGATGTTTATATTTTCAACAGACAGCAGTTTGCAATCAACACGGGGAGCTAAAGAAAAACTTCGAAAACCTACCCTTTTCCAGTTGTTTCGGATCTTTCAGCGGCCCACCTTGATGCCCGCTCAACCAACATCCCGTCCAAAGTTCAATACTCTCTTATTCTCTTTTTCAATAGACTTCATTGACGGTGGTTCGTAGTGACCTGCTGGCCATGTATCTGCACAAATTGTAGCCATGTATCTTCCAAACTTCTTTCTGAAAGATACCAGGGTGTGATCTATTGAATTGGCACCAGAACCCAACTTGTCATCCGACGTGGGTGTTTAGAAAGCTTATTTCCCTCTTTCAGGGGGAGTAATCAATCTACATTAAAACTTGATAGTTAATATTTTCAGCAAGCTCTCCGATAATGAAGATAACGTGAACAAAATATCATACCTTCAAGCTTAATCCTACACGAAAATGTTTTTCACTACGTAGGGGTGTTTAGAAAGTTTTAGGGGTATAAATCACACAACGAATACTATCAAAATATAGGCATTGATATTCTAAGCATTTTCTCCGAAGATACTATGAGCGAAAAATCACGCTTTCAAGCTTAATTCTACGCGAAACTGTTTCTCATCACGTTGTTCAGTTTGCAACAGCAGCATGCTGCTGCAGTGTTGCTGGAAAAATTCAATGTTGAGCCGTTCGACAGACATTCGATCAGTTTAAGGTGAATAACTTTTTCTACAAATTTTTTAGCGCCTTACAGTCTTCAGAAGAATTATTCCCAGGAAAATTTCCTACAAATATCATGTATTAGTATATTTTTAGGAGCCAACTGGAAATTTCTAGAGGATAAGTTTTGAAAAAGTGGATTTTCCCATATAAAATCGTATGGAAACTTCAAAAATCGGGCGCAAATCAGGGGTTCCACCGATCGATCTGAAGAGTTACACAGTTGTTACAGGACCCATAAGGAACACGAAAAGTGCATAGGAGCGAAAAAATTACACCAACGCTTTTTTCCCATACAACTGTGTCCCCGTCTACTGTACGCCCATTGGTTCTTTTTTAGCACGTTACGACTCAGAGTAGGTTTCGTTCGTTCGATAAATATTGTAATTATTCAATCGCGACAAAGACAAACCCTGCATGGATGCCAAATCTTTTTTTTGTTTTGCCGGTCCCCTTTTTTCTTCTCTTTAATAAAGCGGGTGTTTTGGCTTTTTCATCATACCAGTGGTCGGCACGCTCTTGTTTGCTTCCGGAGAAGACAGTTCAATTTCGCGCGCAGTATTTTGACTGCTTTAGTGTGACTATCTTAAAACAGCGCTCTATCGGTTATTTGAGCAGGTACCAGTAGTTTGCGTAGTTTGCGGCGTGCGGTTGTTGCGTTTTACAAAATCCATTCGTTTCTAGGTAAATTTGAACTAAGTTCACGGGATTAAACGCGAAATTTGGTGTGATACAGACTGTTAACGATTGGTAGGTTGCCGAAGATAACTAGATCGAGGCGCGTTTCTATTTATATCGTCTCTTGGTGGCCGGTTGCCCAGAGACCGAGGAGTAACCATATCGTGCGCGAATTTGTGTAGAAAAGATCGCACCATCAACCTCGATGGATCCAGATCAATTCCTTTCCACTAACACTAATTCCTTCCTTTGATACTTGTGGATGATGCAGAGGATTCCTCGGTCTCTAGTAGGAACAAGTATTAAACTAACACTCCCGATATCTCTTTCTCTATTGATCTGCATTGGGCGTGGCCAGCTACGTTATTGACCAGTGAAAAGAAAGATCACCAGGAATTGTACACTGAAAATGGCTTGCTACTCCTAAGCACCATTTTGACGGTTCTTTGTGCAATTTCAGCTGATTCTGGTCAATCGCGGGCAACACACGGGCGATCAAATATGCTATGCTATGCTATGCTATGCTAGAAGGGTGTTCGGGGATTCTGGGCTTAATTTGGGATCATTTTCTTCTTTGGGCTTCTCTGACCGATAAAAGAGGTATTTGGCCATTCTGAGCTTTATTTGGAATCATTTCCTTCTTTGGCCTTAAAAAAGGTTCGGTCATTCTGAGCCTAATTTGGGATCAATTTCTTTTTTCGCCTTTTCTAGCCTATAGAAAGGGTTTTCGAGGATTTTGAGCTTAATTTGGGAACATATTTTTTCCTGGCCTTTTCTAGCCATTAGAAGGGGATTTCGGCCATTCTGAGCTTAATTTTGGACCATTTTCTTTTTTGGATTTTTATAGCCTTTAAAGGGGTTTTCGGCCATTTTGAGCTTCATTTGGAATCATTTACTTTTTTGGGCTCTCCTGGGCTATAGAAAGGGGTTTGGGGGATTTTGAGCTCAAGCAGGGATCATTTCCTTCTTTGACCTTTTCTGTCCTTTAAAAGGGGATTTCGGCCGTTTTGAGCTTAATTTAGGATTCTTTTTTTGCCTTTGAAATGGGTGTTCGGCCAGTCTGAGCCTTATTTTGGATCATTTTCTGTTTGGCCTTTACTGGCCTTCAGAAGGGGTATTCGGCCATTCTAAGCTTTATTTGGGAGCATTTTTTTTTTGCCTTTTCTAGCCTTTAGAAGGGGATTTCGGCCATTCTGAGCTTTTATTCATTGGCCTTTTATAGCCTTTTAAGGGGTTTTCGGCCATTTTGAGCTTTATTTGAGATCATTTTCCTGTTTGGATTTTTCTGGCCTACAGAAGAGGTTTTCGACCAGTCTGAGCTTAATTTTGGATTATTTTCTTTTTGGCCTATAAAAAGGGTTATTGGCCATTCTGAGCTTGATTTGGGATCGTTTTCTTTTTAGACTTTTCTGGACATTAGAAGGGGTTCGGCGATTTTGAGCTTGATTAGGGATCATTTTCTTTTAGGCCTTTAGAAGGAGTTCTCGGCCATTCTGAGCTTTATTTGGGATCATTTTCCTTTTTGGATTTTCCTGGCGCTCTGATCTTTTTAGCCTTTTAAAGTGCTTTATAGTGATTCTGTGCTCAGCTCGGTGTCATTTTCTTTTTTGGTCTTTTCTAGATTTTAGAAGGGGTTTTCAGCGATTATGAACCAGTTATGGCCTACGGTGTTTGAATGTAATTGTTGACTGCACCTTGTCGAGATGTTCGGCAACAGCAGCAACTATCGCTTCACACTAGGGATGTAACGGATATCCGCATCCGCATCCGCGAATGCGGAACATCCGCATGAAAATTGACATCCGCATCAACATCTGCATCCGTAATCACGTATCCGCATCCGCATCCGCATCCGCATCCGCATCGTACCACGCGGATATTTAGAAAAAATATCGCTTCATAAAATATTGCAGAAAAAATTTTTTCTTGGTGTATTTACTGCTCGCTCAAAAAACTTTTGCACTGGGTAGGGGCATGGTTATGTGAAAAAAGCAAAATATAACACAAGGGATGCTACGGATATCCGCATCCTTAAATCTACCGGCTTAAACCTGAGCTCTAAATAAGAAGTCCGCAGTGTGTAGACGCTTTGTTTATCGCGTCTTTAATAATCGCGTTCGATTGTGGTGCACAGTGCGAAAATTTGTGAAATTCGAGTGATAGTTGTATATCACAATATGTTTGAAGTGAATTACGAGTGAGAGGGATTCAGGAATTAGAATTTTAATACAGTTTTCTTGTACAGTTTATCGCTCTGCAAATGGCTGTCTTAATAGAGCAGTGTTGGGTTGGTTATATTTCTTAAATGCGTTCGTGTTCATGCGAAGAGAGTATTGTGTCTAAATTTCATCCAGTGAAACCTCTTCTCCAGTGCTATGCTGTACATAGGATGCTTGTCGCCGATGGCAAGTTCTGCTGAGAGGCAGGAGCCGAGGGAGCGGCAACCGTAATCTTGGAAACGGTTTGTTTGTGCTCGAGTGCGAGCACGGCGGCTTGCTTGACTCACTGAATGCTGCTTCGGTGTCTAAGATAAGTGCATACATTTACAGACATGTTCATTTAAACTGCTGGTGGCTTCCACCGACATGAATCAAATACAGTAAGGTCGCTTTTTACGCGTTTTTTTTACGCGGGTTGCTTTCCTCCATTACTCAAAAACGGTACAAGATATCGACCTCATTTTCACTTTTCTTTTTTCGACTCTAAGCAAAGCCATGCTATTTTTAATTTTAATTTAAGGAGTAAATGTAGTAATGAAGATAGAAAATTAAACTAACTAACGTCCCGAGAACGCCGCGGGTAAACGGCATCTCCTGTAACATTTAGCTTTAAGTTAGGATAAAAACCATAACTATGTTATGTATTTGTAAATAAAGTTTGGAATATACAGTTTTATAGAAAAAAAAAAAAAAAAAAAACTTGGAAGTTGTGGGTTCCAGTCCCACCTGCTGAACTATATTTTTCGTAGTTTCTACAATCATATTTTCAGTTAGTTTTATTTTCTATCTTCATTACTACATTTACTCCTTAATTTAAAAAAAAAAAAAAAGATATCGACCTCATTTCAATCACGTTTTGCGTTTTGGGGCACGAATGATCATATATCAGTTTTCAAAAAAATTCACAATTTTTGGTGTAAATACTCAAAATTTAAAATATTGAATTTTGGTCTCTAGATTGGCCACTATCATATTCAAACGAGGTTTTAACGTTTTAGGACGGTTTTCTTTGTTATATTTGCAACTCAAAAAAGTCTTTTTTTTACGCGGGCCCATACAAATTTGGAACGCATCCCCCGCGTAAAAAACGACCTTAGTGTACTTAAATTTTAGTATCCGCGTGTGTGTTTTATCCCACGATTTCTTGTGCTGATTGTGTGCTGAGGCTAAACGGCGCAAAGTGCAGCGTTTTTATATATTTTCTCATTATGGATATTGTCCGATTACTTTGTTTCGATATTCATTGTTTTCTCTTTGCTCTTAATGACTTCTCTGGCTTTTGAATGATTTATTTTTAGCTCCAAGCTTAATTTTTGCTATATATTCAAAAACGCAACACAATTAATTAAGGACGTTTTGGTTTTGGTGTGTGTGTGTCTTCTTCTTTTCTAAATTCATCTTTTTATCTTTTATTAGGTATTTTTTTGCATTAGCGATTGATATTAACGGTGAATATTTATATAGTTTTACTTACTCATGAGCAGGCTGGATGCGATAATACCCGCGTTTGAACATAATTTACTTTTCACAACTCAATTTTGAATATAAGTTACATGTCAAATGTGATGAAGATAGCAACTGGATACCGAATAGTGGTCGCTTCAAACAACGTGATCGCGATATATGTTGAATGTTCACAGTATTGTTTTTTATTATTAAATACTAGTTGAACGTTCCCGGCGATGCTCGGGATCAAAAGTTTCAAAATTAGGAATCATTTTTTATAATTCATTGCATTATTAGCACAACTCACTTCAAAAATATTTCACATCTTATACGTCCATCATCACTTTAAGTACTTTAACATTCTGAGAACGCACAGAACGGAAATACCAATATTGGATTGCATATTTTGATATTTTGGGGATGATTTACAGAAACTGGAAAACGCTATTTCGGATTTCAAAATGACGTATGGAGTTCGGAAGTTTCGGAAGTATTGAAATGGCTGGCCAAATACCACTTCAGATTATTTTCCTGAAACCAGAAGTCGTTATTTTGGAAAATGTTATGTGGGGTCATCCCAGTTCCGAAAATACCACACTCGGGTGATAACCGGATATTCGTCAATCGTTCACAGTAAAACCTCTTTTTATGTAACTTTTAGAAGTAAGAAATCAAAGTAAGAATAATTTAGCGTGACCATTCATGCTTAGTTCTCCTCTATTATCATATCAAAAGAGATAACATGTGAATTTTATATAACGAAAATGTTTGTTGATGTCCAAGGAACACGTCTGAGAAGAAGTTAACGTTTTAATCCACATAACTACGTAGACATTAAAAAATATTAAACCAATGAAATACGGCCTTTCCTCCAGCCAAATGTCCCAAGATCTAGTTTTGGTAAAAGTAAAAAAGTATTTCGAATCCCGTAATGTGTTACTATTCACGAAACTGAGAAAACATCAGAAATGTAATTTTTTTCTGCTCGGCTCGCACCAAATTACAACACAAATTCTTTTGCAAGAAAATATTTGCAGATGTTGAAGAAACAACGAACATTTTATTAAAACAAAAATTTAATTCACAGGCGAATTGAGCTCATACTCAAAAATTCAAAAATTTGCATGTATTATATGTATAATATATATAAATTTAAAAAAGAATATTTTAATGTGTTTTTCTGTATGCAGAAAATCATCTTCAAACATACGTCGTTTTTTAAGTAATATCTCAACTTTTAGCAATAAGATACCTATTATTTTTCCTCAAATCTCTTTCCCGAACATTAACAAATATTTCAATAAAGAATAATTACGTATCATAGCCTTGAATTTTAATTTAGAGGCAAATTGAGTTCAAATATTCATGATTTTGCTTGTTTAACGTAGTGTTGTGAATAATATCTCAATTTTCAGTAATCAAAAATCTGTTATTTTTACTCAAAAGTCTTTCCTGAATATAAACAAACATTTTAATGGAAAAAATCATACATCATAGCTTTGAATTAAGATTTAAAGACAAATTGAGCCGAAATATTCATAATATTGCATGTTTCACTTAGTTTTGTGACTAATATCTTTATTTTCAGTTATCAGATAACTATTATTTCTTCTCGAATGTCATTCCTGAATATCAACGAACATTCTATTGAAAAAATCACGTGTCGTCGCTTTAAATCAGAATTTTAGAGACAAATTGTGCCTAAAAAGTTATGGTTTTGCATTTTTCATGTGGTTTTGTGGAAAATATTTAAATTTCGAATAATCAGAAACCTATTATTTTTCCCTCAAATATCTTTCCTAAACACAACGAACATTTTATTATAGTAAAAATCACAGATCACTGCTTCGAGTTTTAATTTAGAGGCAAATTCAGCATAAAAGTCATGATTTTACATGTTTCACATAGTTTTGTGAATAATATCTCGAGTTTTAGTAATCAGAAACCTGTTATTTTTTCTCAAATGTCTTTCCTGAACATTAACCAACATTTTATTAAAAAAGAATCATATGTCATCGCTTTAAATTTTGATTTAGAGGTAAATTTAGCACAGAAAGTCATAATTTTGCATGTTTTACGCAGCTTCGTGAATAATATCTTAAGTTTTAGTAATTAGGTGCCTATTATTTTTCTCAAATGTCTTTCTTAAACATCAACGAACATTTGAATGAAAAAAGAATCACATTTCATCGCTTTGAATTTTGATTTTGAGACGAATTAAGTATAAAAAGTCATAATTTTGCATGTTTTACGTAGTTTTGTGAATAATATCTCAAGTTTTAGTGATCAGATACTAATTATTTTTCCTCTAATGTCTTTCCTGAACATCAGCCAACATTTTCATGTTAAAAAACATACACGTCACCGCTAATTATTTTTGATTCACAACGATTCAAAATGATGATGATTACTGTACACCTCAGAGACTGAGTGAATAATATCAATAAGATCAAACGTTACGGAATTCCATTTTTATATAGTAGAAGAAGATATCAACTTTATTGATTCTCAAGTAACAAAAAAAATAAAGATAGGTTTCGTTTTTAGTACAGTGATTAATCGTTTAAGTTCGGTTCGCTGTGACTGGTGATCTGGAGATTAGTATCGCGTAGCTTACTCTCACAGGACATAAAATCGATGTCTGCGAATCAGCTCGTTGATTCGCGCTTAGCTTTTGTGTCTGGCGATTCATTATTTGGTTTAAAAATATTTTTCGTGCGTGGGATTTGAAAATATCTGATCGTATTGCCTACAGCGAATCCTGATCTTTCCTATCCCATCATAATAACACAAATACCCTTCGACATCCGTAGAGATGCAGAGGTGAACTCGGTCTCATAACAACGTTTGTCGAACTAACAATCCTCTTCCTATTTTTCTCCAACGACTGTAAGGACATGGCCGGCGCCGTTATTGCTCATTTTAAAGTAAGAGTTATTGAATTGTTGTACATTGAAGATGGTATAACATCCCAAAAACTATCTATGTGGTTCTCTGTGCAACTTCACAAGCTCAGGTGCAACTACGATATGTGCGGTCGTCAATGCTCATGCTCATGCTCACGCGTAAATCTACCGGCTTAAACCTAGTGAACTCATAGAATTACTTGCTAAACTTAATGCTAAAAGTATAGAACGGTGAGAAATCAAATGATACATATATAATTCCTAACCTATTTGCCTTATTTATATTTACTAGTGCACACGTTTATAAATAGATTTACCCGGAGGCTCACTAGATTTATATATTTAAATTGCACTGCGATTCGGAATAGGTTACACGGCTGGGCAGCGAAACCCGCGAACAGGACTCCCAGTTCTATCTATCGAATAAAATTTTCTAATCATGAACCTAGAAATGGAGTAAATCTCCCTCGAAATTCGTTAACGCTAGCGAGAATCACTAAAGTAGGTATTAAAAAAATATAATCACGTAGTGTAACTTAGCTTTACATTCCTTAGGAATTTTATAACTTGAATTTGATAAATAAAGTTTATGAAATTGATTCGTTTCTCGCTATAACCAACAAAAATAGTACCATAACTGGTACCATAGCGCTTATGCGATATAATCATAACTGGTGCACTTGCCATAACTGGTTCAGCTACCCTATCTTTATATGATCGGCGAGCGACCAGACCGAACCAAGCACTAAAAACATTATTTCGAGTAATCGGTGTTTTCTGCAAGCTGCTACAAAGATTTTTTGTTATGATATCATCAAAACTGTTCAAATGATTGCGTTTTTTCATGAAAGATAGATAATAGGTTTTCACATCCACTAGTGTTAATAACTCAATTTTCAAAGATATGGCGCTTGATTCGGTCTGGTCGCACGCCGACCATATTATGTCATTCGGAATCTTCATTTATCAAAACCGAATGACTTATTTCTAACCGAATTAAGCATGGTAATCAAAATAACAAAAGCTTTCTAGAACAGGAAAGTTCCAATCAAGTCAACCCACTTTTAAGTACCGTGATGTCAGTGACAGTGAGTGGAAAGATTTTCGCGCGTACATGATTCTGTTTGCCGTTTGTTGTATTTTGTTTCGCCATCATCAAACTCATTCATCCACATTCCCTCTCTGTCGGCAACGGTTCAGTGCTTGTAAACTTCAATTCCGACTGAATTTATGACCGTGCGATAACCGATTCAGCCCGGAACGTACGTGAGCCCTCGGGGTGATTTAGTAGATGGCCTAAGCTTTGCAGCAGATTCTACCGAGGCAAGACTACCGGCCAGAATTGAACAAGTGTTTTCGGTTCACGACATGTACAGGGATTTATCTGACATTAAATTGCTTGCAGAGCGTTGGTCAGCGTATTCACCCGTATCGTCAAATCATCACTGCAAAATTCAAAAAAAGGAAAACAAAAAAAAACTACGCAACTCAGTGTTCCTGTCCTGCTAAGGGAATTACCAATGAGTAAGCATGATTTATTTCTAGGCACAGTGCACTGAGTGCAATCTACGGTTCCGGGAGTGGACACCGCTCTCTAATCCGAACTCACGATACGTGGGAATTTCTAGAAAAAAATTCCAGTCAGTTATCAGCGCTATCTCTACCGATCAAAGTTATCGAAGTATGTTGTAATGTCTATATTTATATTGTTACAAAATAGGTAACCCAGAAACTTTACCGTTACAATTATGTACCACAAACTATGATATCTCCGATGAAACACAAAAATACACGAACGAGTTTTCATCACTGTTGTTATCATTGCCTCAATGAAAAAGTAATGAAATCATTCATAAGTTTGCGTTGAACAAAAACATTGTACATTATAGATTGCTTTCGTAAATGCAGACGTAGGAGATGTTTGACAAAAAAAAATCAGAATATTTATTATGTTTTATTACCTCTTCTATCACAGAATGGAATCGATCTGCTGCTTCCCGGAAGGTTGAAACTATGAACCGATTCCTTTCTGCTACCCAGATGATGAGACTTACTTTGCATAATTAAATTGTTTTTTCAATATCAGAACGATAGCAGGACAGTGCCACAGCTGTTCGAGCAGCAAAACGAAGCTCTCATCCGAAAGGTAGATATCTGTTGAATAGCTACGATATAGTTTCCAGTACAGCAGATATTGTTTTTGTCTACGAGCAGGTGCTTGTAATGCATTATTCGCGGTTGGCGCAATTAAAACAACCTCGACAGCACCACTATTGAACCGTAAAGCCAGCAAAAAGCAACTAATTAAAGCCAATTACTAGCGAAACCAGGGTAACAGACCCACAGATGGCTTCTAAGGAAACGCCGGTGAAATTATCGATCTCATTTCAAGCGGAAGTTTAACGCGTCGACCTGACTCTGTGAGTTTATTAGCTACTAATTAATGTAACAGTTTAAGGGTTATTTTTTATTTGTCTATTAGCTGACTCGGTAAAAATCGTAAAGGCTTAATTTATATTGAGTGTTATAAATTGTTATCACTACAAATGTTTACCATCTATGATAGATATCTTATGATGTCTTTCAGTTTTCGGGGTAAATTTTTTTATCAATCGGATTGTGATGATTGTGGTTCCTATTGACTCTTTGCGATAACCGATTTTTATATTTCTATAAACGCTATGCACTAGAGTTGCGATTTCTATTTGTTATGTCACAAGGGTTGTTGCTTGACTCGGATCTCTCATCAACAGGTTTTTACCTTCAAGAGAGAGAGTATCATTCCAACGTACTCTTTCATACGCTTTTATATTTAAGAATAATAATATACAATACTGTTTAGTTCTATACCTAATCACTCCATCATCCTCCATTATAACTCGTTGTTTTTTGTCATATTCTATTATACATCCTCATAATCTACCGAACAGAGTTTTGAATCAGACCTTCTGGTTCATAATTTTTGACTAAAACAGCCCATTTTCGAATAAAATATCTTTATACAGGGCGTCACCGTGAAAGTGATACACCTCATTTATGTCATAAAATTAAAACAGATGAATATTCTTCCCTGTTTTTTTTTTTTTTCATTATCGCCGTAGAGTAGTAAAATTACAGTTGAATCATTTCAATTTGAATCTTTCGCCTTTTGATCGGCATTTCATTCTGATTTTCACCAATGCTACTCAGAAGTGTCCAAAGTCATATGTTTTACTACACCCAGATTTCCTGGCATGGGGTACAGGGTACAAATACTAAAGTCCAATGGATTCAAATTGGGAGAAAACCATCCCAGCTGAAGCATTCTGGATTCGTTTCATTTTTTTATCGGCTGAAATATCACGAAGACATGATCTATACACACGACCAGTAGCAATCGAAATCTGACAACCCTGTCGGCAATATTTCTGCGGGATAATTCATGATCTTTTGTCTGAAGCAGGCTTGTAAACGGTCACCTTTTTCATTTGATCTCGCTTCCTTAGCGTGCGTCACAGTCGGCTTTCGCTCGTAAATGTAAAATAACCAAACCATCGCCGCTCAGCTCACAGAAAAAAAAAGATAGTCAAACGACACTCGCGTATCAAGAAGATGCACACTGTCAATCGCATAGCGATGTTATTTCGGCCTATTTCTGTCTACATCGTTCATTTATGTTGAGAAATATTATTACAATACCATTGATATAAATAATTTCCAGAATACACGCACTCAACGTGCGTAATTCTCATTTCTCGAAAAAATGTCAAAATACGTTTGAGGAAAATAACGTCTTGTTGGCGATACTCATTTGACATGCTCGTTCAAGAATGTATTCAGACAGCGAGCCTTGGTAGCGTCAGAGGAAGAACAAGACGATTATCGCAGTGAAAAGTGGTTCTACCGTGACCATTTCGAAGCCTGGTCTGAATATCTCCTCTTGCAGGATACCATGCAAGTATGTAGTCTTGCTATCGCTATGTTTTACGAGCTTACGAGCGTTGTTATGTAGGGATGTCATTTCCTCGTCCATGGCCGCTTCACAGTGATCGCTTTGTTGTACGTTTTTGGCTCTGTGCAATTGTTAACTACCAGAACGCTCCGGTGGAAAATCGAAGTTCGCTCTCTCTGGTCATCGCAAACCACCGCAGGTTGCTTCTCCAACAGCGGCATTCCGCCGGAAACTTGTGCAGGTTGCTTTCTCTGCACATCCTCATCGTCAAAACCATGCTCTTATTCTTTATCGAATTCTAAAATTTCGTCTTTTATTCTTCGTCCGGTCCACGATCGAATAATCGTACCGCGACATTTAATTCCGTTCTTGAACTCACGTGATATGTCTATTTTTTACAACCTGGTCCTTCTCGTCGAGCTGCAAGAAACTTACAGTAGACTTATTAAGCAACCAAAAAGCTTCGCTATCCAACGCGTTTTCAACAAAGGTCAACTCGAGAGGTGGACACGAAATTATTGGAACAAATAAAACATGGTGTCAAACATCGCATATAATTCAAATTCAGAGAGTAATTTTATGTATTAACAACCCTTAGTTTGCATGTATTGGATCAATTTTCGAAGGTTTCTTGATTAACACTCGCTACTTTCGCTTCACGCCATCCATAACAGTTTGTACAGTTGTATCCGGTTCCTTTTTATCAGTTTTCTTCTATTTATTGAGCATGTCGCTTGCATTTTCCACGTTTTTCTTGGTCGTTCTAAGTTACTGTTTCATCATAGCCCAATACGTTTCGAAAGGCCAAAGCTCCGGGCAATTCGACAGATTCATGTCCTTAGGAACAAACTTAACGTATAGTAATAGTATCCATAGGAATAGTAACAAGAGGCCAGATCATACCAAAGCGGTGGTATTTCCATATGCTATCTCTGAAGTGGCAATAGACGTTTTTTGAGGCATTCAGTATTGTAAACTTGACTGTTGATGGTTCCTTTTGTGACGAAAACTTGACCTTGTTTGCCACAGGTGCGAGAGTCTTCTTAATCAGATATTTGGCAGCGAATTTGGACACTTTCTCCTTCTCGAAACTACTTATCCTTTCCCCTGATTTAAACTTATCCTTTCCAGTGAAAAACTCCTATTTTAGTAGTTGTTTGAAGTCAGCTTTGATATACGTTTCATCATCCATCTCACAGCAACTATTTTTCGTCTACAGGTTTATGTGGAGCTGTCTGGCGCGGGCTTTGGCAGTTGTCAGATGGCATTCATCATGATTCAGGACCCTTTGAACCTTGTAGGTGTGTAATCTATTCCTAATCCTGATCTTCTGGACGTACGATTTCCAAACTCTAAGCTTTTTGGCCACATCATATATTTTAATACTTTAAAAAGTGTTGGGATGACAGGTAAAAATTGTTTTGACCTTCCCTTTCATTTTTCCGCCAGTTGTCCCGGTTTTTTTTTCCAGTTCCACTCTTATGATCCAACATCAACTTGTCTTGGAACCTTTTAAAAACTCTTGAGACGGTCAAATTACAAATGATATGCATTTTTCCTAACGCGTGATGGGAAAGCTTCGGATTTGCCATGTATACGTACATATATTTAAATAGCTTCCATATTGGCGACGTTTTCTCGTCGCTCTCTTTCCATGCGGTTGTTATTAGGTCCGGGGAAATCCCTGGTTCTCCATACGTCCAGAGCTGCCCCCTCCGCAGCAACACCTTCGCGGAGAACGACCGTTATTGGTAGTTCGAATTGCTCAGTTTGATGATCTTCGCCTACTACATTGCTTCGAGAAAAGACGGCAAACTCTTCACACTTCAATTTTCCGATCAGGACCTTCCGGCTGGGCCCATAACCTGATTGAGCTAGTCCGAAACTAAACGAGAAGACGTCTAACCTTTCTTGTGGATGGACTAGTATTAAGACGACATCCATAAATTATGTAACGCTAATAGGGGGAAAGGGGTATCATTGAGCCTTGCGATTTATTACACAAGGGAGTGGGAGGGGTGAGTTCAGCGTTACGTAACAAAAAAATTCTAAAGAAACTCTCCTAAAACGAGCATTTTCATCAAACAAATCCTTCTACAGCGTTACGTATTTTTTATGGGGGGGTAGGTGTTGGCGTTACGTTTCGTTACATACGGGGGGGTCCAAAAATTGGGTTTTGCGTTACGTAATTTATGGATGTCGCCATCTTATTTTCACATTTGGTTGTTAAACAAAATACACATGCGCACGATCTTTTTACCGCCGCTACTTTCGTCTAAGGATCGTTTGAATGTGGTTCATCCGCCTTCCATCTGCACTCCACCACAAATGGTGCGCAACACCTTCCGTTCGAAAAACCACAAGGGCGCGTTAGTCCTTTCGTTCGAAAACCCTCAGGAAGCATGGTCCAAGTTTCGTGGCCGTAGAGGACTACCGGTCTGATCGATATTTGTAGATGTTTAACTTCGTGCGGTGGCGGATTTTATTCGAGCGGAGCGTCCTCGGTCCAAAGTAAGCACGATTTTCTGCCATAAGGCGTCGACGAATTTCTCTGCTGGTGTCGTTGTCAGCAGTCACCAGTGAGCCCAGGTACACGAACTCGTCTACCACCTCGATTTCATCACTGATAATATGAATTCGTGGCGGGAGACCGTGGCCGTCTTCGAGAGGCGATGTGCCTAGCTTCTTCCCCGTTGGTAGTATCGCTTCAGAGCTGATGCACCCATTCCTTCGTAGTTCAGGAGCTCTGGAGACGTGCGTGATTCCCGGTTGACAATTTCGTGCCCAAGTATCGCGATCGATGCGTACGTTGGTAATGTCTGAGGAAAACCGGCCATTGATAAGAACATGGTCAATTTGGTTGGCAGTAATTCAATACTTTGGTACTGACTACCAGTCTTCGAGAAGTTGCAAAGTTAAATCGCAGGCCGTCGCCGTTCGTCTCGGTGTGACAATCTTAATGTTTCGATACGAGCAGTTGTCGAAGAGTTTCTCCAGCTGCGCGTAAAATATGTCTTTCTTGATATCTGATCTTCCTTCGTGACAGCTGTGGACATTGAGAATGGTGTAGTTGTAGAAATGACCCGTTTGTTCGTAGCATACACACCTTTAGCTTAGCTCAGCTTAGCTAGATTTATCCTGATTTTTTTAAAACAAACAAACTATTTTTCACAACGCTTCCATATCCATCTCAAAACTTGAATCACTGCTCAATTATTCATCTCACGACGCCCCCTATTGATCACACTGTTAATCATGAATGAACGCAACCGCAGCCCGTCTTAGTAGGTTACCTAGATGTCCGCTGTAGTTGTTTACGTGCAAAATTGGTAACCTAGGTAACCACTGCAGTGCTTCGATTTATGTTAATTATGTCGGAATAATTTAACATTTCCAGTATGATTCTTTTCGTATTGACAGAAACTAATTTGACAACTTTTGATTTTCTTCAACGCAGTGAAAATAGATGAAAATACATACAGTTGAAATTTAGGAATTGCAGGTCTTCATCTCATATATTTCTGCTAATTCAAGCTTGTTTTTGGAAATTTGAGGTAAACATTTTAAAGATTAAAGTATTCTTAGTGTAGTAAGTGATTTTGTTTAGTGATTAAAATAAAAAGTGGTCCGCTTCTGATGAAAAAAACTTTGGTTGGCTAATTTAGAAATATTATAATAGCAGAGTGATTGAGAAATCAAAGAAATCGTTATCGGTTTCCGTTATACTCTAGTAGAGTATAACGGAAACCGATAACTATTTCTTTGGTTGGCTGCTGAACGAGTCCCGTTGTAAGCCGTATAGAACAATGCGCGGATTTTGTTTTCTGAGGTAGGTGATTAAATTAAATTAAATGCTTTATGCGAAAACTAAAGTGAACTAAGTAGAATCCATTCCATGGATTAGCAGATTGGTTTAGTTAGAAAATATGCGTTTTTTCCTGTTTTCAATTATGTTTTCATGTTGTATGAGATGAATATATGGGCTGAGATGAATAATGGAGCAGTTATTAGTTATTTTCACATGGCATGAATTTAATACAAAAACGAACCAAACAGAATTAAGCAAGATACTCTCACACTCGAAAAACGTGCCATGTTATTCGTATAACGTGTTCGACGGGAGAACACTGAATGAAAGTCCCGATCACACGCGGACCATGGATCAGGGTTGATATTTGTTGACACTCTTGAGTGAAAGTGAAAAAAAGCATCCATAAACGTTATTTTTTTACAATCCTTTCAGAGTTCTCCCTTCCCGCTTCTTGCATGTTAGTGAACTGTCAAAAAAACCGAAAATTTTTCGCTCGCATGTTATATCGGAAGAAAAATTGTTTAATATAGATGTGCGTGTTCGTTATAAATGTTATAGCGGAGTGAGTTTATTTTTTTAAATTTACAAGTGTTTTTTGGAAAAGTTCGCGGATGGTTGTGTTATGTTTGTTGCGAAACATCTACCAATTGCGTGTAGTAATGCCGTGAACAAAACGATCGACAAAATGGCTGCAATAGCATATGAAGTGGTACTACGCCACCGTCGTTAGCAGCTGGTTTTGTTTTGCTTCTCATCACTGTGTGTTATGTGTGTAGAGTTCGGTGCGAGCGCTCGACCTGTGCGGTTCTTTTTTTTTCGAAAGCTCCGCGCCGATCATTTAAGTTCTTGTACGCGCCGATCAATTGAGTTCTTGTTGCGAAAAGTGCCATAGTGTTGCGGTGGTGTAATCACGATTTTTTTAATTGTGAGGGGTGGAGAAAAAGGTTATACGAAATTAGGCTGTTTCGTATTGCCGGTGAAAGTGAAGCCATTGCTAAAAACCTCATGTTCTCGGTGGCGGAACGCGTTTCTCGCGAACGCTTACCGTGGGTTTGTGTGAGTGAAATGTGAACTCAGGTAGTAAGAAGAGCGCGTGTGCAGGAAAATTGTGTCGTACCCATGCGACGATCTTCGAGTAGTTCAGAGAAAAGACGCACGATAAGTATTAGTATTTTGCTCGTGTTTTTTTTTTATTATTCGAATGGCAAGAGGAATAGGGCGAGAGAGAGCAGCTTTGTTCTCTTTAGCTTTGATCGAGTTTTTTGCCTCGACGCTGGGGCCGAGGGTTATGCGGCGCGAATAGCATTAAAACGGTTCGGTAGGTGTTCGTTGCGGTGATCTCGGCCTCACTCAGTTTCCCACCTACCCCTTCTCTAATGAAGCTGCATTCAATGCTTGAGTGAAGCAGCATGCGACTTGCGGAGAGTGTACAACGTTGTCAAATTTCAACGCTCTCCATGTTTGTTCTCATCTCTTCAAGTTCATTGACGTGAGTGCACGGAAACAACACTAACACATCGGTCTTGCAAACCAAACTCACTGGCCACACGTGTACACGCTCTGTATGTAGATACATAACAATATTGTATACATTGATAAGTGCACTGCGCAGAGAGGTTTTTGGTCTGTTTTATGCCTCTCGTTCGCATCACTCATTGATTTCCAGAGTTAACTTATGGTAGGGTGGGTCACATGTAGTTTTTCATTTTGTGCACTAGAAATGGTACACAGCGAGCAATACTAGTTGATCATTGATACTGTTTGATGGATTTTTGTAGCTTTTAATTTTTGTTAGTTATTCTTAAAATTGGTGTAGTGCACGTAGTGCACAATAGGACGAGACCCCACTGATTAAAAATGTCTTGAAATTCCAAACTAAAATATATCTGATGACTCTGTTTTGATTTTTTTTTTCTTCATCTATAGTTTATTTGACACGGCACAAATACAATTCAATGCCAATTATATCTGGTAGCTTACTTTCTAAAGTATCTTAATAACTAAAAGCAAATTTTTTATCCTCGCTGCCGACTACGAGCTGAAACTAAATCTAACTTAAAGCTAGAATATTTTGCATTAAAAGCACAGGTTTGCTGTTTGATGGTTTTCATTGCCATAGGTAAGCCGCATATTTAATTTGTTCCGCTGCTGGGCCAAGATATTACGGACTGGCATATTGGGTTGTTTCCATCGGGCCTTGAGAGTATCGTGCGGGTCTGATTGCTGTTTCCGGATCCGGGGTCTTAACGTGTTCTTGTCGTTTGGTTGGATGTAGGCGGAAGGGAATAGGACTACACTGGGGCGTGGATGGATTTCAGGAAAACGTATATAAGGGACATGTAGGATAGGTCACGGCTCGCCAAGACATCACGAACAGGAACAGCCGGCTGCCTACCTTCGGCCTGCAGGGAAGCTATTAATCTAGACCTGGCGTCACGGTGTACAGGGCATGACCAAACAACGTGCTCTATGTCGTGATAACCTTCACCACAGGCACAGATACCACTCTCCCCGAGCCCAACACGACGGAGATGCGCGTCAAATCTATAGTGATTGGACATAAGCCGGGACATCACGCAAATGAAATCCCGACCTACATCCAACCCCTTGAACCACGGGTTCGTCGATACCTTGGGGATTATGGAATGTAACCACCTTCCCAGTTCCCCCTTGGTCCAAGAATTTTGCCAACTGATGATCGTATTCTGACGTACAAATGCGAAAAATTCATTAAAGGCAATTGGTCTTTCATAAATATCACCGTTTGTTGCGCCCACCTTAGCCAAAGAGTCCGCTTTCTCATTACCCGGTATCGAGCAGTGAGAAGGGACCCACGCTAAGGTAATCTGAGTAGATTTTTCGGATAAAGCACTCAGATGCTTCCGTATTTTCCCCAGGAAATACGGAGAGTGCTTAACATCTTTCATCGATCGGAGAGCCTCAATGGAACTGAGACTGTCCGTAAAGATGAAATAATGGTCCGTGGGCATTTTTTCGATAATCCCTAGGGTGTACTGAATTGCAGCTAATTCTGCGACGTAAACAGAAGCAGGATTATCGAGCTTATGGGAGACGGTTAAATTGTTATTGAAGATACCGAAGCCAGTGGACCCATCAAGAAGTGATCCGTCAGTGTAGTACATATTGTCGCAGTTGATGTTTCGATATTTATTGGAAAAAAATTTAGGGATCTGCTGCACGCGTAAATGATCCGGGATTCCACGAGTTTCTTCTATCATGGATGTATCGAAAAACACAGTAGAATCAGAAGTATTTGATAAGTCGACACGATTTGGAATATTCGAAGAAGGGTTAATATTTTGGGACATGTGATTGAAATACAATGTCATAAAACGGGTTTGAGAATTAAGTTCGATTAACCTTTCAAAATTTTCAATCACGGGACGGTTCAAGACCTCACATTTGATTAGAATACGAGAAGACAGGCTCCAGAAGCGGTTTTTCAATGGTAGTACTCCAGCTAAGATCTCTAAACTCATCGTATGGGTCGACTGCATGCAACCCAAGGCGATACGCAAACAACGATATTGTATTCGCTCCAGTTTGATCAAATGTGTGTTTGCTGCGGAGCGGAAGCAGAAACACCCGTACTCAATAACAGACAGTATCGTTGTTTGGTAAAGCCTTATAAGGTCTCCTGGGTGGGCTCCCCACCATTGTCCGGTTATTGTACGAAGAAAATTCACTCTTTGTTGACATTTTTTCATCAGATACCTCACGTGACAACCCCAGGTGCCTTTAGAGTCGAACCAGACACCAAGATATTTGTGTACCAAAACCTGAGAAATCGTTTTACCCATTAATTGTGTTTGAAGCTGAGCAGGTTCATGCTTCCTAGAAAAAACTACTATCTCAGTCTTCTCCGGAGAGAATTCGATACCTAGCTGTAAAGCCCAAGCAGACAAATTGTCCAAGGTATCTTGCAATGGTTCTTGCAAATCGGCAGCTTTGGCTCCTGTAACAGAGACCACGCTGTCGTCTGCAAGTTGTCTTATCGTGCATAAATTTGCCAGACATGCGTCAATGTCATTCACATAAAAATTGTAAAGAAGGGGGCTTAAGCATGAGCCCTGGGGAAGACCCATGTAGCTAATGCGAAAAGTTGCCAAATCGCCGTGCGTAAAATGCATGTGCTTTTCGGACAACAAATTGTGCAAAAAATTGTTCAAAATTGGAGAAAATCCTTGTCGGTGAAGTTTACCCGAAAGAATGTCAATAGAAACGGAATCAAAAGCCCCCTTAATGTCCAAGAACGCAGACGCCATTTGTTCTTTGCGAGCATACGCCTGCTGAATATCTGTTGAAAGCAACGCAAGACAATCATTCGTCCCTTTGGCACGGCGGAAGCCAAATTGAGTATCTGATAGTAGACCATTTGATTCGACCCAATGTTCTAAACGACGGAGTATCATTTTTTCCATCAATTTCCGGATACAGGATAGCATTGCGATCGGCCTATAAGAGTTGTGATCAGAAGCTGGTTTCCCTGGTTTTTGGATGGCGATCACCTTCACTTGCCTCCAATCCTGCGGTACAATGTTTTGCTCCAGGAACTTATTGAACAAGTTCAACAAGCGCCTCTTGGCATTGCCGGGTAGATTCTTCAACAAGTTGAATTTGATTCTATCCAACCCAGGCGCGTTATTGTTACAGGACAGGAGGGCAACTGAAAATTCTGCCATCGTAAAAGGTGATTCTATCGCGTCGTGGCCCGGAGACGCATCGCGAACAATGTTTTGCTCAGGAACAGAGTCCGGACATACTTTCCTGGCAAAATCAAATATCCACCGACTTGAAGACTCCTCGCTTTCGTTGACCGTTACGCGATTCCGCATTCTTCGGGCTGTGTTCCAAAGAGTGCTCATCGATGTCTCCTTCGACGTCTCGTTCACGAACCGACGCCAATATCCGCGTTTCTTTGCTTTATCCAAACTTTTAAGCTTGGTATTAAGCTCTGAATACCGTAAATAGTCGCCAGGTATACCTCCCTTCTGGTAGGCCTTAAACGCGTCGGATCTTTGCGTGTAGACATCGGAGCACTCTTGGTCCCACCACGGAGTGGGAGGCCGTTCTTTGATCGTTACGCCGGGATATTTCTTCGTTTGGGCTTGCAACGCGGCGTCGAGAATCAAGCCCGCGAGGAGGTTGTATTCTTCAAGTGGTGGATGATGTTGAATCGACTCGACCGCTTTTGAAATCATTTCCTCGTATAACTTCCAATCGACATTCCGTGTGAGGTCATACGGAATGTCAATTGGTCGCATGCGAGTTGACCCGTTATTAATTGAAATAAGAATAGGCAAATGGTCGCTACCGTGAGGATCAAGGATTACCTTCCATGTGCAATCCAACCGTAGCGACGTCGAACAGAAGGATAGATCCAAAGCGCTTGGGCGCACTGGAGGTTTCGGGATACGTGTCATTTCACCGTTGTTTAAAATAGTCATGTCGAAGTCATCGCAAAGGTTATAGATTAAAGAGGAGCGGTTATCATTGTAAGGGGAACCCCAAGCCACACCATGAGAGTTGAAGTCTCCCAAAATCAAACGTGGCGAGGGAAGAAGTTCTATTAAATCAAAGAGCAGCCGTTGCCCAACCTGTGCTCTGGGAGGAATATATATTGAGGCAATACAAAGCTCTTTACCTTGTATTGTCATTTGACATGCGACAACTTCGATGCCTGGAATCGAGGGGAGGTTAATACGATAGAAAGAATAGCACTTTTTAATCCCTAAAAGTACTCCCCCATATGGGGTGTCTCGATCAAGGCGAATAATATTAAAATCATGGAAGTTGAGATCAATATTTGAGGTAAGCCAAGTTTCACAAAGGGAAAATGCATCGCATTTGTTTTTATTTATCAAAACTTTAAACGAATCAATTTTTGGTAAAATACTTCTACAATTCCACTGTAAGACAGAGATAGAATCCTTCATATACGCAGTTGAATTAGGCATCGAAGGATACAATCGCTGCAAGGAGGGGCCATTGGGCAGTCAACTGCATCAAAAATTATCTAACTGTTGGGAGGAATGCTGTAAGGAAAATTTTAATTGGATCGGGTACATTGAAATTTTCAAAAATCCGGTCCACAATGTCAGAAAATTTCACTAATCCAGAGTTTGTTTCATCAACTGGATGTGCAAAAGGAACAACTGGGGTTTTAGATGTTCCTGGCAGTGCTGGGAACTCCTTCTGGGACTTTAAATTTGCAAGTCCAGGAGGAGTTTGCTTCGGTTTTTCCGCAGCACTGTTTGGTTTGTTCGTACTTTTCATTACACTTTGGGAAATCTTAGGACCTTTACGGGGAAGTTTAGGAGAAGAAACATTTTTCCTCTTCCTAGACTCCCCAGGATTGGCATAAGATGTTCCCGCTGATGAATCGTCAGAATCGGTTTCATCAGAGGGCAACAGATCAAAGGGGTTCGATGTTATGGTAGAAGTGGTCACGGTCTTCTTAAGCATCTCAGCGTAAGAACGCTTTGAACGCTCCTTAAGTGACCGCTTGATTTTATCTCCGCGCTGCATGTACACCGGGCATGTGGAGAGCTCATGCTGGTTTTCCCCACAGTGAATACATTTTTCAGCATTAACACTGCAAGAATCTTCTGCATGAGTCTCCCCACACTTGCTACATCGTGCCTTATTGCAGCAGTAGGCGGCTGTGTGGCCTAACTGCTTGCAATTGGTGCAATTCATAACACGGGGTACATACAATCGCACAGGCAGACGAACCCGGTCGATCGAGACGTGGCTAGGGAGTGCAGATCCGGCAAACGTAACGCGAAACGAGTCTGACGGAGTGTAAACTTTTTTACCGCCGACGAGAGACATGGACCGCAATTGCTTACAATCCAAAATCTTCGCCTGTGTTTCGGTATTTTTGAAGCAACCGGTTGCGCTTTTTAGGATACACTCGACAGACAGACTCGAATCGGTTATGACACCGTCGATCTCCACGCCTCGTGCGGGTATGTAAACGCGATACTCGCGTGTGAAGAGCTCAGAGCAAGCGATAGCATTGGCCTGTGTCAGATCACTGATCACGACACGGAGCTTGTTAGGTCGGACCTTGGAAATTTCGGTCACGGCCTTGTACCCCTTCGTCAGGTCTTTTGAAATTTGCAGTATGTTTAATCGCTTTGAATTCACTCCTGCCTTTGGACGAAAATAAACAGTATAGCTGCCCTGTTGAGATCCGTCCGGGTAAAGCCTGGGGCGAGGGGGGACTGGAGAATGAACAGGGGAGGGGGTAACAGAAGGGTCAGGGTCAGGGGGGTTCGGGGATGGTGGCACGGGAGGCGAGGGATCTATATCCATCGCGCTAAATGTAGCGCACGAGCGCACTAGCGCCGACAAGAACACGTACCTCTTTACTTCTTCCTTCCAGCAGTGGTTGTCCGATCGTTCGAAGCTGCACCCAAAGCAGCCAGCGGCACCAGTACAGCAGCACCAACACAGCCACCAGCAGTGAGCCGGGTGTGAGATCACTCAGCATAGCGACACGGACTCGACTGTCAACTGATGGCCTTGAATAAAACACTCTTTTGTTTGGCTATTCGTACACACGGACCGGATTGTAATAGAACGACCACTTTGCACGTCCGTTTCTGTCGAGTGTTCGACGCGGAATGACTCTGTTTTGATATCCATTGTCATTCCTTTTCTATTTATGACTTCACTAGCTTTTGAATAATTATTTTTACTCCATAGCAAACTTCTGTTAAATATGCTAAATTTTCATAGACGCAGATCCGAAACGGTAAAATGAAAGTGATGTTTCCACCCAGAAAGTACTGGTGTGGATTAGGGGCCATCCACATACAACGTGGACAGCTTTTGGGGAAGGGGGGAGTTGGCTAATGTCCACGGTCCATACATTTTTTTCAGAATTTATATGGGCAGTTGTCCACGGAGGGGAAGGGGGGGGGGTCAAAATCGTTAAAAATCTGTCCACGTGGTATGTGGATGGCCCCTTATGGAATTTGGAGTATGGTGCATTAATGCTAGTCGAAGTCGAAATCTTATGATTCAATGTTTTCGATTTTTCTAGCTTTCGAGCAGAGGTTTTTGTATACTATGTACCAGTTATGACTAGTTTGGCATTTTGTCAACAAATTTAAGATATATATTTTGGTCAATTTGCATACCTGCATTTGTTAAACTATTGTGGCTTTGGATGCATGAAACTTTGCCAATTTTTCTATTTGATAGGCAACACTCGCATTAACTGCTAATCAAGAATCGGCGTGAAATATCGTGCTCCCGAGCGTCTCCATCGGTAAGCGTGGATTGAGCGGTCGTGCATAATGCTTCGGTGTAAACGCGTCTCCGGTCCGGGAGAGTTCTGCTCATATAAATGTTTTCGAAATGTAGTGACCCTACTCTATAATATGTTAGTTCAAATCGTCCACATTGTGTAGTATAACATTTTGCGTTTCACTAGAATATACCACACACACCTGTGCGTGGCCCTAATAACACTCTATTGTTTATTTCTGCTTCAAATCGGTCTTAAATCAGGAATCGCTTTTCAAGAAAAGACGAACAATTTACAAGAAACGCCGTTAGTCGACCTGTTAAGCTCAAAGCCAGATGTTCGGGTCACCGAATATCTAGAGACTTCGCATCGATACCTTTCATGAGGTCGTATTTCCTACAGATTGGTTATAACCGGGTTATAATTTTCGGTATAAAGAGGGTCACTTCACGAAAAAGTGATAGGAGTGGCGAGGCGTTAACGTAACCTCAACTCTCGTAGCTTTCGTAACATTGTGGGATAAATCAATAAATCAAACCTCGCGTGCGCTTTACTTTGCGGTGTTACATCATCAACCGGAATTAGTTCGGATCGCGTTATGATTTCCGTAGAAGATATAATGAACTCGTACGCGCGATATTTGTTATTATGAACCCGGTACTAGAACTCAGCGCATCGTTTACCAAAACGAAACCTGCTGAAAACCTCACCCTTCTCTCCAACATCCCAGTGATTTCTCGTGGAAGTGCAGAGGTGTTCTCGGCTTCCAATAAAGCGAGAATCACGTCAACATATTCCTATACACACTCCTTCTTTGATCTGCATTCGGATGCGGCCGGCGCTGGTATTGCCTAATGTAAAGATTAAGGTCACCAGTTTTTACACATTGAGGATGAATGTTAATCCCAAGCATCATCCATTGGTTCTCTGTGTAAATACAGCTGATCTGGCAACAACGGAGTAGCAACCGCGGGCGGTCAATCATGCTCATGCTCATGTTAGTGAACTGTCAAAACACCTCATTATATTTCATGCGATGAAAGCAAGACAACAAAGTCAGTTTATCAGTTAGGGCATCTTCAGCGGTGGTCTATTTTTGAAACAACTTTATACTAGATTTACACCAGCTAAATCTGAATAGAACCAGCTAATTTAGACCAACTTTTCGTTCTCCGTACCGGTGTTGTATATCTTGTTGTTGTCACACTGTCAACAATTTAATACCCCATGCTATCAGTTTATGAGACTTGTTATAATAAAAAGCATTAAATATTTAACAAACGGAAATTCGATAAGTTTCACGGACATTCAACGATTACTTTGGCAAGACACTTTAAATCCACAAGATTTTTCAGGATGGATTGGTATGATCTAAAAATTTCTGCTACAAATAGGGCTTGAAGGATAGCGAAAAATGTTTGATCGCGTAGATGTTCATCTTTCGTTTTCATGTCATCAATCAATAAATTTTTCAGAATCTTACAGTTCTTTAAACTTGAGTTCGGTGTTGAGGATATTGAAACAAGCCTGGGGTGACATTGCGCATTTCGTTTCGATTAACTCGAACAAAACTAAATGATCGCTGGTTGGCGTTATGTTTCGTTTTCCGTATTTTTTTCGACTTTGCGGGTTAGATGAGCTGAAGAACAAATGACATTGACAGCTCCTTTCGAGCTTAGAGCAAAACTGGCAGTATGTGACGTGCTCGAAAATAGCGAAAATCGTTCAATTTGAGCTGCACAATGCCACTCCTGCATTTTGAACATTTTCAGTTCCGTGTCTTCGAAGAACATTTTTCTTGCCTCTTGAGGCCTCCTCTAGTCCCAGGGCGATTAACGAATAGCCAACATATTTGGCTTCCTGGTGGCTGATGGTTGCAAACCAAGTAGTTGAACCTACGGTTATGGTTTTCCAGAATTCTCCCTTTTGCTAGTCAATTTCCTTAAAGTCAAGAACGACAAACATGTTCATTTTCTTCTTCAGAAAAACCACAAAAATTAATTGTGAATTCTCATGAAAAATCTTTGTTTTATCTATCCCCAACTCAGGCAAAATGCTTATATGTAAATAGCTAAAATTGAGGTATTCAATTGAAATATAACATTTTACCCATCTATTGGTAGCGTACAAAGGATTTTAGAACGATCTATTCTTTGTTCCAAAAAGTGACAAAAATAGATCAAAACGTATACCAGTTTCAAATTTTTCCAATTTAGATCTGGTATAAAACAAAATTTACACCACCGGTGCTGCAATAAACTTGAGTTTGTTCCAAAAAAATAGAACAAAACAACGATTTGGACCATTTGGATGCCCTTAACGAAGATTGTCAAGGCATCGGTCAGTGCCAGTGAAAAAATGTTTCGGTGAGGTTCATTTTGGTTGAGTGGACTGTTTTTAATATAAATATAAGTAAATAATGAGTATGTGTGTCCAATCACAAATGGTGACTTCTCAACACTGTTAGAAATTTGTAATTTTAATTGTTAGGATTTGTTTGCTTTCGCAATTAGGACTTATCATTCGTAGGGATTCAAACCTACTTGTCAGAAAAGGGGAAGTAAACTTACAACTAACTTAATTGCTAACTTATTGGCTATAAAGAGAGCTTATCGTAGCAATTGAGGATTGCAACGATTTTTGTCGAAAATTGTTAATAATTTTATTTGACATAGCTTCTAATGGTTCAACACCAGTAAGTCTATGTAATTCGAGTGTACCAAACCAAGGAGGACGCTTCAAAATCATTTTCAGAATTTTATTCTGAATCCTTTGGAGCGTTTTCTTCCTTGTTGAACAGCAACTTGACCAGATCGGTACAGCATAAAGCATTGCTGGTCTAAAAATTTGTTTGTAAATCAAAAGTTTGTTCTTTAAACAAAGTTTAGAATTCCTGTTAATAAGAGGATATAAACATCTCGTATATTTGATGCACTTGGCTTGTATACTCTCAATGTGCTCTTTGAAAATAAGTTTTTTATCATAAATTAGTCCCAAGTACTTAACCTTGTCGGACCAACTTAAAATAACCCCATTCATCTTGACAACGTGATTATTGTTTGGCTTGAGGGAAGAAGCCCTAGGCTTATGAGGAAAAATTATCATTTGAGTTTTAGAAGCATTGGGAGAGATTTTCCACTTTTGCAAGTAGGAAGAAAAAATATCTAAACTTTTCTGCAATCGACTGCATATGACACGAAGGCTTTTTCCTTTTACGGAAATGCTTGTGTCATCGCAGAACAATGACTTTGTGCATCCTGGAGGCAAATCAGGAAGATCTGAAGTGAATATGTTGTACAGGACTGGACCCAAGACTGAACCTTGAGGTACACCTGCTCTGACAGGAAATCTATCAGATTTTGAATTCTGATAGACAACCTGCAGAGCTCGATCAGTAAGATAATTTTTTAAAATTTTGATTAGGAAAATTGGAAAATTAAAAGTTTGCAATTTCGCAATCAAACCTTTATGCCAAACGAGTGGACTGTTTGTTTTTCTTTTTCGCTTTGAAGTGAAGATCATTTGGTTGGATTTGTCGTCAAATTTTATTCCGTAACCGTGAACGATGCGCGCGATCTATTTCATCTTAGTATAACAGCACGTTACTAGGACGAAAATCCAGTGTATCTGAAAGAGTGCTGCGATCATTGGAAGTGAAAAGTGAAAATGATTGGCTATAATTTTCGAAGAATTTTGCTGGGGAAAATTACCTTTATCAGCACTCCCATGGATACACCAGTGCGTCAGTGATATTCTCGGCGTGTGAAAAGACACTCGCTTTCGGTCACAAACATTACTCTCACAAGACAGTGTGTGTAGTTGATCGAAGTGCGTTAAGAATGAGACGCAAAAGTAAAGGGTAAAATAGAGCTTTGGCAACGCACTTTCTCAGAAGTTCAACTGGATGAAACACCATGCCAGTTTTCGCATTCTCATAAAATTACATAAACTGTCTATTTTTTCTTAGTATTCGAAATCATTATCACAAAGTGTACTCCAGTACACTTTGATAAGTACTCCAGCTTTCCTGTGCGTCACAACTTTTTCAGTAATATGCCATGAATTTAAAAAATGGGTTGGTGGTAACTGACAATCAGCCACATATTACATGACGTATTAAAATTCCATTCATCCCTCAGTAGCAAGGCGTCGTACACAAATTACGTAACGCTAAAAATCTAGATCTCAGTCCCCCTCCCCCCCCCCCTATGTAACGATTGGTAACGTTCGACCCCCTTCATGCGTTACGTAATTTGTGTACGACGCTCAACGCCAAGACTTTAGATTAGTACATTAAAAAATAGGAGTGCTAATTTTTTATCTGCTAATTTACAAATAATGTATGGAAAAAAGTTGCAGCAACTGCTAGATGAGTTAACACATTGTTGAGTACCTCTGTCAGAAAGCCATATCAGTCAGCTTTTCCATACTGACATCTGCAGGCAAGGTAGGATTTAGTGCAAACCCAGTGCTGGGTGTGTTGCAGAAAAAAAAAAACTATCTGCAATATAGCGCGAAGTGGAAAATTCGTCTCTGAAGGATTCCAGCCAAATATTTACGTATTTCACTGCACACCGTACACAGAAGGCCAGTCAAAGTAGAAAAATCAAATTTGCATATGCCCATCGCCATTGACGTTTCCACTAGTTGAAGGTTCTAGTTGGCTTGACCGGCAGTCATGTGCACATGCAAGCGCGCTGCCTTATGCCATGTGCACATTGAAGCACAACGAAAATAGCGCCGGCAATGTGGAAAATGTTGGCTCCATTTGCCCACGTAGGAATAAATCTCACTTCTGCGAAGAATGCAGTCGACCGATAGACGCTTCACGGAGGATTTTCGACTTTGTAGTGTCACTTTACCGCTCAGGGATTTTCAAAAGTCGAATATCAAGCACGGCAATTGTGATGCTACGAACGACTAGCTGGTGCGTTTAATGCAGCAAAAATATTCCTGATGATGCACTGCAGTCTGCTTGGAGATTCTCACCAATCATAGCTATTAAAGTATATTCTTTTCGATTGATTGAAATTTACTAGTGGAGACAGATATAAAATTGTACAAAAAATCAAACGTTGTTATTATCTGCCTGATACGTACACGCCTTATAATTTTTTCATCTGATATTCATGAAATAAATAACAACATATCAATGTATAATCCGAACACAGGTTTGAATCTGCCTCTAAGTCTCTCACTGGCGCTTCACATTGCGTATACATACTATACAATACCTGCACTGCAATGTTCTGAAATATTAACTAAATATCAATGCAACAGTTTCGCCGAAGAACGAACAGTGATAAATTCACTCGGGTACGGCAAGCCGCATGGAAGCGGCACTTCCTGATTCATCCTCCAGAAACGCGCTCCAGAAACAAAGAGATGGAAAACGATGGAAAACAAGATTTAATTCAGCACGAACATCGAATTCGCGTGTATGTGCCTTCTCCACTCGGATATATTCAGGAATGCATTCGTAATGTATATCCTGCACGTATGCTGCTGCTGCTGTATCGGGTACGTACGTGTTCGCCGGTGCTGATGTATCTAATAAATTGAAGTACATTTGATGATAAAATATGAAACATGCCCCATTTATTTCAGTTGCTCAGTCCCGAGACTGACTTAGCACCGGAGAGATGATGCCCGGAGACGGCTGCTGGCGGCATCGCGAAAGGCGCGAGCTGGGAAACAACATCATGGTTGGAAAATGCAGGAATTTTTAATATTGCTGACAGGAACAAGGCGTCTGCAATTGGATTTGCACAGTAAAGGAAGTGCGTCTCCATTGGTGCTTCTTGGTAAAGACATTTCTACTGTTTTAATCTAAAATATAGCCGTGCGCACAAAATTAGCTTTTGGAGTTTAAACCATTCCAGCTTTAAACGAAAAAATAAGCAGGGGCAATTTAATTGAATTTATCTGCTCATTATGATAATCCGAATCAATCCAGCTCGGTTATGATTTCGAAGAAAAGACTTATGGTAGCATTTCTGATATTCCAACCTAAATACTGTTAAAATTCTTCTAATCTCTTGTATTGCTTCATAACCCACAAAACAATAGGAAGACACGAGCGTTCTGGTTTCTGGAAAGTAAGCACGAGAGAACACTGTAAAACTGTGCGGTGTACGCTGTGGGGACCATTCGTGACAGTTGCAACCGATTGGACGTACATTACAAACATGACTTGTTCCACTCAATATTTCAAAAGCAATTTATTGCAGCCGCAGAAGAACCCGCTTTGAGCTGCAATTTGCTGTCCTCAACTGAGTAGGGGACAAGATTACCTACACTGCAGCAGATGAAGACGCACTGCTGAGCCGAACTGTACACTTCGAATCGTAAAATATGTCATCACCGATGATGAGTAGATAACAAATAAAGCGGTCGAACGTGGCAAGATTGCCAAAGTGTTGCCTTCGTCTGCAGCCGGTATGACGAGTGCAGCATCAGCTTGGCCGGACGAATGCCGTACACTTCACCAGGTCCATTCCATTCCAGTCGACGTTGGCATGCCTGAAGCACTAGAAGCAAGGACACACCCTCGTCTCACTATGTCGGAGATGCTCTGCGATAACATCATTATTAGCAACGATTGCACAATCAAAATTCGAACCAAACGCATAAATTGACTCGTACAGAGACAACTCGCAAACAACATCGAGACTTCTCCGGTATTTATGTGTTGTATTTGCTTGTGTGTATTTGCAGGACCCAGTTATTTTACTACCGAAATTGATGGATTGTGCCGTCCATCAATCATTGTAAATACGTATTTTGTCTGAAAATATAAAGGCCCATGTCTATCCTGTCGTACTTACATGCCACAGTTTGAAGATTCCATTTTCAGATATCAGAAACAGAACTACGGTTTCTAAGCAACGAAACTTCCTCTTTCAATTCGTTTTTTACCTTTGTTATACTAAACAAAGGTTATAAAATCGGTCGAAAAACGCAAAATAGATCCATGATCCCGAGGGCCGAATCGTATATACCATTCGACTCAGCTCGACGAACTGAGCAATGTCTGTTCGTGTGTATGTGTGTGTGTGTATGTATGTTGTCTGTATGTATGTGCCGCAAAATTCTATCGCACCTTTCTTGCAGAACGCAATTTCCGATTTTAATGATCTTATACGCAAATGAAAGCTACTGTGCTCCCCCCGGCTTAGATTTTAAAATATTGATCAAAGAGTATTTTTTATATGAGACATTTAACTTTTAAGGCAAAATTAATGACACGGAGAGCCACGTGTTGTATACCAATTTACTCAGATCGACGAATTGAACAATTTATGTATGTTTGTGAATGTGTGCCTGTCCGTATGTATGTGTAAACATGTTGTTTATATGTGTAGTATATCAGAATCGACCCAAAAAGAAAAAATAACAAAAAAACACTCTTTTTTAGAACGCTTATTTCGATTTTGATGTTCGCATGCTTAAATGAAAGCCTTAGAGCTCTTTGAAAGTCATACTGAGTGCGATCTTTTATTGGTTGCTTGAACTGTAGAGTTTTGATTAAAGTATATTTTAGACATGGGATATTTTACCTTCTGGATAATTTCTCTCTCTTACTGCTCTTTCTTCTTCTCTATCCCTCTTTTTGTCGTATCGCTATTTATTTCTTAAAGGAAATCAACAATCATCGACAACTTTTCTTAATCTTTACACTCTTCGTGGTGTATCTTAACTGGTGTAAATAAATTACCCTTTAACTTTTTCTTGAAATTTTGAACCAGATTTCAGAAGAAACTGTAATGCTTACTTAGCTCCTTTTCTCGTTTCCGAAGCTTCCGTCCTCACTTCTTATAAAATATATACTAAATTGTACGTTGAACCTAGATTTGCGAATAGTAAGAAACATTTACAGCTTTCGGGAGCTAAGCATTGTAGTAAAATCTGATCCCACAGTGTGCAAATGTAAAACAATTAACGATGCGGATATTTTGAAAAGCTTTACCAAAGATGTATAGACCTATTTACGTACGAATGTGTTAGTGCCACCCGTTGAGAAAACACAAATTAATCGCTGTTTTGTTTGCAATGCTACGTTTTGAACAGCTGGAAAATTTTTCAGGTGAACACTTATTTTATGTTTTAAATTTGTGACCAGGAATCTGAAGTAGCTTGTGAACGTAATCGGCAAAATACACGTTTACTAGTGTGCGCAAGTGAAAAGTCACTTATCTCTATGAATAGTACAATATGCTCATGTAAGATATAAATATTGCTTTCTAATTTAAGACTAAGTGCAAACAGAGTATCCATGTTATTCCATTTCTCGTTATCGCAGCAAGATTTAAAAAGTCTTTATTTCGGATTTTTTCATACAGCCTTCGAAAAGAATAATGTTCCCGCTTACACTCTGAAAATCCAAAATTCTCAAGGATCGTGGAGAACCTTCATTTTCAGATAATGCATTTGAGATAGAATTAATATGACAACTCAATAGCTATATTTTTTTCCTTTATAATTCTGAACTATATTTCGAGAGCAGGTTTGTAGAAGTTTGCTTCAATTCGTTAAAAATACTTGATGTTGATTTATAAATCTAGGTCCTTCGGTTTCTGAAAATAAAGCGAATAAGTAGAACCGCAACTCTCTGAAAACTATCTTTCAAATTCATTTCATTCATTAATGAAATTTGACTTACGTTGCTATGCGATTTGTAATTGACTGGCCTAATATATATAAAGTAATAGTTAGTATAACAAAGGTTTCTGCACCACTAGGTGGATTAATTCAGGTTTTTTTCATGGATATGCTGGGCTGATTATGGAGAGAAGAGTAGAAGCTTTCAGTTTGTATCTTAAAGCAAATAAAATACCAGTATATAGTAACAACATAACAAAGTGTCACAGATTGATACCGAGTCAAAAAGAAATGTGTAATCAGAACAACCAGAAAATGCTCAGGAAAAGAAATTTCTATGGAGAGTTTGCGACTAGTACGGATGTTTCGCAACGATAAAGAAGAACAGAATATCAATGCTTTGTGTACAACCAAAATTCAATAATATCGAATTCGATTATTCCGCATGAATAAGTTCTAAAAGTAGTCATCTATAATATTTTTTCGGTTACCTGAGATAAGGTGGACCTCATCGTTTTTAAGCTGTATTTTCAAGCAGTACGTTACATCTGATTTTATGTCATATCGAAGCCTAAGTAAAACAGTTGGAAAATATGCTTGAAATACTCTGTGTTACATCTACATCTATAAATGCGAATGTCTGTCTGTCTGTCTGTCTGTTCCCTATAGACTCAAAAACTACTGGACCGATTACCGTGAAAATTTTTACATAGGGGTTTTCGAGTACGGGGAGTAATCCCAAAATGTTAGTTTTGCTCTATCTCATAAGCGTAGGCAAAAGGGGGGTGAATTTGTGTTTCTTGAACGTGAAAACATCCTCCCCGGGAACCGTGCAAATTAATATACAGATGTTTTTAAATGTATTTTTGCTACGTTACGACGACCTTTCTGTATCCCATAGGCGTTGTAAGGATGCGGGGAGGAGGTTAACAATGTCAATCTTTGATGATTTTAAAACTGCTGGACCGATGTGTATTAAATTCGGTATGTAGAATCTGTAGTAGCTGATGTATAACAATGACTTTTACCTATTCCATAAGCGTGGAAGGGGGGGGGGAGGGAATTAACTATTTGTAAGTTTTTCAACACCTAACTTGCTCACCGTGCCAATTTCGATCGGTGGGTGTGTTTCTATAACATTGATTTTTCTCTATCCCAGTGGCGTAGTAAGGGGGGGATGTACGAATTTTATTGTTTGTAAATTATTAAAATGCACATCGTGAAAATTTCTATACAGGTGGTTTCGAATATGAGGTTTTCATTTGAGACTTTGGTGCTTATTACGGAAGTCACTTCACGGTGAAATCAGAGTGACGTGAATGAAGTCCTTATACGAGACTCACGTAAGTGGGAAAAATGTCGCAAGGTGAAATCTGCCGTGAAATCTTGGTTATTATGAGGGTTATATTTACCGAATTAAATAATAACCGGATGAGCGGTTTAAAAATTAATAAAGGTTGACAGCATTCATCTCCCCCACACCCTTTTTCTTAACTACGCCACTGAGATGTAGTAAAGGTGCTTATTACGGGAGTCACTTCACGGTGAAATATATTTCACTTTCACGCTCACTTAACTTTTTGAGACCTATTCCCGATTCCACTCAAAGTGAGGTGACAAAAATCACTTCCGTGAAGTGAGATTGACAGTGAAGTGAAATAGAGAATAGGACAAGTGAAATAAGCGAGTTTCCCAGCTCAAAAATTTCAAGTCCCGGAAAGTCGATTGAGCTGAAATTTTGTATGAGAACATTTTTCGACAAGAGGAAACTTTTGAGCCCTACCACTAAACGAAATTCGAAGGTAAATTTTTCCCTTACGTTCCACCGGCCGCAGCTCGAAAATTTGTAAGTCCCAGAAAGTCGATTTTTACAAGGAAAAAAAAAAGATTAGCCTTCTTACTGGAAAGTAAATCCCATATCCCATAGCATTGCATTATCACTAGATTACAAATCAACCGATTTTTAAACTTCTCATCTTCGCGAAATCATTTCACCGTTCAAAATGGTCGTGAAATTATTCCACGCGAAACGACGCTTTTCCCGTTTCCACTTCACTCATATGATATGAATATAGGGTCGTATGGAAGCGTATATGTCTCTATCACTTTAAATTATGTCTATCTCATACAGGAAGGGAAAAAGCGGAGACGAGAGTAATCACAAATTTGTTCATTGTAAACTCCTAAATGCCAAACAATAACACTTCTAAACACCAAACAAGATCACTGTGTTATTCTGTACACGTGAAATCTCAAATACGAGGTATACTCCCGTGATATTGAATTTTATGTATCTCAGTGGCCGAGTTACAAGGAGGGGAAATTACAACAACCGTCATTATTTTTGAACCTTCTAATAGTTCATCTTGAAATTTCGTATCTAGAGATTTTTGCGTGTCGGATATGTTTCTAATACATTAGTGTCGCTTCATTCCACTAGCGTGTGCAAGGGGAGAGGAGGGGATTGAATTTTTCGTATTGCAAATCAGAGATTGCTAATTTTGCAAGGGTGTTATAATTCTTAAGGGTGTTTTATTGATGTTGGTTTCCAACGGATTTTTTTTCGTTTTCACAACAACGGATTGGGAAATTAGTTATGCCTCTATCAGTATGCGGCAAAATTGTTATGTTATCACGTGAACTATTGAACTATTGAAAAATGTGGAGACATATTTTGATCTCAACAGGCTGAAATTGGTATTTTCGAAACCGAAAATCAACCCAAGATGTCAATATGACATTCTCCGGTTTCTGGAGAACATTCCAAAACGGTCCAATACCTCCCAATATAAATATTTCTTAAACCAGAACAGTTCCGAGACTGTAAAAAAGTAAACCTAATGGCGCAGCAACGCGGGCTGGGTATCAGCTAGTTTATAAATATAATTAACTTATTGCAGCAGGGTAAGAGATCTTTTCATTAAAACAGTTTCATGTAGATATCGTGGAAAATCAACACCATATATTTTTTTCGACAGGAGCCTTTCACTAATCACGGTTTTTACTTCATGCATTTCGGAGCAACAACCAAACTGTGCCATTCCATGCAAAATAGGAATACTTTCCCGATCAGAAAGAAAAAACCTAAATTAATCCACCTAGTGGTGCAGATACCTTTGTTATACTAACTATAATTGTATACTTATTAGGCTGCCTATAATCGCATATCAGTCCCATCTTCATTTTTATCAAGTTGAGAAAACAGCACGTAAAGGTATTTTCGTGCTTAAAGTATTTCAACTGTTGAGCGTGGTTTATTCCCATATTTTCGACATGATATAATGAGATAGACATTTACCATAACTTCTCTATAAGAACGACAAGAATGCACGTGGGACTGGTATGCGATTATAGGCAGTAGGCCAGTAAGTCACAAATCGTATAGCAACGTAAATCCAATTTCAATTATGAATAAAATGAATTCAAAAGATAATTTTCAGAAGGTGGACCAAAGACGATCTTTGAACTATAGCTTGACGTAGTTTTCGCAAATATTATGGATGTTATCACTGGAGTATATGAGTCTTATTTTTTCAATCGAGAACCAATTTTTAAATGCTTGATAGAAGCAACATATTTATTTTTAAATAAACAGAAACAGTAAACAGTAAATAGTAATAGATAACAAAGATGCTGATTTCATACTTGTACAGTAAATATGTATGTTAGTTCGAGACAGTTCTAATTTTTTATTTCCCCATAATCCAGGTTTGAATACCATATTCGCATTATTTTCAGAAATCGCAGGACTTAGAATTATGAATCAGCATCAAATCTTTTTTACGAATTGAAGCAAATCTTCTACTAACCTCAGATCAGCATTACAAAGAAAAACATATATCCATTGACGAAAGTTGTCAATTCAATTCTATCTCAAAGGCATAATCTGAAAATGAAGGTTTTCGCGACATTTGAGAGATGTGAATTTTCGGAGTGTAGACGAGAACATTATTATTTTCGATGGCCTAGGCTGTATGATAAAATCCGAAATAAAGACTTTATAAAACTTCCTGCGATAACGAGAAATGGAATAACATATTTGCACTTTGTCTTAAATTAGAAACCAATATTTATATCTTATATGAGCGTAGTGTATCTCATCATAGGAATAAATGACTTTCCACCTGCGCACACTAGTAAACATGTATAGCCATGTAAAGTTGCTTCAGTTTCATCTAAACTACGAATGATCGCATCTCGATATTCACAATTTTTTAAATTCTTGGTCACGAGTTAACCCTTGAATGCGCAATGTTGTTTTAAAACAACACTACTAAAAACGTTCTAAAATATACGTATTTCAGTATTTTTTAGACATAGAATTCATTAGAACAACTCTCTAGACTCTAACGAAGAAAACTTAACAGCTGGAAGTACTGTATTTGAATGTTTTGTTTCTATTTCTGGTGTCAAAATCTTAGAAACGAAAAAAAACATGTCGAGATTCATGACTGGTGCTGACTGTCTTTGAAAATAAATTTTAAAATAAGGTTAATGGTTAGTGAAAATGTTTGAATTATCAGTAATTATACTAACAAAAGATCAATTTTAAAGATACTGTTAATAAAAGTAATTGTTTCGACTTTATTCTGCGATAAAGTCACAGTATTGTTTAAAAACAACATGATAATATTTGCACATTAAAAAGTAAATCTTTCAATGTTTTTATGCATATTGGTTAGTTTTAGAGCAGTTAACCTGTTGAACAAAGATTTTATGTTTTTAGATGCTTTTTTAACATCGTGCGCATTTAAGGGTTAAAAGTATATTTAGAACCTAATATTAAACATCAATTAAAAGTTCAACTGAAAATTTTTACAACTGTTCAAAACGTAGCATTGCGAACAAAACAGCGATTTTTTTATGTTTTCTGCATCTGCATATCTGCATCGCTAATTGTGTTACATTTGCACGCTGTGGGATCAGGTTTTGCTTCAATGCTCTCCGAAAGCTGTAAAAGCTTCTTATTTTTCGCAAATCTGGGTTCAACGTACAATTGATTATATATTTTGAAGAAAGTGTGGACGGAAGCTTCGCAAGCAATAAAAGAAGCTAAGTAAGCATTGCAATTTGCTCTAAAATAAATTTATTTACACCAGTTAAGACGCACTACGAAAAGTGTAAAAAATATGCAAAGTTGTCGATGATTGTTGCTTTCCTTTGAGAAATAAATAGCGATACGAAGAAAGAGGGATAGAGAAGAAGAAAAACCATGGAGAAAGTGATGAATTATCCAGAAAGTAAAATATCCCATGCCTAAAATATATGTACTTTGGTCAAAACTCTACATTTCAAGCAACCAATAAAAAATCGCACTCAGTATGATTTTCATAGAGCTCCGGGGCTTTCATTTGAGCATGCGAACATCAAAATCGGAATATGCGTACTGTAAAAAGGGTGTTTTTTTGGTTATTTTTCTTTTGTTCGATTTTAATATGTGTAGTATATATAAACAACATATTTACACATCTATACATACAGACACACATTCACATACATACAGAAATTGTTCAGTTCATCGATCTGAGTCGATTGGTATACAACACATGGCCCTCCGTGCCATTCATTTTGCCTTAAAAGTTAAATGTCTAAAATAAAAAATACTCTTTGATCAATAATTCAAAATTTATGCCACTAATCGAAAATTCACTCGGTAGCATTCTGGGGGAGAACAGTAGCTTTCGTTTGCGTATAAGATCATCAAAATCGGATATTGCGTTCTGTAAGAAAGGTGCGTTAGTTTTTTGCGGCACATACATACAGAAAACATACATACACACACACACACATACACATACACACATACACACACACATACACACGAACAGACATTGCTCAGTTCGTCGAGCTGAGTCGAATGGTATATACGATTCGGCCCTCCGGATCTTGGATCTATTTTGCGGTTTTGGACCGATTTTATAACCTTTGTTTAGTATAACAAAGGTAAAACAAAATTGTACCAGAAGCTGTTAGTTTGTTACGGGAAAAATCTTACAGGCTGTGTTTTCAATTTGGTCCCGTTAGGTGTTAAAATAACTGAAATTATAACAAAAATGGTCCTGCTAGTATCAAATACATATCAAAATTTGTTACTATCGTATTGTCATAGGGAGCTGCGTAGCCGCTAGGTGACAGAGTCCGCTTTGTCAAGCGGATGGTCGTGGGTTCGAATCTTAGTAGAACCAGGCCATCCGATGTCAAAAAGGACTTAAGCATGAGTTTGTTCTCAGGCTCTCCACCAGTTACCCTTCCTTTACGCTGAAATCTACAAATACCTTCGCGTGACTTCCTCTTAACAAAAAATAAGTCCCTCTTATCAATAAAACTGGCCAGAAGGACGCACGACGAAACTTCTCCAGGGAATTATAATTGGTGATATTTGGCAAAGGAACGAGTATCGGTATAGTAGAACAGTTAGCGTGTAAAGGAAGAGTATCACATTACACACAAGCACTGATGAACAATAATAAAAAGCATGCCACTTCTCAATAGAGGTACTGCAATTAACAGAAGTGCGGGATACAGCAGACACCCGGACATATCTCACAATAGATCTACGATTTTGGTCGCAGTGAGGAAGTCCATACAGGAAAAAAAAACGTATTGTCGTATACTAACTCACCGTAAACCATAAATAAAAAAATTCTAAATTAAATCATTACCCGCGCAGGTAAGTTCCTTTACACACCCAGCTGTGTTTAACTGAAAGTCTTTTGCCTAAGCGTTACAGCACACTCGCTACCAGGCCTTGCTGAGTATGCTGCAACGTCGATTCATACAGCACGCAAAATGCAGCGTTGCAATTTCGATGCTAAAGTCACTCCAGCTGTTTCCAGAAGGAGCCCAATCAATCATACGTTTATATGTAGACATACACATACAGAATTTAGAATTCGGCAATTGCATTTACCTAAAAGCGAGTTATTTCCAATAAAGAAAATCAGTTATTAATTAGAATTCCCCAGCGACTGGTCTACTCCAGTTCGTCTTACCGGAATAGCTGGAAGTAACCCAAAATATTCTTATTGTAAACGGGTTGGCTGTCGTCAACCTCGTTACCACAATATAAAAGAAAAGTTCTTCGCTTCCGACCCCGCAGAATAAACAATATAAAAAGTAGTAACAATATAAAAAAATAAAAGTGTGTCATCTAGAAAAAAAGAAAAAAAATAAAGCCGTTATGTTATTATTACTAATTTTTTTTTCAACATTTATTTACATTCATACAAATTTGTATTGAAACTACTTCTTTTTTTTTCTTCGCGTTGTTATTTATTTTTTGGTCCAAAATATAAAAACCATGAATATCCGCTTACGGGTTGAGGACTTTTTCAATAATTTCCTCGTCTTTTAGGATTTCGAAATCTGCATTTTCTTTACACATAAGGGTGGCTCAAAATTGCACTTTGCACACTGGTTTAAACCTGAAAAACGTGATCGTCAACCTATTGAGTGTAAAAATTTGTTTAACTTAAGTGCAAGATTTTGATACAAAGAGATTTTTAATCAATCTGCCTAAAAGTGAGATGAAAATTTATTTTTTCTATTACTTGTCTAATCAAAGTAAAGTCTTTAGCAAAGTTGACTCTATCTCTTGAAAATCGACCACATACAGGTAGTTTTATATACAAATTTTTAAAATGTTTGAAAGTCAAAGAATACCAATCAAGTAAAATCCAATAAACTGCTTTAAGAAATAATTCTTTTATGAATAATATAATAATAATTAATAATTTTTAAAGTACAAAAAATATTTGTAATAGCTTGAAATTAATGGAAAATAGGAAACGATACCAGATACCACCAACTTATTACCTGAGCGAAAATGAAAAAAATATACGCCTTATTCATCGAACTGTGGCCACTATGAGTTTAACAGGCTTCCTTTAGGGGTAAATATAGGCGTTATCAGCTGCAGGAGGGTGATGACGATCCCTTTGAGCGGTCTTCCGGATTGCTTTTCTATACAGCAATGGAATTACTGTCATCGGTTGTTCATTCAATCTGCAAACCTTACAAAAGTTTTTCATTGTTGAGGAAATATAATTTCTAACTAAGTGCAATTCTCTTTGAAAGTGATGTAACTGCTTTGGAACATAACATATCAGAAAAGAAAATACAGACCGATAATAGCTAATATGCAACCTGTTATCGAAAGTTTTCGCATACTCAGAAGCTCTAATGATACGCATCGATTTGTTGCCTGTTGTAACTATTGTTACATTTTATTCTACATTTCGCTCCTCGTTTAAATTCAAATCCTTTAAGGTTGTAGTGTGTAGAAGCCACCACGTGGTCGACTACACATTTTCACAGGCACAAGACTCGGAAATAGTAAATGCGTTACCTGTGAAAACATTGTCTTACGTTTTCATCACTATAACAAACATGAGGATATGTTTTTACAAGTGACGCATTACCGAGTGGCATGCCTTTGAAAATTTAACCTCGTGGTGATTCGAAGTCGGCCATTTGTGGCTTCAACACGCTCCCACCTTAAATAACTTACTTTGCTTTTGCGGCGACAGACCAATTAGCATAGATGACAAAACCATTTCTAAAGCGAATGGTTCATTAAGATCAGGAATCGGCCAAAAACTCATAGAGAAATCGCTATTTTTCATCAGGAAGTCCCCAGAGGAACCTGTTGTAACTCACCAATCAGCCTCTTTCAGTGTCCATGCTTCATAGCGATAGAGGGCCACCGGGAGAATCAGTGTTCAGTGTGTCAGAGTGCTAGTTTTATACGTGTTTGCAGGCAGCGAGCCCTCAGCTGGTTGCGTAATCCGTAGAAGGCTCTGTTCGAGACCTCATTGCCGCGCGTCATCGTTGTACCCAGGTAAATAAAACCGTCGACTACTTCAAATGACTCCCCATCTATCACATCGCCAACATCCGACGGGCTACTACGGTCTCTACCAGCCACCATGTACTTTGTTTTAGCAGAGTTTATCACAAGCCCAATTTTTGCAGCGTCCTTCTTGAGAGATCCAAAGGGCTTTTCCACCGCTCTACGGTTAATACCAATGATGTCGATATCGCCCGCTAAACCTAGAAGTATATGAGACTTTGTAATGATGGTGTCGCTTCTCTCCACGCCAGTACTTCGTATACCACCTTCCCTGCTTCAAACCAAACGTTACGAAAGCGTCCGATATCTCACCGGCTACCCGGACACATTATGTGGGTGACACGAGCCAGTCTAATTAGTTTTGATGAAAAACTCATTTCTCTTAACCCGTAAAGACCCGGGACGGAACTTGTTTTTTGAAAATGCTCGTTCTCAGCATTGGAACGGCCGATTTGGGAAAACTTGGACTGTTATTCAAGGGGAATAGTTGCTCTAAGTTTTGGTAAAGGTGCCACCCCTCTGGACCCCTCCCCGTTTTTGTGAGACGCAAATATGTCTGTGTTTTTGTCTAATTTTTCAAACAGATTGAGTAAACACTGGGAATTTTCATACGTATCAATTGCTCCTTGTTTCAAATCATGTCAGGTGGATGAAATATGGTATGTAAGAGTGAATTTTGGAGTTTCCAAATTATTTCAGTACAAAATCACAAAACTACGTATTTTTATAAAAATTCAAACAACAAGACCGTTCTTCAAATTTTAGGCTCTACATTTTTGCGGTAAGGTCTCCTGAATCCATACGTGATGAAATATTTATTTTAGCATGCAAATATTTTGAGAAAAACGTGTTAAAATTTACTAAAGTACATATTTTCATGGAAACCTGATTTTCTCAGTCTACCACAGCAGGTTTCAACTTGGCTATTCAACTTTCAAGCTCTCTATTTCTAGAGTAACGTCTTCTGAATCCAAAGATGCTGAAAGATTTATTCTAGCATGCACAGATTAAGAGAAAAACGAGTTTGAACTCACTAAAGTACGAGTTCTTATGAAAACTTGATTGTCTCCAAATCTGTGAATGCTAGAATAAATCTTTCATCATCTTTTGATTCAGAAGACCTTGCTCTAAAAATATAGAGCTTGAAAATTAGAGAGCTAAGTTGAAACCTACCGTGGGAGACTGAGAAAATTAGGTTTCCATGAAAATACGTACTTTGGTGAATTTAAACTGGTTTTTCTCAAAATATTTGCATGCTAAAATAAATATTTCATCACGTATGGATTCAGGAGACCTTACCGCAAAAATGTAGAGCCTAAAATTTGAAGAACGGTCTTGTTGTTTGAATTTTTATAAAAATACGTAGTTTTGTGATTTTGTACTGAAATAATTTGGAAACTTTGAAATTCACTCTTACATACCATATTTCATCCACCTGACATGATTTGAAACAAGGAGCAATTGATACGTATGAAAATTCCCAGTGTTTACTCAATCTGTTTGAAAAATTAGAAAAAAAACACAGACATATTTGCGTCTCACAAAAACAGGTAGGGGTCCAGAGGGGTGGCACCTTTACCAAAGCTTAGAACAACTATTCCCTTTGAATAAAAATCCAAGTTTTCCCAAATCGGCCGTTCCAGTGCTGAGAACGAGCATTTTCAAAAAACAAGTTCCGTCCCGGGTCTTTACGGGTTAACTGAGTCGTACGCTGTCCTGAAGTCTATGAACAGATGGTGAGCCTGCAAGTTGAATTCTCGAAGTTTATCAAGGATTTCTCGCAAAGTAAACATTTAGTCCGTGATAGAGCGTCCCCGACGAAAACCACAGTGGTATTCGTCAACAAAGATTTCCTGCAACGGCCTCAGTCGACGGAACAGGATGCGGGAGAGAATTTTGTACACACTATTGAGAATACTAATGCCCCGATAATTACTACAGTCCAGGCGGTGGCCTCTTTCGTGATCAATAAAACAATGAATATGACATTCAAAAACCGAGAGAGAAGATTTTGTTTAAGTCACCTTCTACCTACGCAATTATATGGGCCCGGTCGGGAAGAGTTAAAGATTCTTTCTTCACCTTGTCCATGGTTGGTGGATCCACAGATTTTCCATCATTCTCAATGTTAATCCTGCTCCTTTCTACACCCTTTAACAGAAGACTAAAATGTTGTTTCCAACGCCTGGCCACCTCTGATTTATCGGTAATCAGGTTTCTTTCCCTTTCATGGCACATAACAGATGCAGACACGTATCGGTTCCTGATTCCGTTGATCATCCGCCTTCATGAGAATAAGCTCCTAATGTTGACGTTTATTGCGGCGATGAAGTCTCATTTCAGTGACTCTAGCTGCTCGATATATCCCTATGCTCTGACGTGTCACAACCGTAGCCAACATGTGACATCTGGTACATGATTCAGCCACCCGGTCTGGGCCAGACGCTGTTGTGCGCCGCCCCTAATATGGCCGCGTACGACCCCCTTCTCAGTCAGCATACGACCAGAGTTTCCACCGGGAGTTCGTGACCCGATCTCCGCTAAGATTACTCGTATGCTGGTCGGCACCTCGTGGAGGTAGAGATAGAAATCGCTGAACAGGGGAGGGTGGCCACAACAGAGTCTCAAGTGACACGTATCCAGCATTTTACTAAGCATAATGTTCTTTACACGAAACCATTTTTCCATAGGGGGATGATGTGACATGTGCACCGGACGTGTCATCAAATTTTACTCAATAACTACGAGCTACCAAGGCGTAAACAAATAATCATCCCCATGTTATCGAAGGGCTTAGCGAATACGGATAAATGCATAAGATTGCTCGATAAATCCTAACAGTTCATATTTTTATTCTCGGAAGACACATGCGGTGCCCCGTTATCAAATGCGCTTTACGCAAACAACCTTTTCTAATATTATCTCTCTCTATTGTCTTTCACTCTTCCAAATATAGACTACTAATTGGTGTTCGAGAACATAAAACCCGAATTAATCCACCTAGCGGTGAGACCCAGGCTTTCTCATTCGAACTTATTTTCTGTTAAAATAGATTTGAAAAATTTATCTGGAGTTATTTTTCACTCAAAATAACGAATTTCTGGTAGCCAACAGCACACCCATACCGAAAATACAAAACCTAACATTCACACACATAAGAACATTCATTAACACATGCAAATATCATCAAAAAAAATATGTTTCAAATACATCACGCGAAAAATCTAAATGACTACTTCTGGTTGCCGGAATACATCCTTAAATGGCCAAATATTGCCTAATCCGGGTATTTCGGAGGCGAAGATGTCGACTTTTAGGTTCTAGAAAACAGCTTAAAGTGACCAAGTATCATCTTTGAACCCCGATTTGGCGGCTTCCGGTTTCTGGAAAATATCCTTAAATTGTCAAATACAATCCAATGAAGGTATATCCACTCTTTGGGTTTTAGAATGTTGATGTTATATATAGTAAAAGTTATACACAGTAAAAATTTAAGTACAGAATGTGAAATTTCACGTAATATTTGTGCCAAAGAAGGAGTGTGATGATAGAAATTACTTTTAATTTCGAACGCTTCAATCCCGAGGAACGCCGGGAACGTTGAAATAGTAAGCATTAAATTTAAATTATGTACAGTTTTGAACAGTCTCCGAGTTACATTTCCGAACAGAGATCCCAGCGGAAAATCGGCAGTGTCAGCCATTCTTCTACCAAACCATCCAACAAACTACGGCGAACGTTGCTATCCAATAAGCGCTAATCCCAAACGGGCGGTTTTCACCCTCTCCGGCGAATCATCGCGAACATCTTCCGGGCGGATGTCGGTTGGCTCCCCATTGCATATTATGCTAATATCAACATGTACGACCAAGTGCCAAAGGTTAAACAAATCTGTAACGGGCCATGATACTGTGAAGGATCCTTGCCGCCTTTTCGCGACAAGGGACGATGAGTTTTTATCCTATTAAAGTCGAACGCTGTTCAACGTTTCCCAATTTCGAAGCGGTGGCGATGGCGGCTCTTCGGATTCTGGCCTATCGTAACAATGGCTTTGAATGATGATGAGGATGAGGATGATGATGATGATGATGATGATGATGATGACGGTATTACTGGAGAGGAGAATGAAATGAACCGTCGCGTAGGAATGGGGGTTGATATGAAAATAAAAGCATATTATGAAAAGTTTATTAGCAATCAAATAAACATTTAATTTTGAGTTGTTTAGAACTATTATGCTTACGTTTTTGGCTTTTAGCTAAACCACTCTGCGTACATTATTGAAGACATGTTCCTTGCTATTGACGCCACTGAGGTATCAAGTTTTGTCGTTCCGCCGTCGTTTGCACGTGGATGAAGGCCGGCCGCTGCAGGTGCCTAAGGCAGACGAAGGCCACCGTCGTCAGCAGTGAATTCGAGTGGAATATCGACGACGGTTCGCAGTCATCGTCGATGGCGAAGGTCATGCCAATATCTTTGACGAGGGTGAATAAATTAAAATACGTTTTGCATAAATTTAATACTCTTAAATCAATTTCGTTGGGCACTTGGAACGGATTTGCCGCTATATTGATTGGCAGTCAAATTCGCTCAGTATGCCCCTAGGGGTCTGGCTACGGTGAACGAGCAGATGGACTATAATTGAAATGCCACGGTTGACAATTGCCACACCGGTGCAGTGTGGTGCGGTGCGTTGCGGTGCGTTGCTTCTCGAGAATGGAATCATTTCCTCCGTCGAGGTGGTGGTTTGCATGCTCAATGATTCTTCCGACAAGAACAGGACATAATTCAACCGCCCAATGGAGACACGCTGTGGTCGATTGTGTAGTTTTAATCGGATTGTGCTTAGATTATCTGAGATGAAATTTGAAACCGAATCAATTTTGCTAGGCCGATAAGTAAGTGGTTAGAAATACGTAGCGGATATTGGACTTATCATCTTTCCTTCCAGCTGTCAAGCTTATCGTTAAGGATAACAAAAGGCAATTTATGTTTTGGGATATAAAATACACAATTAGCAAATTGAAATTTGGTTAGAATGGTTTCGCAACTTGTGTAGAACATTTTCAAGCCTAGCGCAATATTTTCGCTAGGCTTTAGCTATATTTAGAAAATAACAATATTTTTCTTTTTTCATAGCGTTTTAATATAATAATTTTAATATATAATAATTTCTATGTACTGTGACAATTTCCATTCTAAATAATTTTTTTTTTCAATACACAAGATGCTCTTTTTTTTTAAGTTTTATCCGTGTTGAATTATTTTTAATGGAAATTCCAACACTTCAACCCTGTACTGTAATAAATAACAAACCACCAACATCTCATACCATCTTTTGTGTAATTCGCAGTATGAATAGAGAGTGTCCACTTAAATATAATGGCGCGTTCAAAAAATTAGAGCAAAACAGATTTCTTTTCTACACGTGATGTACTGCGCGCTAGTAAGTGAAGAAGCAGCAAAAAAAAACTAACTGCCGTAGTAACAAAATACAATGGACTATCAACCCAGTCTGATAGCACCACCGGCAGTTATCTTTCTTGCCAACAAGTTATTTGTTTCGTTGGGAGCCAACAGATGATTTCTGAAGCACTGTTTCTTGTCAGGAGTTGTGTTCTTTCTTGATTCGCACAATTTTTTTGTGCTTGTCTGGCTTCTCTTGAAAAGTGGTTTCCACTGTGGCAGCTCTATCCGTTGTGGATGCTTTTCAAGAAATTTTGTTTTCTTCGATTCAGTTATAAAATTAAATTAATTAATCGAAGTACTTGAGTACTCGAAATAAAATTTCCACTCACTCACTTTATCTTTCAAAGTTCGCCATTATAAATAACTCCGGTCGCAATTCTTGATAGAAGTCCTAATTTCCTCTAAGCTTTGATTAGCCCACTGCTCTCGGTATGCAACATAGTTTGCGTAAAATATGGCGCGTCCACCGGCGATTCATCATGACGAGAAAGCATTTGCAATTTTACTGTTTTGCTTTGTTGCAACAACTGCAAACGCAACAGGGAAAACCCTGGTATGGGCAGTGTACCTAAATGCACTTGCCACTGGCAGCCTGCGTGCGCCATTTCGTAGCATAGGAATAGGGTTGGCCATTTGCAATTCATACGTCGCCACATTTGCATTTTGCGAATTGATGCATGAGTAAAATGTGGCGTTTATTGATATTGGCGTATTGTCAATAACGGAAAAGTGCGCGGGCTGCATTGTCAAGAATATGAACGATTATTTCCAACAGCGAACCGTTTGCTGTTCAGAAATAAACACATCCCAAGTGAGTAACAGCTCAACAACCGTGACTGGTTCCATCCAGTGTCTGTGACTCTGGACAGCATCATCATAAAGAGCTTCGCACGTTTGAAACTGCAGTCGGGGTAAAAGTTTCCCCATGTAGAGCTAATCGGGGCAAAGCCCCAACATCTGATTATTGAAACATGTCACTGGGCAAACTCCTGTCAGTGGGAATTGTAATTGGAAATATCCAATGATTAGCCAGTAATTTTCTCCCACAATATGTGACACATAGCTGGAAAATCTTACCCGAATGCCCTCAACCCGGTTTGCTAGCCAGAATCAGACGTTTTTGCTGCTATTGTGCTGCTGCTTTGTTGTCTCTGCAGAAATTCACATGGAAACGCAAGAATAATGCTTCTTTGTACCTGTCCACCTCAGCTTTTACAAGAACATTTTGAGTATGACAGAAACCATACGAACTGGCGAACATATTCAATGCAGGAAATCATACAAGGAAAGGACCAATTTCATGCCCGGATGCTACTTCCGCCTTATACTGGGCAGGGGTAGCTGGGACCGACGAACTGAGTAAGTAAGTGCAATCCATTTCAAGCATACGGATGTGAGCAGACAGCCGAAAACAGACGCATACATGTTGTATAAAAATCTTCTTTGAAAATACCACCCTGCTAATCATATCTGACGAGGATTTGCTACATTGTTTTTCTGGCAATGGCTACCACAACTCGATTAGATGCATAAATGACATCTGAATATATTATAAGCTCTGTCTAAGAAGCATTGAAGGTGGCTCAGATTAAAATTAAACTTTACACATTTATGCGTATTAGAAATGTCAGAATTCTAATATTTTGCTGACGTAGAGT